>NC_142753.1:3733557-4093557 GCF_051943395.1 Hippocampus bargibanti | reverse complement strand
CTTTTCATGCAGACCGCTCAACCCAAAAAACGTTGAAAAAAATGCTGCGAGTCCAGGGAGTCTTCGCGTAGATCCGTCCTTCGCGCTGCACGGGTAGTTTAAAGAAAAAAATTGAGCGTTTAACTCATTACTGGCAGAAAACACGGAGGAGGTCCGCTAAGTTGCAGGAAGGCTCCGTACGTCTGGATGTACCGGAGGTGGCTTGGGGAAGAAGGCAAGCGAGGGGGAGCCCGCCTCCGTGCCAAGAACGTTTTCTTGATGCGACTACTGTATTTCCTACCTTTGCGACCCCAGAAGTACGGCGGAGCAGTTCAGACAGAACTCTCGGTGGGGGGCGGTGGCGGGGGCTTCCGCGCTATGGGCCGTGGGAGCTTCCGTGACTCTCTGCAGGAGCGAAGAGGGGGAAAAAGAGTGACACGTTTAGTGCCAGCGCTCGCTCAGCGTGTCAGTCATTGGGGCGTGCGCGAGCCCGAGATACTCACAAGCACGCGCTCGTTCGCTCTCTCCCCAATATGATTGTTGACAAAGTCAAAACAAACAAAGCGTCACACAACAGGATCAAAATACAAAAAAAAGGAAGCAGAGCTCCTCCGCGGCGTGAATGAGGAGGATGGCGGCGCGGCTCGCACTGATGGACAGACACAAGCGAAGCAGAGCAGCCGGGGCCGGCCTCTCCGTTGCTTTTTTTTTACTCCACCCCTTCAAGGCGCGTCACACTGACAAGCCGGAGCCCACCTGTCCGTCAATCTACCGCTGAGTGTTTACCAGCCGGCGTCACTTTGACATCAACACCCACCCACCCATTCTCGAACACAAACACACAACCGAGTCGATGTGGTGAAGGCAGCATTGTGGAATTTGCTTTGCACTACCAAAGGCTAAAGTGCAACACGTCATAAAAAAACATATATTTATTTAAAAATAAGAATTCATTGTATTTTACTTTACCTTCTTTGTCTGTCTGTCTGTCTGTCTGTCTACGTACACAAACATTGGTGGCGTGAGTGTGTATTACTTCCGGGTTGAGTGAACACGAATGACTGCCAGCTGCTCACCCGCAAAAAAAAATCTGATCACGTGACTGTAAAGTGTCCTTGGGAGTTTTGAAAGGTTATTATTATATATACAAAAAACTAATTCAGGAATATTGAAGTTATAAATGACTCTTGTGCAACTCATTAAAAACGTATGTTAACCATAATCTGTAGAAATATCTAATAGAAGGATGAAAATGGCCTAAAATGAAGAACAACAGAAATAATGTCTCACCAAATATACAACGGAGCAAAAAAGTTGTCACGTTTGTATCTTTGATTTTTCTTATACACTAATTACACGAATTAAAAAAAAAAAACTATTTTGAGAGTCATTTTCTGCAAGACGGCCTTTTACAGATACAGTAAAGTCTCGTTATATCGATATTCAAGGGATTCTGAGAAAATATCGATATAACCGGGACTATCGATATATCCGACCCCGTTTGCATGTAATTTTCTCCGTGCGTGCATAGAAATAGTATCGATATAACCGGGACTATCGATATATCCAATATCGATATAACAAGACTTTACAGATATTTGATGGTGCCCAAAATGGGGCACGTGGGCCATAAACGACCATGCCAGAGCATTCAATTGGACAGAAGAACTGTGATTTAAATATGAATATACAAATGTCCACTATATATAAATATATTGACTAAGTACCATATTTTCCGGTGTATAAGGTGCACCATAAACCTTCATTTTCTTCAAAAGATGACCCTGTGCCTTATATGTGAAGGAGTATTGAGACAACAGGTCCTGCAACTACGTACTGTCAGCAACCAGTGACTCAATTTCCCGTCTTAGACGGAATAGTGCATAACCCCGGCCCCTACTGTAGCGCCTTATAATATGGTGTGCCTTATATTTAGAAAAACATTTTGATATATATATTATATTTGGGAATATGTTTTTCATTCATTGAATATGCTCCTTATTTTGTATGGAAAAAGTTTGAAAATACACTATTCATTGGGGGTGCGCCTTATACTCAGTTTGAAAATGAATGTTTGATTTGTGTGTGTGTGTGTGTGTGTGTGTGGCACAAAAGAGGTGGCGGATGAATCGGGTCCACCTTTCTTCAGCAGTTTCACATAGATGGGAGGGGCTCTCACGTCCTCTGAAACAAGGAGGGGAGTAGGGAGGGAGGGGGGGGGGTCTACATTAGCAAGCCATTCCCAAGCGTTAGCAAAGTGTTTATAAAAGCGGGCAAACACAGCGGTGGGGGTTACATTGCTAATGCCTCGACGGGGAATGAACGTTTCAAGGGACGGCATCCACGAGCAGGACTATTATCACACGGCGGGCGGATGGAGTAACTTGGCGGTGAGTGCTAAACGCGACAGAAAAAGCTCGAACCGGCAAAAGGAAAGGACCGCCCTCAGAACACAACACGTGTCCATCCGCGTCTGTCACCGCAGCCTCCAATGCTGATTGACGGAAAGTGGTGACGTCACTTGTGCAGGAGGGGGACAGGGCGGGGGGGGGGGGTAATGGGGAGTACAGGAAAGAGGGGGGTTTAGCTCTCATATCAAATGACTCCTTACTGTTCAAGATTTGATGATTTTTAACAGGGCACTGAAAACAATGTAAATCGAGTTGGAGCTTTGATTGACAGGTCTGAAGGTATTCGACTGGAAAATAGCACTTTTACATTTTGACAACATTTGAACCCACAATTTAATGTGAAGAGCTTTCATAATTAAAATGTTTGTTTTGATTGTACATATGAACCCATTTACACCGAGCGTGTTCATAACAACACAGATAAATTGATTAAAAAAATCAAAATAGAGTATCATGTAGGTTCAAACGGAGTATATTATGAACAATAATATAATGATATATAATTCATAATATTGAATATGGCAACAAACAACATGAATGCATTTGAAAATCAATTTATCTGTGTACATATGAACACCCTCCGCTTCATGAATATGAATCACGTTGCTTTGCGAGCATTTTGAGGCAGTAGGTACAATTTAAATGCAGTTTTGTTCTTTTGGAAGTTTTTCCAAAAGAACAGTTTGGAACAGTTTCGAATGTATTCCACTTTTAAGACGTTTTTTTTAAACAGACATAAAAAATAAAATGAATGACTGACTGAGTGAGTGAGTATGAATCAATGTATTTTGTATTTTCAATTAAAAAAAATACTGTTTAGTTGTAGTTTAATGAGATGAGTGCAAATAAAATCCTGTTTTCAAACATGATGATAAAAAATGTATATCACTGTAAAAAAAAAAATTTTAGAATTTGAACGAGGCTTTAATATATTTTGTCTGTATGTTTAAAACTCATTCCACTGTAAAAAAAAAAAAAAAAAAATACAGTCTAATAGAGATAAGGCGCCAAACACATTAATTATTGTAGCATTGCCCACCCCCTAAAAAACACATACACATAAATATGTCACTATTTTGAATGCCTTAGGTACAAAACAAGCGATTCCATTGAATGCAGCAACTGTATTGGTTCTCATTACATTTTGTATTTCAACATTGAGGGATAGTTTCCAAAAAAACAGGGGCAATGAAATGCATGCTCATGTCAAAGGGGAAGGTTGCATGAGTAGGGCCAGCAGGTGGGGTCCTTCGGCCCCGAGAAAAAGCTAAGAATGTGCCTGCGCTCTATCGTGTGTGTGTGTGTGTGTGTGTGTGTGTGTGTGTGTGTGTGTGTGTGTGTGTGTGTGTGTGTGTGTGTGTGTGTGTGTGTGTGTGTGTGTGTGTGTGTGTGTGTGTGTGTGTGTGTGTGTGTGTGTGTGTGTGTCTGTGTGTGTGTGTGTGTGTGTGGATTTTTCAAAAAATGTAACAAAAAAGTGTGTGGAATGAGTACGAAATCATCCCCATCGTTGGAAATGCATCATTAACAGATCAGAATCTAATATGGTGGCTAGTGAGTGTATATTTACAGAAATTATCAATGATGAGTCGTATACAAACACCCCGTCACCTCCCCATGCTACTTTTTTTTTCTGTTTTTGTGTGATATGGATATATTTCAAGAGTCAATATTTATTTAATAAACACGTGAAAAAAATAAACCTGGACTTCCACATTGTAACTAGCACCGCCACCTTACAGATATCAAATATGCTTTTTGTTTATACTTTTATATATTTTCATACTGTGCACTATGTACAATTCTTTTTATGAAACTTTGTTTGTGTGCAGTTGTACATTTCGGTCTCCTGACATTTTTGTGTGTGTGTATAGAATACTTTGTTTTATCTTTCAATTTTTCTGCTTTAAATTGCAAATTTCCCCATTGTGGGACTATTAAAAGCTTTCTGATTCTGATTATTTATATTTTTGGGGGTGAAAAAGAATCTATTTCAACATTTCTAAATTGTATCTACATGCTCGTTATTTCAACGTGCTATAGTTTTTTCATCTTTGAAAGTATTATTTTACTAAATATTTTCTTTTTCAAGTTTAAAAGTTATTTCGTATTAAAACTGTTGTTTTTAAAATTTTGCTAAATAGTGTACATCCATCATTCTTCTATCATGTATTTTATATTTATTTCAATGTTATTTAAAACAAAAATATTTGTTCATGCATTGTGTGCATTTGTGATTTTCAATATTTGACTACATAACTGTCATTATTATTATTTTCATATTCCATTATCTATTTTTGGGCATTTTATTTGGTCATATGATTTCATCAACTTAATTGTGTTTGCAATGGAACTGCTTTTAGATTTAGGCGTGTTTGGCTTCTGGGGTGTGGAGGTGATATAAGTAGGTGGCTTGTCAAAGGATATACTTTGATATTAAGTATTTATCATGACTAGTCACGGCAAAGTTAATGGGCCAAATGATGATGGCAGAAATGTTAATGCCTACCTCTTAACGGTCATGAATAAATCAGTTTGTATGGCGCACATTTAACAGCCACGTATTTCTTTTCTCTGCCGGCAACTTTTCTGAACAGCCTTAAAAAAAAAAAAAAAAAAGGACGTCACTAAGCTCCGCACGATGACGGCCGCCATCACACGGAAGGGGACGTACGCACCAACTATGTGTTGAAGAAATATTAATAAAGACTAAATCTGACATGAGCTCTGTCCTATCTGCACACATCTATCAGATAAGTGGTTGTAATTAAAAGAATGTGGTCGCTTTCACGTGTGTCGACTTGGGGTGAAAAAAAATGACAGGATTCACTACTTTTGACAATGCAATTAAACCTTTGTAATGCTCACTGCTTTTTTGTCACTTTGGGCCTTTATTATTATTTTATTTCGTTTTTTTAATGAAAATATGGCATTGATGGTACTGTCACATTCATGTATGTGAATAAAACAGTTTGCTAAGTAATTTGAAACTATATTTCAAGGCGTGTAGGAGGCTCAAAGGTGTTTTTAATATTATGAATTATTTTTAACATTTTCAGTGTTGCTTCTTCTGGCTGTGTATTTATTTGTGGGGCCAAATGCAAGTGGGACGACAAATCCAAGTGTCAGCGCCTACATTTTTTTTCTTCATCTGTGAAGCCAAGATGGCTATTTATCTCCGTTGAAGAGACAAATTGCGCATTTGGAAACAAACTTGGGGGAAAAATTGGATGCCAAACGCCTCTCACTCCTAAGGGAGTAGCAGCACGGGATATGTTACACAGACACCCAAAACTGCTGAAATACAGCAAAAATAAATGATATTATCAATGCAAAAAAATAAACCACCCAAAAAAACATGTAAGCTGATATACAAGCAAATGGAAATAAAATGTATAAAGTAATGTACTGTTCAAGTTTCTAAAAGTCGTGTTTGATTTAAATCTATTACAATAACCCTGACGTTGGCTTAAAAAGGTCAAAGGTGAGTAAATCTGGACAGAACATTTCATAGGCTCATGAAATCACATTCGCATAAGTATTGTCTGCAAGTGTACCGAATATTTTGGCCAACTAAAGCGTTCATTTCTAAATTATATGGGTCATTCCTAAATGATATGGGTCTGCAGTTATAAGAACTTGAAATGAGGGCAGCTGTCCAAAATACAATGCAATACATATTGGTTTATATAGGGCTTTAACAACAGCTGAAGCGGGAAGCGCTAACATGGAAAAAAGGGACATTTTGCCCCCATGTGGAAAGAAAAAAAAAAAACTTTACCATATGCCATGGCCAGTGCTTTATCGGCACCTAAACAGGAAAAAAAAAACAAAACAAAAAAAAAAACTAACATATCCGGGAATTGCGCTCTGCATCATATCTACAACTCCCAAATAAATAAAAAAATAAAATAAATAAATAAAAATAATAATAAAAAAATAATAATAAAAAAATAATAAACAAATAAAAAATTAATAAATTAAAATTAAAAAAATACAATCATAAAAAAATAAAAAAATAAATGAATACATACATACATAAAAAAATAATTAAATAATAAATAAATAAATAAACAAACAAATACAAAATTAATAAAAAAATAAAAAAAAATACAACAAATAAAAAAATAAAAAAAATAAATGAATACATACATACATACATACATACATACATACATACATACATACATACATACATAAATAAATAAAGTATTATTATTATTATTATTATTATTATTATTATTATTATTATTATTATTATTATTATTATTAACTCTTCTGGTAAACAAATCATGAAAAAAACTAAAATTAGTTTCCATGGCTGCATCAAGCGACACATTTCCCGTTTGAAAATAAATGGCGCCTCACTTGACACACTCACGTTGCCGCCGCTTTTGCTTTTTTGTTTGCTTTGACACAAGCGCCCCAATTAGCATTTCTCAGCCGCGAAGTGGGAACAGAAAGAGGGGCACATTCTTGAAAAATGAAAATAAATAAAACGATACACGCCGGACGATCTGGTTTGGTGTGTGACAATGTGACCGCAATTATGTTTTATGCAGTGACAATTATTTTCAGGTTTTTATCCGGGTAGACTAATGCGGAACCCTCCCAGTGAGGCTACGTAATGGGAAATATTTCATATGAAAAATCAGTTTATTGAATAAGTGGTTTTGATTGAGTAAATCGACTGCCATGTCACAATGTGCTCTACTAATAATATCATTGATCGGCAAAATAAACCATGACAGCAAACACAACCTAGTTGGCTCCAGGGTTGTTCTGCGTTGACGCGGTGTATATGTGAGCCTGTAAGCTAAGCTATTTTTTTGCTCTTGTCGTGTGTCAAAGTGAGTTCCGCCTCCGTGCCCTCAACCATCCAATCATGAATAGGGAAAGAGCCGCATTACCGTGGCCTTTCAAGGACAAAAGTCAGCCAACGTTTGCTTGTCATTTAAATTTTAGAGTTATTATTTCATCCTGTGTTAATCACCATTTAGAGTAAGTGACAAAAGGGATTTCATAATTTGATCTAGTTTTAAATTCTAACTTTTGATTCCGTCTGGTTGAGGGTGACCTTCATCAGACTCAAATCAGCCCGTTTAATATAAAAGCACTCGAGAAAAAAAAAAAAAATCACATACATTTTGACCAGTATTATTTGAATAGCTGTACTATTTAGTTAGTCCAAGATGGCGTCAGAGTAGGCAGCCGTCTGCAAGTGTTGATGCGTCAGTGGAACTGTCGCAGCTCGGAATTGAAGTGGATGTACACGAGATGTGAGACCATTTTTTTTTCCCGTCAATGGATGCTACAGCATTCGTGTTTGCTTTCAAAACTTAACTTGTAGTAGGCATGCGCATACCACCATGACGTCCCTGATCCACCGGTGAAAAGGAGGCTTTGATCCTCTCTTCTTTCATCGAGAACTGTTTTATAGAACAAAGAGGGGGCAGAAAGTGTTTAAGATTAATGACTGTCTGTGTCTTTTGTGTTGTGTCCCATTAATCGTTTTTTTGTTTTGTTTTTTTGGACATCAAGATGGCGCCGCGAGAGAGGCTGCGTTTACAGCTGGTCCTGTATTTTGTTTTTGCTGCTGTGAAATTTCTCCACTGTCCGACAAATAAAGGTGAATCTAATCTAATCTATGTATACAGTTCTTTCTAA
Organism: Hippocampus bargibanti; assembly: GCF_051943395.1. NCBI lineage: Eukaryota > Metazoa > Chordata > Actinopteri > Syngnathiformes > Syngnathidae > Hippocampus > Hippocampus bargibanti. The sequence goes on along the minus strand of NC_142753.1, from coordinate 4,085,503 downwards.
AGAGTATGGTGGCTATCAAGGGACAAATAAAAAATAAATCATGTGTTCCATTGCAAGGTGGAAGTTGGTATGAGTTTGAACAGCTCTGTTAGAAAAAAAAGACAGGCTAGTTTGCGTCGGTTATTAGCTTAGCCAGTGACATTCACGTCTACATGCACAGTGTCCTTTAAGGCAGGGTCCCCAACCCCCGGGCCGCGGACCGGTACCGGTCCGTGGGCCATTTAGTACCGGGCCGCGAAGAAAGAATAAATAACTTATATAATTTCTGTTTTTTTTAATTTTCTGAGTCCGTACCATCTTTTATTTTGAAAAATGAAAAGTCACCGCTTGCAGCGCATTTCCGTGACAAGGAATGGTTCGCAAAGCTCGCCGATTTGTGAGACATATTCAACTGCTGCTCAATGAACTCAATCTGTCACTACAGGGGAAAATGACAACTGTCTTCAAGTTGGCTGACAAAGTAGCTGCATTTAAAGCCAAACTGGATTTGTGGGAACGGCGCGTGAATAGCGGTGCATTTGACATGTTTCAAACACTGGCGGGGTTTTTGGAAGAGATTGAGCCCGAGCCTTAATTCCCCGAGCTGATGCACGAGCACCTGTCTTTGCTTTTAAAAGAGTTCGAGCGGTACTTCCCAGCCACGAAAGACCCACGAAATGAGAAGAAATGGATCCGCAACAAATTTGCCAACAAACCAGGTGAATCTCGCATGTGTGAGAGAGGAAGAACAACTGCTGGAGTTCGCAAATGAGTATATTTGAGACAACAATCTGCCGATATTCTGGATTAAAGTGATGGCAGAATACCCCGAGATCGGCCCACAACAGCACTGAAAACCCTGTTGCAGTTTCCGACATCTTATTTGTGTGAAGCAGGGTTTTCTGCAGTGACAGCAACCAAAACAAAACTTACGGAGTAGACTGGACATGAGCACATGACACTTCGGGTGTCATTGTCTCCCCTTATCCCGAGATGGGACCGTCTCGTTGCAGAGAAACAAGCTCAGGAGTCCCACTGATTCAGTTGTAGTGAGTTTAAAAAAAAAATATTTTTCACGCGCTTTGCACTTGTTTTTGTGGTGTATCTTATTTTGAAGGCACGTTTAAACATTACCACGGTGACCATTGAGCGTTAAGAGGCAGAGACGATGTTACATATGTTGTTGGCGCGACGTTACCAGGATTCTGCTAATAAAGTTGGATAAAAATACACAATGGTTTGACGTTTATTATTATACAGTAAAGTCTCGTTATATCGATATCGGATATATCGATAGTCTCGGTTATATCGATACTATTTCTATGCACGCACGGAGAAAATTACATGCAAATAGGGTCGGATATATCGATAGTCCTGGTTATATCGATATTTTTTCGGACTCCCTTGAATAGCGATATAACGATACTTTACTGTATATAAAAGAAAGAAAAAACAGTTTATATGCCTGTCGTATCATTTTATTTTGTTGTATTTATCCGCCGGTCCGTGAAAATATTGTCTGACATTAAACCGGTCCGTGGCGAAAAAAGGTTGGGGACCCCTGCTTTAAAGGACAACCGACGTCACTTTTTTTGACTTACATCAGAAAACCGTTTTAGCATCTAAAATACTCAAAACATGCAGTATGATATTTTTAGTCGAATGCAGAACATCAATAAAAATGACTTAAAGTGTCCAAAATCTGCAAAAAAATTGAGCTGCGAATTGGGCATTTTCAGAAAGCCCCGCCCCCAGTTCGTGACGTCACGCCAAGACGTCTTGCATTGCTGGAGAATAAAAACAATGGCTTCAGATTCGGATAATATGCTTTCTTGTTACACATCCTGTTATGAATATGATTCAAATAGTTCTAAAGAGGAAAGCATACATGTTTGCAATCGATTAAATAATTTATTTGTGCCATTTTGCATCATTCGGGGGAAATCTCTCACCCAAAAAAAGACGCAAAAAATGGCGACCTCCTTCGGCCACCTCCGTTTCCACAGGTTGATAAATTCCTTATATGGCGCTTGGACGCCCTCTTCTGGCCTTCTGACGGCTTTTGGGTGCAACACGAGGTCCCCAGACTAAACAAGTACAGCAAAATACATTGACGTGATGGAAGGAACGCTAAAATGCGTCTTTTTTACGGTCAGGGGCGGTCCTTTAGTGACGTCACGTACGGACTCGTCACCAACTCAAAAACAAGACTTCCTGAATATTCAGCGCGAACCTTAAAAGGTAAATTATAGCGATTTGCGGTGGAATCTTTGTAAAATACGCTCAGTATAAGTCATTTGAAGCCATTTTAAAAATTATGGACACAACTTGTCCGGAGATGTCTGTTGTCCTTTAAGGGACGAAAGACATTCAATAACATGCTCAGGGGTACAAGTCAGACATGTTCTGAGTTTGTGAGTTCCGAGTCATCTGAAAAATTACGAGTCTAATCCGCTCATGTGATGAGCCCAACACATGTATGGTGGTCTTTATAGGACAAAAATATATTTGTTAAAATTCAACGAATTCTGCTCATTACTTTGAAACTGTGCCACAAAGGGGAAAAAAAAGTTGTCCAACGCGTGACATTTTGATTTAAAGCCACTATTAACTGTCAAATTAGCACATCTTAATCCTTTGCGATCCCCCCCAAACAACTGCAAATCTCCAATTGCACTGATCTCTAGCTGCTAGCTATCCGCATTATAATAATTAAAAAAAAAAGTGCTGTTAAAGACGCATTTTCCTGACATTAAAAGGAGCATGCGCGTGGTTGCAGGCATATATTTATGAATAGGAACCTTTAATTAGGGCCGGTGTTTCCTCGGCGAGTCACATTGAGGGATGGTCCAAGGCGACATTCATTAATGATAATCACCAAGAGCGATGATGGCGCAGCTACAGGCCACGTCTCGGGGGAGCCTGCACTTGAAAAGAAGAATTAAATTACACACGGTGGCTCTTTAATTGCGAGGAGAGGAGGAAAAAAAAGGTGGTGGTGGGGGGAGGCAGATATATAGCCATCTTAGTTAAATATGCTTGTTACAGGATCAAGGTTTGTGTGAGGGGCTCTCATCCTTTAAGTGGGGGAAGTCGATGCCTTACCACCCCAGTGACTGTGCAGGGCATGTTTTTTTTTTATATGCACGCATATTAGTTGCACGCTTGTTTAAGGTCAAGTTGAAAACATTTCCAAAAGGTGTCTGAAGACATGGAAACATGTGTCAGGATTTTTTTTGTGACATTTCTCCTACGCTCGCCGTTGCGCTGATTAAATGGCAAATTAACTCATCACCCAAATCATTGTTAGTCGCATGCGGAATTGACATTTTGTCCAAAAGTTTGACACGCATACAAAAAAAAAAAAAAACATCCCTGACCTAATTGCTCGGTCTCACTGCACTAATTAATCACAGCTGACTCAACATGGAGACAATGTTAGCGAAGTGATGCGCCATGACGGAGAAAATTCCGTCTCTCTTTCTCATTTCTTCCTGAATCTGATGACAAAAGGCAAATAAAAAAGAAAGAAACAAACAAAAAAACAAATAAAACTCATTTAACTCATTCACTGCCAGATGATATGCAAAAATGTATCCACTCCAGTGCCAGGTTTTTTGTCATTTTCACTGGAATTCCAGGAACCACAAAATATTGAGTTTTTGGACAACATTAACATTCAATTTAGCGTAAGAAAACTTGCACTCTTTCATCAGAAAAAAATGAGTTCATTTTTACATTATATGGGTATGGAGTTATCTGAGGTTGAAATGGGGGTGGCTATACAAAATACAATATAGGTAACATCTGACTTACGACCGAGTTCCGTTCCGACCAAAGGGTTGTAAGTCAAAATGGTCGTAAGTCGAAATCCATTCAAAATGTTGAATAGAGACTCGGAGGCTAAATGACTCGCAAACTCCCCCCCGCCCCCTCTGGTGCCATCAGATGGTCGATTGCTCTGCGTGAGTGAGATGCTGGCTGGCCAAAATTGTCGTACTTGTTGCCGGCCTGCTAGCGTGTTGCGGTGCCAAGCGTAGATTTCAAATTTTAAAAATAGGGTCTGGAGGTCGTGGTCGTAAGTATGGGTGGTCGTAAGTCAAGCCGGTCGTAAGTCGGGTGTTACCTGTACATACTTCTTGATTCACATTGCGCTTTAACAATAGCTGAAGCTATCACAAATCGCTAATATGGGAAAAGGGTGAATGCTGCCTCCGAGTTGAAGGGAAAAACATTGCCAGAGGTCTGGCCAGCGCTTCATCAAAACCCAAACAAATTCGGGAATGGCACACTACGTCCTATTTTCAATTACCGAATAAATGCGGGAATGTCAGTGAATGAGTTAACGTTAGTGGAAGTACAAATGGGGGAAGTTGAAGAAGATAAAGAAGGTGCGAGTGAGGCTAGGTCATGATGCGCCATTAATCAAAAAAAAAAATGACACGGCTGTCCCCTGTGACAAGCGGCCGCGTGTCGGATCCTCCTCCCGCCCTCCGATGCACCACCGAGCGAGCCAACTTTATTAATCAAGCCTCCACCTGTTAATTGTCACCCGTAAATTCCCCCATTTGGATTTTTTAATAATCTCGGAGGCGCAGCGCTAACAATCTGCCTGCTGATTGCAATTTTATTGAGAAGCGAGATGGCGATGGTGGAGCGACACAAATAGCTTTCTCGTCACCTCCCGTCTAGTGACAGTTATGAAATACAATTATGATCGGCCGCGGCTGTTTAAAGATTCACCGGGCGCACCCGCCCTGTCGAGTCCTCGCCGATGGGATATCTCCTTTCACTCACACTTCACTTCGAAATCTAAAATTACATTTACATTACATGCTTCAAGTGACAATTTCCATTTGATGTTGGTGTGGGTGGAACAAAGGTGCGGCAAGTATAGGGTTGTGGGAGGGGATACATTACTTCAAAACATTTCTCATGGTTGTCATAGGGAGTTCAATAGAGTCTACATGTGGAACATTAGTGATTAATAGACCATGAGTGGATTTCTACGATGAACGTAGGGGTGCACCAACCCAGTCAGGGTACCATATTTTCCGGTGTATAAGGTGTACCGGAGTATAAGGCGCACCCCCAATGAATGGTGTATTTTCAAACTTGCTCTATATATAAGGTTCACCGGACTATAAGGTGGCACCTTCAATGAATGAAAAAAAAGTTTTCCAAATATAATACAGTAAAGTCTCGTTATCTCGATATCGTTTATATTGATAATACTGCTTATTATGACACTATTTTCATTTCCCGTGCACATTTCTAGTCTTTTTATGTATAATTAGTTTAGTACGATTCGTGGGTTTTACGATAATCCGGTTACTACGGTGCTCTTTTTCATCTACCGCCGGCCATTTTGCTATGTTTATATCGATACACGCCATCGGCCTTGCCATTGGTCGACTTGGTCATGTGACTTGGTCACGTGAGTTTGTTACGTGACCAGCTCCCGTTTCATTTTCAGACGCTAGCTCGTGTGTAGCAGACGAGCTTGAAGTGTTTGTGTTAAAAGGTAAAAATGGGAAGCAGAAGAAGATTGATGACTTTTTTAAATTGTATACATAATACAGTAAGATGTAAGCGTTGCAGTTTCCCTGTTGTGTTATGTACATGCCCACTGTAATGTATATGAATGCAATCGTTTTTTTTGCAACAATGTTTCTGTTTTGTCTGCTGAAGCGTGATGATTTTGAAAATTACCATACATTCCATACTGTGTATTAAAGGACAACCAATGTCACTTTTTATTCAAATGCAAAACACCAATAAAAATGACTTCACGCCAAGACGCCTTGCATTGCTTGTGAATCCAAACAATGGCTTCAGATTCGGATAATATGCTTTCTTGTTACACATCCAGTTATGAATATGATTCAAATACACTGTAGTTCTGAAGAGGAAAGCATACATGTTTGCAATCATTAAAGAATTATATGTGCCATTTTGAGGCAACATTGGGGGAACATCTCTCACCCCCCCCCCCCCAAAAAAAAAGAGGCACAAAATGGCAAGCTCCGTTTCTTATATGGCGATTGGATGCCCTCTTTTGGCGGTTTTTGTTAATGATTTTCAGCGCAGGACGGATATATCGACAGTACGGTTATATCGACATGTTTTCTAACTCCCGAGAATATCGATATAACGAGACTTTACTGTAATATATAATATTAATATATAATATAATATATATATAATATAAAGTTTTCACCGCAGTCGTGTGTGCGATACATTTGAGAAAGGCAAGCACGCAACATGAGAAGCCTCTTAATGAGAATTCTTATTTGCTACATGTAACAGCTGTGAAACTATTCACTGCACACACAAAAAAAGATAATAGTGTCCGATCATGGTTTCACGTTCATGACACCAATTAAAGAAAAGTTTTCAATCTACAAAAAAAATAAAAAATCTATACATATGGGCTGCAATTTTCATCCCGATCAGAGTATTTTGTCACTATTTTATTCAGTTCAACTCGCTGGAGCAACTTTAATTGGCTGACGTTTAAGTCCTTTTTATGTTTAGAACAGACGCCGTCCAATTAGCGGAAACCTACATTAAACACTTAAAAACTGGACCGGCACACTCATTCGTGTCCTCATTCTGCTCTACCGTATGTCTGTGCGCACACACACACACACACACACACACACACACACACACACACACACACACACACACACACACACACACACACACACACACGCACGCACACACGCGCACACACACACACTCGCACACACACACATTTATGTATATCTGTGTGTGATTGTGTGCACTAGTATGCCCATACAGTAAATGTGTGTGTTTGAGAGAGAGAGAGAGAGAGAGAGAGAGAGAGAGAGAGAGAGAGAGAGAGAGAGAGAGAGAGAGAGAGAGAGAGAGAGAGAGAACATATGCAGCAAAAAACATTTAGACAAAGAGCAGATGCACATACACAGATTTGATGTACACATATACACCCAGAAACCCATTTGCTAGATGTACACAGCAACATGCATTAGATACACGCACACACATAAGTACACACAGACACACAAATACATGTTTTTGCGACATGGTGGGGACAATGTGTGTGAAAGATCTGCCTTGTGGGGACCCACAGAATATTGAGTTTTAGGACTACATCAACATTCAATACGGTGTAAGAAACCGTGGACTCTCTTCTTTCATCAGAACAAAGAGTTAATTCCTAAGTTATATGGGTTTGGAGTTATATGAGCTTGAAATGAGGGCGGCTGTCCAAAATAGAATACATATATTGAATTATGTAGCGCTTTAACAACAGCTGAAGCTGTAACACAGCGCTAACATGGACATAAGTCTATTGTTGCCCTGTCGTGGAAGGGAAAACATTGACAGAGGGCTGACCAGGGCTGTATCGACAGTCCCAACAAGAAAAACAAAAACCTGAACGCATTCATGCCATATTTCCCAAATAAATTCGGCAATGGCAGTGAATGACTTTTTTCCACACAGACACCTATCCATCCGTTTCAATCATACATTGGTATTTTATATGTCCATGCTAGCAAAAATGAGCGCACGCTAAACTAGCGTGCGTGTAGCATGCGTATGCCTGAGCAAGTCACAAAGCGAAAAAGTCTCCTGTCAGGCGTAGCAGCTGTCACGTTGCGTTCAATGGGGCCTTCACTCTGGAGGATACATGTAATTGCTCTAATCAAAATTACCGTGCTAAAAAAGGGGGAGGCGGCGTTCTTATTGCTTCTTAAAAAGCAAATTAATAATAAAAAAAAAAGAAAATAAAGAAGCCCCAGATCAAATTAATAGTATTTTTAGTTTTGACAGCTTTTCCGTGTGCGTCAGCGTCAATGGTGACAGCTGAAAAGTGAAAAAAAAAAAGCGCCCGGCATGGACACGCAAGTGGCGGGTTTTTTGATGTGCGCGTGTCAAACGACTTATCTCGCTAAAGCGCTCGCCGGCACGCCCGTCACTAAACTTCACAAACGGCCGAGCCTTCAAACGCGTCAAAAAAAAAAAAAAAAAAAGCGAAACGGAGTCATCACATCACACATCAGTCATATAGCCACTAGCGAAATGAGCGAGGTGTCATGTGCACTCAAGGAGACGCTCACTGATGACGCTTTCAATCTCAACGCGACTAAGTGAGAACATCATCTTTTTTTTTTTTTTTGACGCTCACTCTCGCTCAATCTTAATCAATTACTCCTTTGATTACCGATGACGATTAGCATAACGTTTCACGGACTGGGAGAAGGGGGGGAGGGGGGTGACAGTGGATAGCAAAAAAAGCTATTGGGGCGAATGCTGTTCAAACACAGCGTGACTACTAAATGCAAGTTTGTTTGTTATTTATTTTCTTATTGACTTTCTGTTAAGTGTTTTGTTACAGCCGCAGCTGTTGTGAAGATGTTCAGCCTGAAGTGCACTTGAACGCTACTTGGCTCCCCCCGGTGAGAAACAAACATGAACGCAACTATAACCAGCAATTTAACCTTCATTGTTGTCTTTTTTTGTTTTTTTGTCTTTACACACAGACACACATTTGCAAAAACATCAAACGAACGCACGTGAGTCACTGTGATGGGAAGAATCACGGAGAGGTGTGTGTGTGGAAAAATTTACTCATTCACTGCAATTCCCAAAATTATTCGTGAATTGATAATGTGTGAGTGGCAGGCCATTAAGGCCTGCAAAGCCTTCTCTGCTGGCCTAAAAATATCTGAATCACACACTGCCAACAAATGTGCAAAAATGTGTCCACTCCAGTGCCAGGCTTTTTGTCATTGTCACTTGAATTCCAGCACCCATCGAATATTGAGTTTTAGAACTACAGAAACATTCAATGAAGTGTTAGAAACCTTAGACTATTTTCTTTCATCAGAAAAAAAAGTTAATTCCTAAATGATATTGGTCTGGACTTATCTGAGATTGAAATGGGGGCGGATGTACAAAATACAGTGAGACCTCAACTTACAAACACCTCAATTTACAAACTTTTTGTCTTACAAACGTCAAATTTATGAAAATTAAACCTTATAATAAGCACTATTTTCATAATACACACCCACCACGGCTGGCGGAGTGATCTTCGGCTAGAAGCACACGACCGAACAGCACCAGAGGTTAAGTTACCAACAGTCCTTATGGAAGGTAACTGTCCTTCCATAAGCCATCAACAACCATCAAAAAGGTAAATGAAAAACTTTATTTTACAGCACAGTTTATTTCTTTAAATACAGTCATGTAATGCGCCTCTCTTTCCAAACAGCAATTCCCTTTGACCTTCGACCTCCAACGCCATTCCATGAAACCATAAATGACCATCACAAATGTAAATAAAGTGACTTCATGATACAATGCAGTGTATTTCTTTCATTACAATACAATAGCACATTTATTATACATATAATAAGGTATATTGTGTTTAGTTTTAAAGCTTATTTAGTTGAAAAGTATATTTTATGGAAACCCGGGAACGGATTATGCCCATTTTAATGGTTTCCTATGGGAATTTTTTTTTGAGATACACACTTTTCGCCTTACACACTCTGTCTGGGAACCAATTAAGTTCGTAAGTTGAGGTCTCACTGTACAATAAAAATACAATACTACATACATATTGATTTATATCGCATTCAATGCAGCGTAAGAAACCTTAGACTCTTAGACCAGCCTGCCACTGGTGTGTGTGTGTGCGTGTGTGGGTAATTGTCTAAAAATCTAAGTGCATGTGTGCTATCACCACAATGCAATGTACTTGAAGCTGTTTGAAAGGGTTAAAAAGTTGTTGGCAACCTGACTGAAATGCCCCCCAATCTCCTTCACCCCAAGGACAAAGAAGGAATTTTCACCTTCCGGGCTGCTGCTGATCAGAAATGAGGCAGGATGAGTGCTGTGCTGTCCCTGGTTGATGACATCATCACTTTGCGCCGCAGATGTGGTCTAAAGGCGAAATCAAATGATTATTTTTTTTTTTTAAAAACGTTTTGCAATAGATTCATCAATTGATATGTTGTGAGCAGATGTAACTTAATGTCAAGGAAAAAATAATAATGAACTTATTTTGGAAACCACAAATACATTTTTATTGTGAAAGGGGGACAACATAGCAGAACATCACATTTGAATCTTCATTAATTCAATGGCTGCCTGCCTTGAGCGTAACAATATTTCACAAGAGATTAACAAGAGGCAGGCGGATTTTATTGGTTGCAAATAACCGTGCAAAAGTAGCATTAAAAAAATGCAAATCATTAAAGCCGCATTAAACAATATTATTGACCTTTCCGTGGCCATCATTTTTTCTTTTTTTTTTGAACCTCACTCACAGAGGTTTCGATTTTCATACACCGCTCTTAATAAATTACATATTATAAAAGAATTAGGCACAACTGGCCGCATTTTTATGAGCCCGTAAAGGTGAAGGCCACGCATATTAAGGTGTTCACGCGCTGTGAACTTTTGGAGTAAGTTGGCGAATTAATTCCGCCGTTGTACTCCATTTTCAATCTGCCAGGGTGTTTAAAACGAAAAGAGAGAGATGGCATTTCTACGATCGCACAGCAACAAAGAAGAAGTTAAATGTGCATATTGTAATTGAAGTCTTTAATTTGGCCCTCAGCTTCCATTTATTGTCTGCAAAATTCAATCATTTAAAAAACCAAAAATACTGTACGTCATACACACTGAAGAGTGATTCAAACAAAGTTTTTTTTTTCATTTTTGACAACTCTTGAGCACATTTAGCTGCTCAGATTCCAAATGTTTCCCTTTAAAACGGCAACTTCATTCTGATCAGGTTTTGGTCTAACATGATTCGTGAAGTCCCCACGAGGTACCAAAAACCTTGAAAAATGAAAACGAGACATATGCCATTTTAAAGTGATTTTCAGTGTGAGCATGGGCTCAAAAAATTGTCCTAAAATTCAATTTTTATGAGTTTCATTAGTTTATATTTGAAATTGGGCTCCTTCGCAAACCTAGTCCCCACCATGTAGCAAAAATGTGTATGTTTGTGGGTGTGTGTTACTTCCGGGTAGAGTGAGTGAACGCTCGCTTGCTGAACCGCAGGAAAACTTAACCAGTGACTGTAAAGTGTGCCTGAGAGATGTGAAAAGCACTTATGAATTAAATGTACAGTAAAGTCTCGTTATATCGATATCGGGTATATCGATAGTCCCGGTTATATCGATATTTTTTCGGACTCCCTTGAATATCGATATAACGAGACTTTACTGTATTATTATTATTATTATTATTATTATTATTATTATTATTATTGTTATTATTGGCGTAGAAGACAGCGCCTTGAAACAAAAAAAAATAATACAAAATCAAGAGCAATACAGTTAGTCTATATTTCATTCTGTACAAGCAACGAGTTTGCCCACGGGGGGAAAAAAATAAATTCCAAATACTTTTATACGTGTTATAAGCAGTTCAGATAACAAATTTGTCATGAACAAGCGAGAGGATGTCAACCCGAACCCAATAATCTAACACTTTCCTTTCAGCTGACCCAATCCCGCCCGGCAACAGTTGACACACACCAGAAAAAAAAAATTATAATAATAAAATACAACATAAAAAATGTCTCACTGTCACCGTGACTGCTGGATGGACACACAGGAAAAGTTTGCCGCAGTTTTATAACATCTCCAGAAAAAAAAAAGTTGTGAATGCAAAGCATTGGAGGAGTGTAGAGAATAAAAAAAATGACAAGTAACAATAGCATCGGGCAATAGCACTGTCAAACAACACCACCTCTCTCGGATGTTAAAAGCTTTAAAAGCTGATGCCTCGGTGACAATCGCAGCCTCGGGATGTCACACATGCTTGACGACTTGAGAGCGGTCCTCTATTTTTTCCCCCGTTTTTTTTCCTCCCTTCTTTTTTTTCCATGGGCGTGCGCGTCTCTGGGCGGCAAAAATTGACATTTGAGGGGCACTTTACACAAGGCAGAGTTTGCTACGGGGGATCCTCTGTATCACCTAAAGAGCCTTTGTCAGTCATCGGAAAGCTGTCACCTTTCAGGGGGCCCGATACGGTATGGGTGGTGGGGGTGGGGGAGCGCTGACAGCTCGGAATTAATGAGAGGTGCATGACAGCGCACCTCGCAGCTCTCGTATGCGTGTGTGGTCCTTTTGTCTCAAGAGGATGGACCAACTTCCTCACAACGCAGCCGGAATGATAGATAAGACGAGACACATGGAGGCGGTTGTTTGGTTGGATTGAGCGCAGCTTTACCGAAATATTTGAAGGCCTCGCACCTCATTTGACAGCGTTGGTGCACCCGCGCACCCATCAATCACTCAAACCCGATGGAAAAAGGCAAAAAAGGCCATTGCGCAAATAGCTGGGAGCGGTCTTTGTGGTCTTTAGATTTCTGGTCAGAGTTGGTGTACCCCCATTCACGCACATATTAAAAAAGTCATTATTATACAGTATCTAAAAGCCATGGCACTATTTTGGGCACCCTGGGAGACGAGTCATGCACCATTGGGCTGGTGATGGGCTTGCCCAAAAATTGACCGCTTTTTAACATCTAGCCCAGAGGTCTCAAACTCAATTTACCCGGGGGCCGCTGGAGGCAGAGTCTGGGTGAGGCTGGGCCGCATCGGTTTTTCCGCAAGAAAATCACAGATAAAACATTCCAATGTTCTCAAAATCTTTACTTTTAACACACAAAAAATGAATTAAACGAATGAATGGAAAAATGAATAAAAAATAAAGGAACCAGTCATAAATAAATAAAATAATTTAATGATCATAAGGCAGTTACAGATGACTGAAAAAAAACACAGGAAAACTATTTTAATAAAGTTTCAAATGTCTGTATTCACAGTTCTTTAACCTTCTTAACATAAAGAAAATATTGAACATTAACTGTCCTAAACATTGCTTATCTTGCCTACTTGTTCAACTCCACACACAAGTTTCATTCATATCAATCATAACATTAATCGTTCATATCAAGGCGGGACGCAAAATATTATTTCGGGGGTCGCATTTGGCCCGCGGGCCGCGAGTTTGAGACCCCTGAGCTAGACAGATATGGCGCACCCCCTTTCCTCGACCTATATTTAGACTGCTGCATAACGCCTCATCTCACTCACCCTGTGCCAGGAACTTGTGCACCTCTAGGCTGGCCGTAGGTGTCATCTAGTTCACGGCGGTCCCCAACCTTTTCTGTGCAATTGCTGCTGTAAAAAAAAAAAAGATTAAAAGATTAAAAGGACTTGCCTTTGAGTTGCTCATCTTAAAAGAAATAAATACTGTAAATAGTCAATGTGCAAAAATGTGTCCACTCCAGTGCCGGAGTTTTTGTCATTTTCACTCAAATGGCAGGGCCCACAGAATATTGAGTTTTAGCACTACATAAACATTCAATTCAGTGTAGGAAACCGTAACCTCTTTTTTTTAGGAATTAAAAAAAAGTTAATTCCTAAATGAGATGGGTCTGTAGTTATATGAGCTTGAAATGGGAAGGGTGTACAAAATACAATACAATAAATACATAGAGTAAAGTCTCGTTATATCGATATCGGTTATATCGATAGTACTGCTTATTACGATACTATTTCTATGAACTCAAGGAGAAAATTACATGCCCGCAGGATCGGATATATCGATAGTCCGGTTATATTGATATTTTTTACGACTCCCGAGAATATCGATATAACAATACTTTACTGTATTTATTTATATCGCGCTTTAACAACAGTTGTACAAAAGTTGTAACAAAGCGCTAACATGGAAAAAAAAGCAAATGCTGCCCCTTGTGGAAGGTCAAAAAACAATCACAAACGTCTGACCAGCACTTTATCGGCAACCCCGCAAGAAAAAAGAAAAAACAAAACAAAATCTGTACAAATTCGGGAATGGCGCTCCATGTCACACTTTTTAATTCCCAAATAAATTCGGGAATGGCAGCGAATGAGGTAACGTGTTACCTATAAAGGGAATTGACGCAGGAAGAAAATGTTGAACAGTACCCGGCCATTTTACCAGGTAAAATAATCCGGTGTGTAAAGATAATCCGAAGTGCTGGGACAAGGATGCAACATTAAAAAGACGCGAAATATTCTGGATCTTGTCAATTAGGTAATTTCCAGCTGTGCCCACAATTTCAGCCGTTAGTTCAGCCCACGTTTCTTTCCTTCATCAGCGGATATAGCATTAGCATTAAAGGATAACCGACGCCCCCATACAAGTTGTGTCCATAATTTGTAAAATGGCTTCAAATGACTTCTACTGAGCGTATTTTACAAAGATTCCACCGCATATAGCTATATTTTACGTTTTAAGACTCGCGCTGAATATTCAGGAAGTCTTGTTTTCGAGTTGATGACATGACGTCACGTCTGGAACGCCCCTGACCGAGAGAGCGACACACAATGCATTTTGGGTACTTTGTTTGGTCTGAAAACTTTGTGTTGATCTGTGTTGATAGCGAAATTAGAAGGAAAACACATAAATAATGCGATGGTGAATCGTTGTGTGTTGCACCAAGACTAATATTTGATACTAGTTGACACAAATTCCCAGCGGACAAATCAGCCCATTTCGAACGGAGCTAGGGCGCCATCATTTTCTGGGACGCTACGTTGGAGTTAAAACGCCTCAAAATGACACGGAAGGACTTCTTTAATCGATTGCAAACATTTATGCTTTCATCTTCAGAACTATTTGAATCATATTCATAACTGGATCAACTGAAACTTTCTGAGGTCATTTTGAAGTAGTTTTGAGACACTTTAAGTCATTTTTATTTGTGTTTTTCATTTGACTAAAAATATCAGCCTGCATGTTTTGGGTATTTTAGATGCTATAAAACGTTTTTCTGATGTCAGTTAGGAAACAAAAAAATGGTGTCGGTTGTCCTTTAATCGTCATTTTGCACATTCCGGTCAATCGCACAGTTGAAGGGATATTTTAAGAACTACAGTAAAGTCTCGTTATATCGATATTCTCGAGAGTCGGAAAAAATATCGATATAACCGGACTATCGATATATCCAATCCTGCGGCATGTAAATTTTCTCCTTGCGTTCATAGAAATAGTATCGTAATAAGCAGTACTATCGATATAACCGATATCGATATAACGAGACTTTACTGTATTTCAAAACTTTCCACCCAGACAAGAATGCATAATAACTTCCCGATTCTGATGATCGCAACAGTAATCAAGTCATAAAGAACAGATTAAGGATGCGCAGCGAGAAAAAAAAATTCAAAATGTGCGATTACTTGATTTGAATCCCAGACTGACGGTCTGACATGAAAAGGAAGTAAAAATAAAAGGAAGTAAAACAGCCATCAGCGAGTGAGTTTATCAGCTTGGCACCTGCTACTGGAACATTCTTGATGAAGCAAAGGTTGTCTTCATTAAGCGCATTAATATTCATGACACATGGTAATTCTGACACAGAAAAGGTCTTGGTAACCTTTTCGCGTGTGTGATTTTTTTCCCCTTTTTTTTTATTTCTCAAGGAAATTACAGTCCGGCAATGACTTAATTAATGCTCGCCTTCTTGCCCGCAGTTTGAGGGCCTGTCAGTTTGCCTGTCAGGCACGCCGAGGGAAGGATTGAAGGAGAGGAAGAAACAACAACAAAAAAAAAGACGAGGAAGAGAAGGAGCAGGGGGCGGGGGATATTAAAAAAAACAGATGGATTTAAAGCAAGCTTGTGTTTTGCAGATACGATTGGTCTCTGCTGCTTTGGCTTTTTAAATTGTATGTCTAGCTTTTACCATCGACAACTTTGTAACTTTTAGAGATCAAATTACAGTATGAGGTCCAGCAGGTATTCATCGATGTTAGCATGTTTAACACTTCATTTCTATTGATCACATTCTGGTCGAATGTCTATCATTTCCTCCCAGATATATTTATATTCAAATTAATATTGTCGCTTAACTCATTCACTGCCAGACATGTGTCCACTCCAGTGCCAGGGTTTTTGTCATTGTCAGTCAAATTCCAGGACCCACAGAATATTGAGTTTAAAGACGACATAATCATTCACTACAGTGTTAGACACCTGAGGCTCTCATCTTTCATTATAAAAAAAGTTAATTCCTAAATATACAGACCTCAACTTACGAACTTAATTGGTTCCCAGACAGAGTGTGTAAGGCGAAAATTGTGTATCTCAAAAAAAAAAAATCCCATAGGAAACCATTAAAATGGGAATAATCCGTTCCCGGGTTTCCATAAAATATACTTTTCAACTAAATAAGCCTTAAAACTACACACAACAAACCTTATTCTATGTATAATAAATGTGCTATTGTAAATGAAAGAAATACACTGCATTGTATCATAAAGTCACTTTATTTACATTTGTGATGGCTATTGATGGCTTGATGGAATGGCGTTGGAGGTCAAAGGTCAAAGGGAATTGCTGTTTGGAAAGAGAGGCACATTACATGAGGACTGTAATTAAAGAAATAAACTGTGCTGTAAAATAAAGTTTTATTTACCTTTTTGATGGTCGTTGATGGCTTATGGAAGGAGAGTCACCTTCCTTAAGGACTGTTGGTAACTTAACCTCTGGTGCTGTTCGGTCGTGTCCTTCCGCCGAAGATCACTCCACCAGCCGTGGTGAGTGTGTATTATGAAAATAGTGCTTATTATAAGGTTTAATTTTCATAAATTTGACGTTTGTAAGACGAAAAGTTTGTAAGATAAGGTGTTTGTAAGTTGAGGTCTCACTGTATATGGAGTTATATGAGCTTGAAATGGGGGCGGCTGTCCAAAATACAATGCAATACATATTGGTTTATATAGCGCTTTAACAACAGCTGAAGCTACAATAACGTGCTAATGTGGAAAAACAGGAAAATGCTGCCCCCTTGTGGAAAATAAAAAAACATGGCCAGAGGTCTAACTCGTGCTTTATCGCCACCCCAGCATGAAAAAAACACAACCTGAACAAATTCGGGAATGGCACTCTACGTCACAATTTAAATTCTCCAAATAAATTCGTGAATGGCAGTGAATGAGTATGGGAAATTAATTTTTGGGATACACACTTTTTGCCTTACACACTGTTTGGGAACCAATTAAGTTTGTAAGCCAAGGTATCACTGTACTACTAATTTGTAATAAACATTAAATAGTACATATCGCTTGTTGTTGTCCCTTTGTTGTAGCCACAAAGGGACATAAGTCTTCTTGTGCCGGTCCCAAGCCCGGATAAATACAGAGAGTCGTGTCAGGAAGGGCATCCGATGTAAAAGCTTGGCCAAAACAAACATGTGGCTAGAACCTCGAAAGATGGAGGACAGATTTGCTGTGGCGACCCCCACAAGGGAAAAGCCAAAAGGAAAAGAAGAAGATTATTATTATTATTACTATTATTATTATTATACGTCATATTTTCATATATTTTCAATTCCCGAATACATTCGGGAATGGCAATGAATGAGTTAATCACCCAGCGTTGTACGGACCCTCTGGGAATATGATGTGCATGGTTGTTCTGATTTCCATACAAAACATATTTGGATAGATCAAGAAGAGAAGTGGAATTCACAAATAGTGCAGCTTCGCTTCTGGTTAGCAATATGCTTTAGCCCGAAGGATAAAGGCTTACTGAATACAAAAACAGCAGGGGGCACAATTTATATCTCAGTTCATAAACGATATAGATACATAAATACATTTCCTGACATGTCTACAAGAAATAGATCTTTACTTAACGCAAAATATACATGTGCAGATTTGTCCACTGCGTTCGCTCCACCAGTGAGCGCCACGCGGTGCCAAATAGCTTCCAGCGTCGTGAATAATGTCGCCAACATCAGGTTGAAAGAAAGAAAATAAAAAAAGTGAACATAAGGAAGCATTTCTTTTATCATGTACCATAAAAATAGCAATTTGGCCCGGCCCTTGTAGCGCCGTATGGAAGGCGCTGCATTTGGACGATAATGTTGAGATGACAGATCGCCCGGCGCTGGGGGTGCTTTCTCTTCTTCTTCCCCCCCGTGCAATAAATCGAGCAGGAAGAAGAACGAAAGCGCGGAGATTGCGGACCGCCGACATTCCATGAGCGTTGCGCTGACGTTCGCGAGTCGTCCGGCGTCACGTTTCACATGCCCCCCCAACCGCCCCTCACTTCCTTACAATACAAACAATGATGCCGAGCGACGTGGAGTTGACAAACGACGGCGTTTTGCCGCCTTTAAATGCTGTTAACTTCACTGAGCGAACATCCTGGCGCGCCGGCCGACATGCTGTTCTATCACATGCATTGTTTAGGTGACATGAATATGTTGTCACCGTGTCACAATGCGTGTGCCTTTTAAACAAACAAACGCAAAGGAGCGTGTTTGTGTACGTGACAGTTTGTTGAATATGGAAATCGGACGGATGATTGTGTGTGCGCGTGTGCTTTGATCATGTTCACTGTCGACTGCACAACCTGCCTTGAGGTGTGTGTGTGTATGTGTGTGTGCAAACAACTATGTACACATTCATGCCACTTTGAATTAGAAGCATCGGCAGCATACACCTAAGAGTGTGCCGCATTTGCTTACACGACGCCAAAAATATCCATCACAGATGATATATTGTTAAAAAAAAATCAAAAAGAGGGTTTTGAAGAACGGCAGTTTACGTTTAAAAATGAACAGGGATATGCACCCCATATATAGATGATTGCATGGAATATATATATATACAGTGAGACCTCAACTTACAAACACCTTATCTTACCAACTTTTCGTCTTACAAACGTCAAATTTCTGAAAATTAAACCTTATAATAAGCACTATTTTCATAATACACACCCACCACGGCTGGCGGAGTGATCTTCGGCGGAAGCACACGACCGAACAGCACCAGAGGTTAAGTTACCAACAGTCCTTATGGAAGGTGACTCTCCTTCCATAAGCCATCAACAACCATCAAAAAGGTAAATAAAACTTTATTTTACAGCACAGTTTATTTCTTTAATTACAGTCCTCATGTAATGTGCCTCTCTTTCCAAACAGCAATTCCCTTTGACCTTCGACCTCCAACGCCATTCCATCAAGCCATCAATGACCATCACAAATGTAAATAAAGTGACTTTATGATACAATGCAGTGTATTTCTTTCATTACAATACAGTAGCACATTTATTATAGATAGAATAAGGTATGTTGTGTGTAGTTTTAAGGCTTATTTAGTTGAAAAGTATATTTTATGGAAACCCGGGAACGGATTATTCCCATTTTAATGGTTTCCTATGGGATTTTTTTTGAGATACACACTTTTCACCCTACACAGTCTGTCTGGGAACGTAAGTTGAGGTCTCACTGTATATATATACACACACATATATATATATATATATATATATATATATATATATATATATATATATATATATATATATATATATATATATATATATATATATGTATTTCACAGCAGAAAAGTGATAAAAGGAAAGGAAGAAGTAGAAAAACAAAATACAGGAGCTGCTGTAAAGACAGCCACTCTCGCGGCGCCATTTTGTAGTCAAAACAACAACCAAAAAACTAAATAAATAATGTGACACAACACAAATGACAGAGACAGTCATTCAATCTTAAGCACTTTCTGCACGTCACAAAATGTAACTGGCGACCCCCAGAGGGGCAGGCAGCCCGACGGGAGATGAGAGAAGAGGAATGAGAGGGTTGTTGGGAAAGCTTTTATAAAGACGGACAGGATGTGACATCATGTAAAGACGGACAGAATGTGACATGGTGACAAGAAGTCCGAGAAAATAAAACAATGTATAAGGAAATAGAAAAGATGTTAGAAATGTGTTCGTAGGGCGAATTGCCCTAACAGTTTTTTTTAGATGAAAGAATAGAGGATCAAAGTGTCCTTTTCACCAGTGGATCAGGGACTTCAAGGTGAAATGTGCATGTTATAATACAAGCTAAATGTAAAAGCAAAATATGAAAATGTAGCATCCATTGACGAAAAGAGACTGTTTCACATTTCCTGTCACACGTAAATCCAATTCAATTCCAAGCCGCCGCAATAGTTTCACATACGTTCCAAGCAATCATCTTCAATACTGAAAAGTATATTATATTAAAGTACAGTAAAGTCTCGTTATATCGATATCGGTTATATCGATAGTACCGCTTATTACGATACTATTTCTATGCACGCAAGGAGAAAATTACATGCGCGCAGGGTCGGATATATCGATAGTCCCGGTTATATCGATATTTTTCGGACTCCCGAGAATATCGATATAACGAGACTTTACTGTATATTAAAAAGTATATAAGTGTCCCTGAGAGTCTTGAAAGGCGCTTATAAATGAAATGTATAATAAAAAATAAAAATCTATATATTAGTATTGTATCTTCCCATTCAACTTCAATGACCCCCCACCCAGTAAATACATAGATAAATATGTTTCTCTGCTATTTGGAAATGATCACCCGATAGCAACCTTGTACCATTCCCTTGTCGTTTGTTACAGAGACGATGAAGGACAAGAGACCCTACTTGAGTATATTTGAAGGCCTGGAAGCAGCTAAAGGTCCTAGAAGGCAAATAAGGGTGACATCTGCTCGCCACTTGTAAAACTCCCTTCTCCCCACCCCAAACGCCGCCGCTGCTTCCTACCCAGTCAACAGGCCTGAAATGGCGGCCCTCATCTGCAGCGCATCTGGAGGCTTCCCCTGCAGGAGCGCTTGCTTTAGCACGTAGGGCTTTGCTGGTAACACCCCCCCCCCTTTCCCGCCCCTATCCACTCCACCAATGCCATGGATCAAAGTGACACATGGTCAGCATCAGCACATTATGAACTATGGCCACCTGCCACACGAGACGCATTGTTCCTTCTGTGCTAATGTGAAGAATGTAGAGGACGCACAAACACAGGCCGCTGACAGCTTATTCTCTCTTATCGTGTGTGTGTGTGTTTGAATCATATCAGCACTTGCTACTGGTGTACTACCTTCTCCATGCTTCGACCGGATATTGAACGACAACAACAATGTTTGGCTAAGGCTACAAAGACCTGAAATTGTTACACATTGAACACATTTTTATCAATGAGATTGTCTTGTGCCTTAAAGGACAACCGACGTCTCCGGACAAGTTGTGTCCATAATTTGTAAAATGGCTTCAAATGACTTCTACTGAGCGTATTTTACAAATATTCCACCGCATATAGCTATATTTTACGTTTTAAGACTTGCGCTGAATATTCCGGAAGTCTTGTTTTTGAGTTGGTGACGAGTCCGTACGTGACGTCACTGAAGCTACGCCCCTGACCGAAAAAAGGACACATTGTAGCAGTTCTTCCATCACGTCAATGCATTTTGCTGTACTTTGGTCTGAAAACGTCGTGTAGGACCAAAAGGAGGCAGAAGAGGGCAACAAAGCTCCATGTAATAAATTCATCAGCCTGTGGAAATGGGCTGATTAATTATTGCGACATTTCCCACCCCTGATGCCTCAAAACGACACGGAAATAAATGATTTAATCGATTGCAAACATGTATGCTTTCTTCTTCAGAACTATTTGAATCATAGTCATAACTGGATGAGTAACAAGAAAGCATATTATCCGAATCTGTAGCCATTGTTTTGATTCTCCAGCAATGCAAGACGTCTTGGCGTGACGTCACGAACTGGGGGCGAGACCTTCTGAAACTGGCCATTTCCGGTTTCAAATTGAAGTACTTTTTAGAAACTTTAAGTCATTTTTAGTGGTGTTTTGCATTTGACTAAAAATAGCATACTGCATGTTTTGGGTATTTTAGATGCTATAAAACGTTTTTCTGATGTCAGTTAGGAAACAAAAAAGTGATGTCGGTTGTCCTTTAAAACTGACTTTGAGTAGCACATAACACTGTTATGTTGCTTGCTGCCTATAGGGGTTGCTGCTGCGGCGGAATCGGAAAGTCAATGACTATGTTGAATTGGCAAAACAAAGTTACCATATTTTAAGGTGTATAAGCAGTGTCTGAAACTCATCAAAAAGTTAGCGCACACCAGGGCAGACAACTCTGAAAAGTTGCATGCCCGGCCATAAAGTTGCCTGCCCCATTTTTCACAACTTGAAACACAATCAGATGACTAATCGAAAAAAACAAACATTGTTGCAAAGTATAAAGGATTTTTTTTTAATTATGAAGTAACTACCACAAATGATCCCTTGCTTAATTTATGGTAAATATCCGTTGCTGAAAATTTGGCTCCAGTTGTCGTTTGTCGTCATGGTGCACAATGCAATGTTTGCGTTGCGTTGTCTGCTAAAAGCCACGTGGACTCCTCTTTCTAAGCGCCTTTCAAAACTTTCAAGTACACTTGACAGTCACGGTATAGTCCGATGCACGAAACAGGCTTCTGATTGGCTGCCGTGCCGTGTATGCAATTTGTCAAACAAACGTTCATTTGGCAATTTGCATACTCGGCACGGCAGCCAATCAGACGCCTGTTTCGTGCTTCGTACTATACCGTGACTGTAAAGTGTACTTGAATTTTGAAAGGCGCTTAGAAAGAGGAGTCCACATGGCTAGGGTTTGCTTTATTGAATAAAAAAATGTTTGATTTCCAACAAATCTTTTTTTTTTCCTTGAACGAGATGTTTTGAAAGTTGTAAAAGTTGTATGAAGTTATTTCAAACACTGGTATAAGGCGCATTGGAGTATAAGATGCACCCCCAATCAACAGTGTATTCTCTTTTTTCATATATAAGGCGCACTTTCAATGAATGAAAAATGTTTTCCAAATAGAATACATAAATGTTTTCCAAAATGTAATATATTAATATCTAAAAGTTTGACAAATATAAGGCACACCATATAAGGTGCTGGGGTTACGCACAACTTTGGGGAAATGGAGTCGTGGCTGCTGGCATTCATTGCGAGACCTGTTATGGGTTAATATGACTTAACATATGAGCTGCACCGGCGTATAATTCGCTTTTGAAGAAAGTCATGGCTTTTGGGTGCGCCTTATACACCGGAAAATACAGTAGTGTACTGTAAAAAGGTAAAAAGCTAAAAAGGTATTCAGAGTGAAGTTCCCTGGGCTTGTGAAGTCAACAGATTGACAGCTAGCTCATTCCTCAAGCTTCGTACAAATTTGAGTGAATTCAAATAAAAAGGTGGACCATAGTGAGTTGTTTCACACCCCTCGCTGTAAAAACCAAGAAACATAAATTCCAATTCAGTCTCTCACATTCATCTTTTAATCTGGAATCCAAAATGGCTTCAGTATGCGTGTCTTTTTACTGCAACGGTCCCTTTCTCAAAGCCAATTCAACAGCAACCAGCGGCCATGATAAAACATAACAGATCGTAAAATGACCGCACCCTTCAACCTCTCATGAAAACTCTTCCTCAGGATTTTCATCATAATGACGCAAACTCGAACAAGATGAAATGATCTCACCTCCAATGATAAATCGGACCAATGGAGATGCAATTCATTTCCTCTTAAGGGAGCCGAGCTGAGTAATAACGACGCAGCCGTCAAAGCGGACCTGGAGACGTTTCATCGCCATTGACAGCCTTCATGTCTGAGCAGATGGTGGCCATCCACTGAATAATGAAGCGGGCGATTAAAGTGACGGATGGGCGGCCATCATTCTGCCCCGCTTTCCTCTTTTAATGCGGCCATTAGGGCCGCTGTGGCCAAACTTAGCTCATCAAATGGCCACATTCACCGTCAACCCGGAGTACAGAGTACAAAGGGATGTGGCCAAGAAGCACTTTGGATCAGTAGAGATCATCCAGTGATTCGAGTGCACTTTCAGAATGGGGAGGTGAGCTTGGGGTTCTCAAAGATTTGGGGTTCAGGGATCCTTTATAATAAAAACACGTCTCCAAAGAGCCTCTCATCATCCCAAATGACAATTAACTCACTGACAGACGTGCAAAAATGTGTCCACTCCAGTGCCAGGGTTTTTGTCATTTTCACAACTTAGATTGTCTTCTTTCATCAGAAAAAAAGAGTTAATTCCGAAGTGATATGGGTCTGGAGTTATATGAGCTTGAAATGAGGGTGGTTGTTCAAAAACAATGCAACACATACAGATGGGTTTATATAGCGCATTAACAACATCTGAAGCTGGAACAAAGTGCTAACATGGAAAGAATGGAAATCCTTCCCCCTTGTGGAAAACAAATGTCAGAGGCCATGGCCAGCTCTTTATCGGAAATCAAGCACTAAAAAAAACAAAACTTGAACAAATTCGGGAATGCCGCTCTACATCATCTTTTCAATTCACAAATAAATTAGTGAAAGGCAGTGAATGAGTTAAACATAATTGTCAAGTGTACCTCGAACCATCATGGGAGTTAGGAATGCCTCGGTCGGCCAGTTTTCTTGCACTGAGCTGTGTTTTCGGTTTCTATTTGATCCGCTGGGACTTACAGCTTTTGCATCACTGCCCATGCCATCATGCGGCAGGCCACAGATTCTTTCGCATCTTTAGTCTGACATACACATTCAAAAAACCCAGACAAGTGGTCACTTCTAATAATTATCCATTTCATTTCTAATGCCTTTCAAAACTCTCAAGGTCACTTTACAGTCACAATGTAAGTTTTTTTTCTGTGGGTGAGCAGCGGCAGCCACGCGCACCAGCGTTCACTCAACCCCGAAGTAACTCCAATAGATAGCAAGCTAGCTAGCTAGCAAATATATAGCTAATAGCTAACGAATAGACAGCTATTCGCTATTAGCTAGCGAATAGCTAGCCATTAGCCAGCGAAAAGCTATTTGCTAGTGAATAGATAGCCACTAGCCAGCAAATAGATAGCCACTAGCCAGCGAATAGATAGCCATTAGCCAGCAAATAGATAGTTATTAGCTAGCGAATAGATAACCATCAGCCAGCGAACAGATAGCCATTAGCCAGCAAATAGATAGCTATCAGCTAGCAAATAGATAGCTATTAGCTAGCTTATGAGTGCTGTCCGGAAAAAAATAGCTAAATAAATGAAAATACTTGGTTACTGGACATCTAATCTTGAGTAAAAGTACATTTGAATGGGCCCACTAAACCTTCCCTGCTAGCGTGGGTGAGCAGCGGCAGCCACACGCACCAGCGTTCACTCAACCCCAAAGTAACTCAAATAGATAGCAAGCTAGCTAGCTAGCAAATAGATAGCTAGTAGCTAGCGAATAGATAGCTAATAGGAATAGCTAGCCATTAGCCAGTGAACAGCTATTCACTAGCAAATAGATAGCCACTAGCCAGCGAATAGATAGCTATTAGCTAGCGAATAGATAACGATCAGCCAGCGAACAGATAGCCATTAGCCAGAGAATAGAAAGCTATAAGCTAGCGCATAGATAGCTATTAGCTATCTTATGAGTGCTGTCCGGAAAAGAATAGCTAAATAAATGGAAATACTTTGGTTACTGGACATCTAATTTTGAGTAAAAGTACATTTCAATGGAAATCCGGCGCACTAAACCTTCCCTGCTAGCAAGCGCGGACGTGCCGCTCCATACTTGAACACAACTTCCCCGATCTTCTTCCTTGGCGATGGCAGCCCGACAAAACCACTCTTGATCGTGACAGTTGGCGCTCATGGCCGCACTGGCATTGCCGTCACTTGGCGTGTCAGGACCGTCAGTTTGACACGCCGCTTTAAGTGGAGCAGGGGACGCAGAGGTGTCACGAGTACTCGGGCATTACAGGCGACTGAAATGTGCTAATGGCCCAGCTAATGCAGTCGTATTCATCAGTGGGTTGGATACGGGCACGGAGTGATACATTAACTCACCGTGTCATCCGTGTTGCTGCAAAGTAGGCAAATATTATTTTCGACATGGGGGTTATGTTGCTACAAAGATTTGGAAGTCACAAATTGACCATGGAGTTCTCTTTAGCACGATTACCAACAGAATTCTAGCTGCATGGCAATGGATAAGTACGGATATCAGGTTATCGACCGATTCCAGTTGTTAAAGCGCTATATAAATCAATATGTATTACAGTAAAGTCTCGTTATATCGATATTCAAGGGAGTTCGAAAAAATATCGATATAACCGGGACTATCGATATATCCGACCCTGTTTGCATGTAATTTTCTCCGTGCGTGCATAGAAATAGTATCGATATAACCGGGACTATCGATATATCCGATATCGATATAACGAGACTTTACTGTATATTGCATTATATTTTGGACAGCCACCCTAGTTTCAAGCTCATATAACTCCAGACCCATATAATTTAAAAATGAATGTTTTTCTTCTGATGAAAGAAGAGAGTCTAAGGATTCCAGCGCTGTATTGAATGCTTATGTAGTCCCAAAACGTAATATTTTGTGGGTCCTGGAATTCCAGTGACAATGACAAAAACCCTGGCGCTGGACGGGACACATATTTGCACATCTGGCAGTGAATGAGATAGCAAAGGGTGTTCTACCTGCAGCCTGGCATTACAGGATGATTGTACGACGCCGCAGGAAGACGCCAATGGTGATGCAAGGCTTTGAAAGCATCAATTAGCATTCCTGGTGGTTGGCACACTTTTATTTATTTCTTTTTTTATTTTTTCGGTCTGTTACATTCTCATTCTCTACTTTAACAACCTCCCGGGAGTAGTTGTTAAGGGATACAATTAATTTTTTGACACAAAAATGAAAGTGGTAATTTACCTGTGATAATGAGCGCTATTTTTTGCCGTTCGCTGATGTACAGCCGAAACGTCGTGTTTATTTATTAATTAATTCCGTCCGACGTGGCGGCGGCGGCCGCAAGGAGAGCGCCGCTAAATTGTGTGATCACGACTTCACAGGGGGCGTCTCAAAGGAAATAGATTCACAGTGCCACCAGACAGTAATGAAACACTGTCAAAAAATGTTGGGCGCAAGTTATGGGAACACTTTTGACGGGCCTTTTTGAACAAAATTCCAGAAAAAATGTATGATGGTGACGCCTGTGCTCCAACTACATAGATTTTATATATATATATATATATATATATAAAATATATATATAAAATAAAAATACACACCCACCACGGCTGGCCCAGCAAGCACACAACCTTCGGATCAGGCGGAGTGATCTTCGGCGGAAGCACACGACCGAACAGCGCTCCAGCCGGCGTTACTTTCCACACCCTCTCTCATTGAATGCACAGGTCGATCGCCTACTTGGAGCTTTTTGCTGATAATTTTACTATGATGGGACCGAAAAAAAACCCACCACAGGCTCGTGTTCAGCCCAAGAAGACACAAAATAAAATCACAGTCGCTGAGAAGAAGGAGATAATTGAAAAACACGAACGAGGTGTGCGTTTGTGTTATTTACTGGCCGAGCACGGCTATGCTAAGTCAACCATTGCTACCATTCTCCGGAACAGAAAAGCCATCAAAGGTGCGTCTGTTGCAAAATGTGTTTCCGTGCTCTCAAAGCGACGGTCTCGGGCAATCGAAGAAGTTGAAAAACTTCTGTTAATTTGGCAGCTATCCGGCGACAGCGTGAGTAAAGCTATTTTATGCAAGAAAGCACGGCTAATTCACGCCGTAATAAAGACAATGTTGGCAAAGTGGAATGATGTGCAGGCTTTTACCGAACAGTTCCATTCAGAAAAGACATGATGAACAATAATGTGATGCCTCAGCTTCGTAAGACCTTACAAGTCAGAAGGCAACAGGTGTCAATTAAGAGGTTTTTAATCAGCAAAAATGATGAGGAGTCTCCAAAGAAAAAAGAAGAGAAGCCACACCAGAAGTTAAGTTACCAACAGTCCTTATGGAAGGTGACTCTCCTTCCATAAGCCATCAACGACCATCAAAAAGGTAAATAAAACTTTACAGCATAGTTTAAGTTTTATATATATATATATAAAATGGTGAGAATAGTTTTTGCTTCTTTGTGAGAGCTTCACATGTGAGGAAAAAAAAAAAAAAATGGACACTTGTAAATATGGGTTGCTGCAATATATCTAAATGCATTTCTTGATTCTGCACTATGTACAGTCTTGTTTATAGAACGGTTTTTGCACATCTACATTTGCACAGTATACAGTTGACATTTTTATTTTGTTATGCTTAGAATATCTTGTTTTCTATCCTTTCACTCCCACCCCAACCCCATCCCTCTTCAATTGCTGCTGTGGACAGCAAATTTCCCCATTGCGGGACGAATAAAGGTATTCTGATTCTGATTCTGATTTGAATGTTGCTGTGCCGATGACCATTTTGTGTTTGGGAGTCTTTTACTGAGCGAGTTGCTTGTTCTGTAGCCACAAAGGGACATAAGTCTTCGTGTGCCGGTCCCAAGCCCGGATAAATACAGACGTAAAAGCTTGGCCAAAACAAACATGCGGATCAAACCTCTAAAGATGGAGGACACTGATTTGCTGTGGCGACCCCTTGAAGGGAAAAGCCGAAAGAAAAAGAAGATATATTCGTTTTCTTCCTACTTTGTTTTGCAAGTTAATGCATATAGACAGACAATACTGATGATGAAAGCTATGGGTGATTATCAATGACTATCTACGATCTTTGTGACTGCTTTATTTCCTGTACATGATAGTTGTCCATGTTAATCGCTTGTTACAGCTTCAGCTGTTGTTAAAGCGCTATGAATCAATATATTATTGTATTATTGTATTATATTGTATTGTAATTATTTCAGGCCTGACAAGCTAGCTTACACAAAGGAACCACATTTTTCACCAATACTGGGACGTTTGGTTCTTTCTTAATCAAAGGCAAGCGTTCAACAAGGGGTCTCAGGATGAATAAAAGCCACCCAACCGCCTTCAAAATATCTGCTGATACCTGGAAGAGAGATGCTTCCTGTGGAAGTCATTGCTTTAACGCAACATTGCAGTCAGGATTCAATTGCGGTGGTGGTAGGGGGGCCACGCCACCGCAGGTCAAAGGGCGCGGCAAGATCGCATGATGATGAACGTCCATCCAAAACCAAAGTGCGCAAAGCACAATTCTCATTGACTTATCAGAGGGTGTTTGGGCTTGATACACGAGCTTCGCCAGAGAGAATGAGAAACAACAAGAAATAAATCCTTACCAAGAAAGCATCTTTGGGTTGAGCACTTATTCTTGCCGGTCCTGATCTTGAATCCCATATTAACTCCTTCCCTGCCAGACAATGTGCAAAAAAAGTGTCCAGGACCCATAGCACAACATAAACAATCAAATAGGCGTAAGAAATCTTAGACTCTCTGTGTTCATCAGAAAAAAAGAGTTAATTCCTAAGTTATATGGGTCTGGAGTTATCTGAAGTTGAAATGGGGGTGGATGTACAAAATACAATGCAATTCATGCATATTGGTTTATATAGCGCTTTAACAACAGCTGAAGTTGAAACAAAGCGAGTTTCACTCAAAAATAAATTGAAACATAACAACAACGGGGCGGCAGACGCGCACCTTTAACCTGATTCTTCGATGTCCATCTGGGGCTTCACCAGTGGCACCTTGCTATAAAAATCCCACCCAAGGAAAATCCGAAAAGAAGCAGAGGGAGAACAAAGGGCCAACCGTGACCCCCGCTTGGCTCGAACAGCGCCTAGTTGCGCTAGACTCGGGTCGGTCAAGACGACGGCTGTTCGGCCAGGCTCAACCTGCTCCACCTCGCTGCTGATAAAAGGCCGCCATATTAAATCACATCTCGCGACGCACATCTAATGACGACTGAGGGCCCGGCATATTTCAACATTAATTCATTAGAGGCGGGGATCATCGTAGGGGGAGAGGGTGTGTGTTGGAGGGGGTAAATCAGCGACAGCGGGGAGAATCCTCGGCACACTCTGATTAAGGCCGTTATGTTTTATAGAAGCCATTTTTCAACGCCTCCTCTGACAGCACTTGAGGTTATTAAATTGTGGGCTTCAAAGAAAAGAGTGAGCCAGGAAAGAGAGAGAGGGAAAAAAAAGACGGATGACGACGAGGGAGAGCGATTAACAATGGCGACGAGATGGCTTGCCGGCTCTCTTTTGCTGCTGATAAAGTGAACTACTTATGATGTGTGTGTGTGCTTTCTGAGGTTATCTCTATCTCGTCACCAGGAGATGAGTGTGTATCTGTGTGTGCCTCACTGTACATACATAGCACGCACGCGGCCGTTTTCTCTCTGTCGTCTCCGATGCAAGGATTGGACAGATAAGCGACGGAGGACGCCATGGTGTCCAAGTGGCGACCTTGAATCTGGCGTACAGGCCAACAGACAATATGATTGTTTTTCTTTTGCCAATTCGGTTCTTATTTGTTGAATGCTTGCTTGGAAAGTGATGTCGAGCTAAGCTAAGTACAAGGCATGTAGAATAGCAAAATGTCAAACTCAAACTGAAACTGGGTGGGCGGCAATACCAATGGTTGCAGTCATAATAATAATAATGATAATGATAACAATAATAATACTATATTACTACTACTATTACGACTACTACTAATAATAATAACAATGGTGCCTATAATAATATTAAGAAAAATAACAATAAAAAAAATAATAATGAGAATACTACAACTACTAATGATAATACAATATAATACATCCTAATTTATATAGCACTTTCACAACAGCTGCAACAAAGCGCTTCACCTAATAGTCAACATAAAGCAAAATAATGAATAACAAAAAAATAACACTTATAATTTATATAAGGAAAATAACAACAATAACAATAGCAATAACATATTTTAAACCAGATTCTTTTCTTACAGACAGTGTATTGTAGGTGTTCAAATACCTGACATGTTTCGGCATATACCTCCGCCTTTGTCAGAGTGGCGGAACAGGGACACTGACGAATGTGGAAGTACCGTATTTTCACGACCATAAGGCGCATATAAAGGTCTCAGATTTTTTTTGAAAATGTGCGGTGCGCCCTGTAGTGCGGACGTATTAGAGGCCACCATGAGGCGGACGTGGTAGAGAGCATGAGGGGGGATGTGTGGGCGTGGTTTGTGTATACAAGAACAGGAATGTGCTTTATGCAGAACATTGCTGTTTTAACAACTCAGAAAATGGCAAAGAGACATGGCTACTGGTCAAAGAGTTAATGGCTTGGGGGAAGAAGCTGTTTAAATGTCTGGATTTGCAAGTGGTTTTGGAGTTGGTGCGCATGGATCGGTATCGCCTGCCTGAGGGGAGTAGCTGGAAAAGGTGGTGGCCAGGGTGCGGAGGGTCCAGTAGGATTTTCCGCACCCTAGTTTAGATTCTTGCAGTGTGCAAGTCCTCGAGAGTGGGTAGGGCGGTACCAATGATTTTTTACGCCGTCCGAACTGTCCGTTGAAGTCGGATTTTTGACCATTTTTGTGGTGGCCCCGAACCAAACGGTGATGGAAGAACACAGAATGGATTCGATGACAGCCGTGTAGAAATGTTGCACAGTACATTATCTGTAATAATAATAATAATAATAATAATAATAATAATAATAATAATAATATTAAGAATAAGAATAAGAATAACAATAAGAATAAGAATAAGAATAAGAATAAGAATAAGAATAAGAAAGAATAAGATCAGGCCGGAGGTTGGAAGGAAGACGGCCACATTTTAAACTGGAATGACAACACTTCCACTGCCCTCTACTCGACCTCCAACGACACACGTGTCGATCAATCGATGCGATGACTGGTTATCAATGACTGCTACAGTGATCAGGACCATAGAACAAAAAAACTTGCAACTTGCATTGACACAGGTACCAAAGAAATTACAGTGCCACTGCCCACCTCATCTAACCAATTTGGTATGGTGTCCCGCAGGATGAATGCTGACATTTATGGGCCACTGCATCAAG
Organism: Hippocampus bargibanti; assembly: GCF_051943395.1. Classification (NCBI taxonomy): domain Eukaryota; kingdom Metazoa; phylum Chordata; class Actinopteri; order Syngnathiformes; family Syngnathidae; genus Hippocampus; species Hippocampus bargibanti. The sequence goes on along the minus strand of NC_142753.1, from coordinate 4,053,775 downwards.
TCACTCGATTTTTTTTTAGGATGACTGCTACTTTGTAAATGAAAATTTAGCAACACAACGAATGATTGGCTTCAATACGTCATTTTTTTTTTCTTTTTAATTTTCCGGGAAGCGTCATCTAATGCGGCGTAAATCCGGCCGTTAACCTTTGAGACGCGCACTGTTCATCACTGCGAAAATGCGGCGCGTCCCGCCAATGAAATAACAAGCAGTGGCAGCGTCTCGTCAGCCGGTGTCCTCCCTCAGCCTCACTGCCAGGCTTGTCAAAAGATGGAGTCATCGTATTCTGACAGTGACGGCGGCGCTCGCTTACTCTTTTAATGCGACACCTTTGGGGAAAGAAGAATCACATGGCAGCTTTTTTTTTTTCCTCCAAAACTAATGTGACAACAGCGTGTGTTTTGTTTTGACGGCAATGGGCGTCAAAATAAAGCGGAACCGAAACACTAACTGGTTGTATCTTAAAATGGGGAAGAAGTGCAGAGAGAAAACACAAACCTGAGCTCATCTTCATTTGTATCACTTTCCCAGTAACATATTTTCTGGTGTATTAGGCGCACCGGAGAATAAGGCGCACCTTCAATGTGTAAAAAACATTTTCCAAATACACTTTAATATATACATATATCTTATTTTCTTTTCGGCTTTTACCTTCAGCTTCACTCAACTCGGAAGTAACTCAAATAGATAGAAAGCTAGCAAGATAACAGCTAGCTACCTAGCTAAAGGATAATTAACTGTAGATAAAACAGTGGCACTCTGAAGTTGGCTGCTGACATTAATTGCGAGACCTGTTATGGCGCAATATTACTTCACATATAAGCGATATAAGGCGCAGGGTCATCTTTTGAAGAGAATCAAGGTTTTTGGGTGTCCCTTATACACCGGAAAACATGGTAATAAATATAGTCTCAAGCGATGGCAATTTATCAATGTATAACTCAACTCTCAATAGCTTTGTGCTGAGTGCTAACTGGCTAATGATAGCTTGCTAACTATAGGCTTACCTTTTGGCCAACTTGCAAAAATCCGCATGGTAAGTCGTGCAACATATTTTCTAATAAAAAAAAAAAAAAAAAATCCTCGTCTCACCCACCATGGGTGGTGTCTGTCCCCATTTTTTTAATATATATATATATATATATATATATATATATATATATATATATATATATATATATATATATATAGATATATATAGTAAAGTCTCGTTATATCGATATCGGATATATCGATAGTCCCGGTTATATCGATACTATTTCTCTGCACGCACGGAGAAAATTACATGCAAACGGGGTCGGATATATCGATAGTCCCGGTTATATCGATATTTTTTCGGACTCCCTTGAATATCGATATAACGAGACTTTACTGTATATGAAAAATTACATGGATTTAATGTCACTTTTTGTATATTCTTCTTAGCTTGGCTTGAATGAAAGGGTAAAATAAAAAAAGTCAAAATGTGCAGAGTCAGGATTATACGGTAATTGCATAGAATAGTATTCTGAGGTCGATAGAGAAGGAAGCAAAGGTTTGAAGGTGTACCCAGAAAGGGGCGAGAAAATCCAATCGACGACTATCTAAAAAGATTGACGGACATGACCGAGAAGTGCATACGGCAACAATAAAAGCAACAGAGGATCGACTTAATGAGGTCAAAATGGGTCAAAGTAACACTAAGCGAGACTAAACCTGACATTAAAAGGAGCGAACAAGATCATAAAGTCAAGGATGAAGTGCATACAAGAACATAAAAGCCACAAAAAAAGTGCCGCTATTAGACGGGGTCGGATAAAGCGTAACGGAGATTGAACGTCAAATCAAAGAGGAGAGAAGAAGATTGAACGATGGTGCAGTTGAAGGAAGAAGTAGCGCATGAGGTGGGGGTGGCATAAAAGCTAAAAAGTGATTGCCAGTCTCGGAGAAAGGCTAAATGATGCCCGATTCCCAAGGTACTTTTTGGCTCCTTCTCTTGGGAACATCAAGTTGTTGCTTGATATTGACAATTTCACAGTCTCCTCAGGGGAGACTCTGATTTTTTTTCCCTCAAGATGAGCACACACAAGCCTCTCCAAGAACGACAGCCCATCCACGTGGAGACGCTATCATCCTAGACCCGTCCGAGCCAATTAACATAAGCGGGAAATCAAAAGTATCCAAATGATACTCCAAGCACACAAATACATATATGAAAAAAAAGTCCTTGGAAGCAAAACAGGTTGGAGGCGTAGCCATCGGTAGCCAAAATGTTGCAAAGTAAGGTTGGAAATATTCCTGTTCGATTTATTCTGGAAATGAAAAACAAACGAGGCAGTTTTGGAAAAGGCACAAAGTCGGGCGTCATCAAAGAAAGCACGATAGGCGACGGGAGACGAGGCCAGCTAATGAGCGAAGCTAACCGTTCATGAAACAATGGTTTTTTAAAAAAAATAGAATGATTTGGAAGAATGCTAAATCAGCCATTTTTTATGCTATTTTTTGTTCCCATAAAAGTTATCACGTGATCAACCAAGACAATTAGAAATATCACAGACATTTAGTCAACGGCTAGTTTGCACATATTGGCATCATAATACAATTATAATAATAATACATTTATACCTCGGTTCACGAACCCCTTGGCTTACGAACTTTTCGGTTTACGAACGTTATATTTATGAAAATTTTACTTTGGCATACAAACTTTTTTCGTACATGGAGCTGCCTCAATGAGTGATGTGTCGTTCGCGAACGAGCCCGTCTCACAACAAAATGGTAGGTGACTGTTTTTGCCCTCTATTCCTCGCCCGAGTCTTCGGTTAAAGGCACGTGATTGGTCAAGAACGCAGCAGTGGGTGGGGACATTAAAGAGACAGCCAGACGACAGTGAGAGAGTTTCAACATTGATAGTTCAAAGGCAGAGTGTAGACTGCAAAGTTAAAATATCCCATCAATCAGGCTCCACAAACAACCCGCGCTAGCCATCTGTACACTTGATGCAAAAAGCTATCAACCCAGCTAAACAGAATGAGGAACTAGATAAAATTATGACATAGAAAGCACCTACAAGTTGTCATTCCTCAAGATGGTGAAATAAGGTGACGTTCCTCATCAAGTGTTTAATGCTGATGAAACCGGCCACTCCATTCCATCAAGCCATTAACGACCATCACAAAGGTAAATAAAATGACTTTATTGTACAGTACAGTTTATTTCTTTCATCATAACATAGCACATTATACATAAAATAAGGTATATTTTGTGTAGTTTTACGGCTTAGAAAATTAGAAAGTAGAAAATTATGTTTTATGGGGACCTGGGAACGGATTATTCTCATGTTAATGCTTTCCTATGGAAAGTTAATTTTTGGGATACACACTTTTGGCCTTACACACTTTGTCTGGGAACCAATTAAATTATTATTGGATTGTTTTAAATTCACGGCCAAGAACTGTCTTTCATTTAAGTATTTTCTGTGACTTAAAAAAAAAAACGGCGGAAAAAAAAATCATTGGCACCGCCCTACCCGATCTTGAGTATACTGCAAGAATCAAACAAGGGCACGGAAAATCCTACTGGACCCTCCGCACCCTGCCCACCACCTTTTCCAGCTACTTCCCGCAGGCAGCCTGAAGATGATTCTGATTGAAATTTTAGGATATGAGGGTACGCATTTTGTCTCTTAATTCGGGCGTTTCCCTCAAGGAAAATACAAACTATAAATGCCCTAAATTGTGTGAATATTTTCACATTTGAGAAATATGGAAATGATGGAAGTTTGGAAAATAAACTAACTTCCTGCATGAGCTTTGTCGTTTTACTCACACAGTTAAGTTATTGCAGAAAACCCTCCTCACCGTTTATTCAGCTCACGGTGTACTAGGTGTCGTCTGACAGCGCCGTATCCGACAACAAGCCGCCGGGTGATTATTCCAGCCGCAAATGGCGTCGGCTCAACGAGGAGCCCAAGAGGCATTTCATATAGAGCGCAAACCTCAGATGGTGTCATCAGGAAAAACGGGGGTGGGGGGAATTATCTATGATGCCTGCGCCCGCTGATGACATCACAATAGCAGGATGAAATATACGGTGCGGTATGGCAAGCTGATTGCCGAGTGCTGCGAGGGGCTTTCATTAAAAACAGCATATCGCTCATAAAAAGATTAGAACCGGACAGCTGTTCCCCGATAGTGTGCCGCTTCCTCACCGGGGGGCACACCTGACAAATAGGATGCAGCGCAATTGCTTGTTTTGCACTCGGTCTCATGTTTTCAAATATGTGAATGGTCGCTGTCCAATGAAAAAACAAATAAAAGACAAAAAATATATTTATTTATGTATTTATTTATTTATTTATTTATTTATTTATTTATTTATTTATAAATCAATTTATTTGGTTATTTATCTATTTATTTATTTATTTATTTATTTATTTATTTATTTATGTAGTCATCTATATTTATTTGTCCCTGTATTTATTTATCTATTTGTTTATACATCCATTTATTTATCTATTTATCTATCCAGTGATCCATCTATGTATTTATGTATCTATTTATGTATTTATTTAAGTATTTATTTATATACATATCTACTTATAATAGTACTACTACTAATAATACATTTCATTTATAAGCGTCTTTCAAAACTCTCAAGGTCACTTTACAGTCACAGGATCAGTTTTTTTTTTGGTGAGCAGCAGCAGCCACATGCGGCAGTGTTCACTCAACCTGGAATAACTCAAATATATCGAAAACTAGCTAGCTAGCTAATCGATAACTGATAGCTAATATATATCATATAGATAGCTAGCAAGGTAGCCATCTAAATAGCTAGCTAGGTAGCCAGCTCGATAGCTAGCTAGGTTGCCAGCTTGATAGCTAGCTAGGTAGCCAGCCAGATAGGTAACAAGATAGCCAGATAGCTCAAGTGATGGTCCATCCCCACACCTCATGATGACTAACTAGTGTTTTTTTTTTTTTTTGTTTTTTTTTTTTTTTTGGGGGGGGGGGGGGTACCCATGTATTTATTTATCTACTTATTTATTTATTTAATTATTGAGTCATGTATTTAGTTATTTGTCTACTTAGCAAGCCATTTATTTTTTCCTTTATTTATTTATTTACTTCTTTATTTTACTACACTGGCATTGTACTTCAAATAACATGCACACACATTACTTTTTGCTAGCGCCCGCTGCAAACGAACTAGTGCGGAAGAATAGAGGCGGTAAATATTGCGCTGTGCCATTGCTAATTTGGCGGGAGAGGCCGCGACGAGAGTCAGCCTCTCTCAGCACATCAAAGGGAACACGGCATCAAAAAAAGAAGAAAAAAAAAAGAAGTGATAAAATAAAATAGTCCTATGCTGTCTGCAAACACATCACTCTCACTTGCCGGGCGAATGTTGGCATGAAAGGAGAAAAAATGTGCTCCAAAACCAAGAAAAGTGATATTCCTGGAGAAGCGTGCGTTTGCTCAGTGAAATTGGAAATGAAAGCAGGCAGTCGCAGTTGCGCACAGGCCCGCACACACACTCTTCCATTTAGCGAATTTCCAAGTGCAAATAGAGTGTAACATCTCCGGCGCAATGTGACATTTAAAGCGTCAGCGTGGGTTTGGAGCCGTGACGAGCGCGTCAGATACGGATCCCCGTTTGCGTTGCCATATTCAATAGAAGCAGCACATCAGCGGGCGCCTTAGATCACGCACGGGCTCTTGGTTTGATTGTTTTATATCCAGTATGAAACGACTGGTGCTCATGTCAATGTGCAGAATGCGAGGAAAGGTGACGTTCAAAATGGATGGCGCAGTTGTGCTTGTTGACAGCATTGTTTTTAAGTTGATGGGAGACAGGTAGAGAAGTGGCAGGGGAAAGATTGCGATATTCCCAACTGTAGTAGATTGATTCCCCCGCCCCTTGCTAGAGACGTGTTTCTGGTTTCACTTTGAGTAAATATAAATCTAAAAAAAAACACACACATTTAACTCATTCACTACCAGATGATGTGCAAAAATGTGGCCACTCCGATGCCAGGGTTTTTGTCATTAGCACTCAACTTTCAGGACTCACAGAATAAACTAATGGACTGTTGAAGTTGATAAAAGTCATGTTACATTTAGATCTATTTCAATAACCGTGAACTTGTCTTAAAAAGGTCAAAGGTGAGTAAATCTGGAGAGAACATTTTATAGGCTCATGAAATCACATTTCAATCAGTATAGTCTGCAAATTTAGCTCATGTTTTGGCCAGTCCAGTCAATGTACAGTAAAGTGTCGTTATATCGATATCGGATATATCGATAGTCCCGGTTATATCGATACTATTTCTATGCACGCACGGAGAAAATTACATGCAAACAGGGTCGGATATATCGATAGTCCCGGTTATATCGATATTTTTTCGGACTCCCTTGAATATCGATATAACGAGACTTTACTGTATTATTATTGAATCTGCATGATTCAACTTGATCTTGGTTTTACTTCCTGGTGCTTTCTACTATCATTGTGACTGCTTTATTTCCTGGATAGGATAGCTGTCCATGTTAAGCGCTTTGTTATAGCTTCAACTGTCAATATGTATTGTGTTATTATTATTATTATTATTATTATTATTATTATTATTATTATTATTATTAGCCATAGTAGTAGAACTTTAATTATACAGTAAAGTCTCGTTATATCGATATCGGATATATCGATAGTCCCGGTTATATCGATACTATTTCTATGCACGCACGGAGAAAATTACATGCAAACAGGGTCGGATATATCGATAGTCCCGGTTATATCGATATTTTTTCGGACTCCCTTGAATATCGATATAACGAGACTTTACTGTATTGTCATTAATCTTAAAGGACAACCGACACCATTTTTTTGTTTCCTAACTGACATCAGAAAAACGTTTTATAGCATCTAAAATACCCAAAACACGCAGGCTGATATTTTTAGTCAAATGCAAAACACCAATAAAAATGACTTAGTGTGCTAAAACTGCAACAAATTGAGCTGAAAATTAGGGATTTTCAGAAAGTTCCGCCCCCAGTTCGTGACGTCACGCCAAGACGTCTTGCCTTGCTTGAGAATCAAAATAATGGCTTCAGATTCTGAGAAAGATAGTTTTTTGTTACTCATCCAGTTATGCATATAATTCAAATAGTTCTGAAGAGGAAAGTATAAATGTTTGCAATCAATTAAAGGAGTCCTTCCATATCAATTCGAGCCGTCAATGACAGCAATGTAGCGTCCCAGAAAATCCAGAAGATGGCGCCCAAGCTCCATTGGAAATAGGCCTATTTGTCTGCTGGAAATTTGTGTCATCTAGTATCAAATACTGTGGAAGGTCAGTGCTGTTGGACGCATGGCTTGAGGAACCCGCGATAAGAAGAAAGGAGCGTCAGCGCAGAGCGCCGATGCGTATGTGGAACTGTTGCGGCTTGGAATTGAAGCAGATTTATGTGGAACAGGAGATGTGAGACAATCTCTTTTCGTCAATGGATGCTACAGCTGCGTGTTTGCTTTCAACATTTAGCTTGTAGTCGATATAACGAGACTTTACTGTACTTATTATTATTATTATTATTATTATTATTATTATTATTATATTATTATTATTATTAACTCATTCACTGCCAGACGATGTCCAAAAATGTGTCTACTCCAGTGCCAGGGTTTTTGTCATTGTCACTTAAATTGCAGGACTCGCAGAATATTGAGTTTTAGGACAACATAAACATTCAATCCGCTGTAAGAAACCTTACACTCTCTTCTTTTAATCAGGAAAATAAGAGTTAATTCCTAAGTTATATGGGTCTGGAGTTATCTGAGCTTGAAATGGGGGTGACTACAAAATATAATACATCTTGATGTATATAGCGCTTTAACATATAGCGTTGTATTTTGAAATTATCTCCGATTCAAAACGATGTGGAGACTTATCCAATGTATGCGGCGCTTCGGAGAAAGTCAAGGACGTTTGTCTCCAAGACAACTATTTTGAAGTTTGTCTGACAAGAAATTGCCCTATTAAGTGGCGCCTGCGAGTGCAGCGGTTTGATTTAGCTCATCTCTCGTCAGCTCTCTAAACTGTAACAATCTCGGCTATGAAGATAAAGCCAAACAGCATGGCGGAGGAAGAAAGAAAACAACCCAAAATAAATTGCCTATGTAGATAGCGCAGAACTGTCCGGAATTGAGAAGAACGATAAGGCGGCGGCGCGGGCGGATAAAACAGGGAGGACAGACGAGGAGCGACGTGGCCATTACAGGTGCGCTCATCACCGAGGGGAGCATGTGTCGAGCGGGGAAAGGAACGGGAAGTCACGGCGGGAAGACAATGGTTTCCGACAGCCGCACAATAGCTTCATTAGGGCGGCTTCGCATTATCGCCCGGCGGGAGATAGAAGGGAAATATCAGAGTGGACACGTGTCGTCGAAGCCCCGGCGGCCCGGCCTGCCAAGTTGGCTAGCGGCTAATCTGATCGCCGAGGCCAAGGTGACGGTGACGTGCTAATGGCGGAAACCGTGCCGATGCTAACATCACACTGTAAACACATAGCATCCCCGTCGAGCTGTCAGTCAACTTATGTACAGAATGAGGCTGTCCTCCATCCCTAAATACCAAACAACAGTCAATGCAGTGACCTTCTTACATACATTCACAACCCTTGATGACATTGGTATCCTATGTGCAGGCTTCTTGGTTAACTCATTCACTGGCAGACCTGCAAAAATGTGTCCACTCCAGTGCCAGGGTTTTTGTCATTCTCACTCGAATTCTACAGAATTCGAGTGAGAATATATTGAGTATACACAGTATACACAGAAGATTGAGTTTAGGACTATGTAAACAATGCAGCATAAGAAACCTTAGACTCTCTTCTTTCATCAGAAAAAATATAGTTAATTCCTAAATTACACAGGTCTGGAGTTATATGAGCCTAAAATGAGGGTGGCTGTCCAAAATACAATGCAATACATAACATAGGTTTATATTGCGCTTTAACACCTGAAGCTGGAACAAAGCACTAACATGGACAAATTGTAGAAGTGCCAGAGGCCATGGCCAACGCTTTCTCGGCACCCAAACAAAAAAAAATACAACATATTCCAAAGACTTCCACTTCTCAGGTCCCTTGCCCGTGTCCGAAGTCCAAAGCTAAAAATAACGCGGCTGCGTTAGATGAGTAAGCCTTAAAGGAAAACCGATGTCACTTTTTTGTTTTTTAACTGACATCACAAAAAACGTTTTATAGCATCTAAAATAACCAAAACACAAAGTCTGATATTTTTATTCAAATGCAAAATACCAATAAAAATGACTTAAAGTGTCCAAAATCTGGAAAAAATTGAGCTGTGAATTGGGCATTTTCAGACAGTCCCGCCCCCAGTTCGTGACGTCACGCCAAGACGTCTTGCATTGCTGGACAATCAAAACAATGGCTTTAGATTCAGAGAAGATGCTTTCTTGTTACACATCCAGTTATGAATATGATTCAAATAGTTCTGAAGAGGAAAGCATGCAATCGATTAAAGAATTTATTTCGTGCCATTTTGAGGCAACATTGTGGGGAAATGTCTCACCCAAAAAAAGAGGCACAAAATGGCGACCTCCTGTGGCCACCTCCGTTTCCACAGGCTGATAAATTCCGTATATGGAGCTTGGATGCCCTCTTCTGGCGGCTTTTGGGTGCAACACGGTTTTCAGACCAAACAAGTACAGCAAAATACATTGACGTGATGGAAGGACTGCTACAATGTGTCTTTTTTTTCTGTCAGGGGCGTTCCTTTAGTGACGTCACGTACGGACTCGTCACCAACTAAAAAACAAGACTTCCTGAATATTCAGCGCGAGTCTTAAAACGTAAAATATAGCTAGCTATATGCGGTGGAATCTTATTAAAATACGGTCGGTAGAAGTCATTTGAAGCCATTTTACAAATCATGGACACAACTTGTCCGGGGACGTCAGTTGTCCTTTAAGGACGACTGCTAATGACATCGGTGTGAGAAGCGCCAATACGTCCCTTTCGTCATTCGCACCCAACTTGAACCCTCTTCTTCCGCGTCGCCCTCTGCGTGCACCCGCCCGCGCTATCAATCATGTCATTCAATCAACGGTTGCTGCCGCACGTACGCCGATAACCGTGGAGCGGTCCTACACCACTTTGAATCAATTAGAGAAATGAACTCTTTAACCCTCGTGCGGCGATCTAAATGCATGACTGATGGACGGCTACAAGGTAAAATATTTCGAGACTTCAAGTGGAGAATGTACCATATTTTCAGGTGTATAAGGCCCAACAGAGTATAAGGCGCACCCCCAATGAATGGCATACTTTCATACCTTTTCCATATACAATGTGCACTGGAGATTGAATGACATTTTTTAAAAATATAATATACAGTGATACCTTGGCTTACGACCGTAATTGGTTCCCAGACTGTGTGTAAGGCAAAAAGTGTGTATCCCAAAGTGTCTCAAGGAGCTCTGGGTTGTACATCTTGGTAGTTGTGATATTGCAACAGCAGCAGATGCAAGCAGACACACTAGAAACATCATTAATGGCAAGTTCCCTTGCTTGTCTTTTCATTTCAAATTGAACTGATGGCTAGTGCGGGTTATTTGTGGAGCCTGATTGATGGGAATTTGAACCTTGCAGTCTACACTCTGCCTTTGAACTATCAAAGTTGAAACGAGTCCAAATTTCCCTGTCTATTTAAAGGACAACTGACGTCTCCGGACAAGTTGTGTCCGTAATTTGTAAAATGGCTTCAAATGACTTCTACTGAGCGTATTTCAATAAGATTCCACCGCATATAGCTATATTTTACGTTTGAAGATTCGCTCTGAATATTCAGGAAGTCTTGTTTTTGAGTTGGTGACGAGTCCGTACGTGACGTCATGAAAGGACCGCCCCCTGACCGTAAAAAAGACGCATTGTAGCATCCTTCCATCACGTCAATGTATTTTGCTGTACATGTTTGGTCTGAGAACCGTGTTGCACCCAAAAGCCGCCAGAAGAGGGAGTCCAAGCTCCATATAAGGAATTCATCAGCCTGTGGAAGCGGACGTGGCCACTGGAGGTCGCCATTTTGTGCCTCTTTTCTGCTGATCCATTGTTGCCCCAATGTTGCCTCAAAATGGCATGGAATAAATTCAATTGCAAACATGTATGCTTTCCTCTTCAGAACTATTTGAATCATATTCATAACTGGATGTGTATCAAGAAAGCATATTGTCCGAATCTGAAGCCATTGTTTGGATTCTCCAGCAATGCAAGACGTCTTGGCGTGATGTCACGAACTGGGGGTGGGACTTTCTGAAAATGCCCAATTCGCAGCTCAATTTTTTGCATATTTTGGACACTAAGTCATTTTTATTGGTGTTTTGCATTTGAATAAAAATATCATACTGCGTGTTTTGGGTATTTTAGATGCCATAAAACGTTTTTTTTCTGATGTCAGTTAAGAAACAAAAAGGTGAAGTCAGTTGCCATTTAATGTTTCAACCACCTCCCCTCACTGCTGCGTTCTTGACCAATCATGTGGCTTTAACCGAAGACTGGGGGCGGGGAGTAGATGACAAAAAAATTCTAAAAGTCGTTTCAAGACCTGCTGTGGGTCGATATTACTTCACTTATAAGGCACACCTGCATATAAGGTTCATCTTTTGAAGAAATTCTACACATTTGGGTGTGCCTTATACACCGGAAAATACGGTACTTATTTTTCCTTTTACTGTAAATAATTTCTTCAACAGGAGTGAGTTTTAAAATGTATAAGGATTGTAGCAGATGGTATTTTCACAGTTGAAGTACCTTGACCGCTTGAGTGCCTTATACATTGGAAAATACGGTACAGATGCTCCCCTACTTGTGAACATTCGAGTTACGAACAACGGTACATATGAACATTTTTGTAGTAACATATGTAGTATTCTCTCCAATTATACATGTACATATTTTTATAGAGCATATATTTGATGAAATATTTATTTTGGTGACTTATACAAGCCTTAAACATACTTATATAAGCCAGCCTTAAACATACTTACATAAGCCATACAAGCCTTAAACATACTTATATAAGCCTTAAACATACATTCCATGCCAAATATAGCACTGAAGCAACTTATGAACAAATTCACCTGACGAACAACCCTTTGGAACGTATCTCGTTCGTAAGTTGGGGAGCTTCTGTCATCGGAAAGACAATATAATACAATACAGTACATAATAATTAATAATTTGTAAAGCGTTTTAACAACAGCTGAAGCTTTAGCAAAGCGCTTAAAATGGACACCTCAATTTCAGTTAGATTTTTGTTGTGTTTTATTTTCACAAAGATGTAATTGATGAAAATATCAGACATGCAAATATTAACATATTTTGAAAAGTTGGACTTCAATGTAGTACCAAACAAAAATATCTCGGCACAGACGTGCATGTTTAAAACAATGGAGTGAAAGCGAGGGGGGCTCAGGAGACCGAGTTCTAAGTTGGCCTTAAGTGGGGAAGGGGGGGTTAAGGCGGGGGCTCCTCATCCCATTCATTCGTCAGCGTTTATCATCAAGACGTGCTAATGCAGCATGACTGTTGCCATTTATACGCTGCGTGTCGCGGGCCGGCCTCGTCCCGCTCGCTAAATGGAGCCGTCACAACGATACTTTGAAAGGATCACGCTGAGCATCCATTTAACAATCTCTTCCTCAAATCCCGCAGGGCGGTGCTTTGATTACGCCCGCAATTAGCGATGTCACAAATTAAGCATTCAGGTTGCAGTTTTCAAACCAATTAGCCCGCTCTCTTGCTAGGGACTTGTTGATTAATTATAGATATTTAGACGGAGAAAGGAGGCATTAATTATTAAACTAAATTGAATTACGTGGTATAATTAAGTGCATGTGGGATGCGCTGTTGTCATTCCTTTCGTACACTTTTCCGTTATTTGCGACGGAATGGCGGCCATGATTTGACCGTGGCAAAATGGCGTCATATTTTTGACCATTTTGATTTCAGGTACATTTTAACTAATTCACTGCAAGATGTGCTAAAATGTGTCCGCTCCAGTGCCAGGGTTTTTGTCATTGTCATTCACAACCAGATGAGGTCTTGTTTACTAGCACGCTATGAAGTAATGCGGTGACAGCATTGAGTCCTTAAACAACATTTACGGCAGCGCCGGCGTCCTTGCGCTTGACACGGCAGATTGACGGCGGACGAGTGAATTACTGCACAAAAAGGTCAGGAAAAATAACTAAATGCATTCTCGGTTACTTGAACGCCTCATTAGCATTGAGGGACAGCTGATTAAATATCAAGTTAGTGAGTGAAAGATGCCATAAAACTGATGGCTGTCGTGGCGTGTGCCTGTTGCCGGGCAGACTTGGTATGGTAAGTAGCAGATGTATATAAGAGGGAAATCGTGTTGATTACAAATCTGAAAACTTGAATTCTTAGCGTATATGTGAATATACAGTAAAACGTTTTCACTCCCAGACGTGCAAAAACGTGTCCACTCCAGTGCCAGGATTTTTGTCATTGCCACTCGAATTCTTGGACCCACAGAATATTGAGTTTCAGGACTACATAAACATACAATGCAGCATTAGAAACCGTAGACTCTCTTCGTTCACCAGAAAATAGTTAATTCTAAAATTATATGGGTTTGCAATTATCTGAGCTTGAAATGGGAGCACCTGTCCAAAATACAATACAATACATGCATATTGATGTCGATAGCGCTTAACAAATGCTAAAGGTGTAACAAAGCGCTCACATGAAAAAATATGGAGATGCTATCCCCTTGTGGAACGGGATGTTTTTTTTTGCCAGAGGTCTGACCAGCGCTTTATCGGCAACCAAGCAAGCAAAAACAAAATCCCAACTAATTCAGGAATGGCGCTCTACCGCATATTTTCAATTCCCGAATAAATTTGTGAATGGCAGTGAATGACATACAGTGAGACCTCAACTTACAAACTTAATTGGTTCCCAGACAGAGTGTGTAAGGCGAAAAGTGTGTATCTCAAAAAAACATTTCCCATAGGAAACCATTAAAATGGGAATAATCCGTTCCCATAAAATATATTTTTCAACTTAAGCCTAATACTTACCTTATTATATGTATAATGAATGTGCTATTGTATTGTAATGAAAGAAATACACTGCATTGTATCATAAAGTCACTTTATTTGCATTTGTGATGGTCATTGATGGCTTGATGGAATGGCGTTGGAGGTCGAAGGTCAAACTGAATTGCTGTTTGGAAAGAGAGGCACATTACATGAGGACTGTAATTAAAGAAATACACTGTGCCGTAAAATAAAGTTTTATTTACCTTTTTGATGGTTGTTGATGGCTTATGGAAGGACAGTCACCTTCCATAAGGACTGTTGGTAACTTAACCTCTGGTGCTGTTCGGTCGTGTGCTTCTGCCGAAGATCACTCCGCCAGCCGTGGTGGGTGTGTATTATGAAAATAGTGCTTATTATAAGGTTTAATTTTCAGAAATTTGAAGTTTGTAAGACGAAAAGTTTGTAAGATAAGATGTTTGTAAGTTGAGGTCTCACTGTAATTGACAGTTGACTTTAGCGCTTAGGTATATTGAATTAGACTAATTTTACCTGATTTCAAAAGCATACTCTGTCAATGTACATGTTTTCACCGTATATTATGTTTTTTTATCCTTTCAAATAATGTACCTGGACACGTGCTTTTAAGACCGAGTACTTTCATGACTCCTGGAAAAAAAAAACATTAATATTGGAACTTGTCGGTGTATTTCCCTGCTATCAATATGCAGGAGGGAACACATTTCCGCAGCTAAAGCGAGCGTCGATGAGCCAAAGAGATTAGCGTACTTATCATAATCACCATTTGCACGCGCGCGCAGTTTATATTGCTTTGGGTTAAGGCTTACAACGGCATCTTTTCTAATAAGCCAAGTTTCGGTGCAAATGGCGGCGGGCTAATCGAATGCTAAATTCACTCGGGTTGCCTCGAGGAAAGGCGGCATCGCGGGACTCCTTTATTTACCTAATAGATTTAACGCCGGTCGGCTAAAAGGGAGCACCACGACAAAACATCGCATTATACGAAGAAGAAACGGCGTGACCAAAAGTAGTTTCGAAAGACTTTGATCCGTTGTTTCTTTGCCAGCGTGACGAATGATTTAGCATAGCATCCAAAAAGTGTTCAAAGTAAAAAAATAATTTTTCTTCAGAGGAAATGTTGAAATGATTGATTTCCCCATTGTCTATGAACATCTTCCAATGGCACATACATTTTATTTTGAAAATGATGACAAAATACCATTTTATTTTGAATGAAATATTATCACGATCATTTAAAAAAAAAGGACAGTCGATGCCTCCGGACAAGTTGTGTCCATAGTTTGTAAAATCACTTTAAATGACGTCTACTAAGCGTATATTACAAAGATTCCATGGCATATAGCTATATTTTACGTTTTAAGACTCGCGCTGAATATTCAGGAAGTCTTGTTTTAGAGTTGATGACGATGCCTGACGTGACGTCACATCTGGAACGCCCCTGACCGAGAAAGCAACACACAATGCATTTTGGGTACTTTGTTTTGTCTGAAAACTTCATGTTGATGGGGAAATTAGAAGGAAAACACATAAATAACGCAACGGAAAATCAGTGTGTATTGCACCAAGACTACTATTTGGATTGGATTGGATTGGATTGGATTTGCCTTTATTAGTCTCACAGTGGAGAAATTTACATTTCACAGCAGCAAAGTGATGAAAGGAATGAAAGTAGAAAAACAAAATACATGAGCTGCTGGAAAGGCAGCCACTCTCGGGGCGCCGTCTTGAAGTCAAAAGAACAAAAAAAAACTAAATAACAAATAATATGACAGCATAGAGACAATATGACAAAACAAAGACACAGAGAGACATTCATTCTTCAGGACTTTCTGTACCCTCTTTGTGATGACATGAAGCAGTTCTAGATGAAAGAGGAGAGGATCAAAGCGTCTTTCCACCAGTGGATCAGGGACATCATGGTGGAATGTGCACGTCGACTACAAGCTAAATGTTGAAAGCAAACACGCAGCTGTAGCATCCATTGACGAAAAGAGATTGTCTCACATCTCCTGTTCCACATAAATCTGCTTCAATTCCAAGCCGCAACAGTTCCACATACGCATCGGCGCTCTGCGCTGACGCTCCTTTCTTCTTATCGCGGGTTCCTCAAGCCATGCGTCCAACAGCACTGACCTTCCACAGTATTTGATACTAGATGACACAAATTTCCAGCAGACAAATAGGCCTATTTCCAATGGAGCTTGGGCGCCATCTTCTGGATTTTCTGGGACGCTACATTGCTGTCATTGACGGCTCGAATTGATATGGAAGGACTCCTTTAATTGATTGCAAACATTTATACTTTCCTCTTCAGAACTATTTGAATTATATGCATAACTGGATGAGTAACAAAAAACTATCTTTCTCAGAATCTGAAGCCATTATTTTGATTCTCAAGCAAGGCAAGACGTCTTGGCGTGACGTCACGAACTGGGGGCGGAACTTTCTGAAAATCCCTAATTTTCAGCTCAATTTGTTGCAGTTTTAGCACACTAAGTCATTTTTATTGGTGTTTTGCATTTGACTAAAAATATCAGCCTGCGTGTTTTGGGTATTTTAGATGCTATAAAACGTTTTTCTGATGTCAGTTAGGAAACAAAAAAAAGGTGTCGGTTGTCCTTTAAGATTAATGACAATACAGTAAAGTCTCGTTATATCGATATTCAAGGGAGTCCGAAAAAATATCGATATAACCGGGACTATCGATATATCCGACCCTGTTTGCATGTAATTTTCTCCGTGCGTGCATAGAAATAGTATCGATATAACCGGGACTATCGATATATCCGATATCGATATAACGAGACTTTACTGTATTCCACTTTTATACAGAAGTGATTCTTACCGGATTTTCAATGATTTTAATGGGGTGAAAAATGTGAAATATAAAAATAAAAGATAACTTATAACTCATTCACTGCTATTCCTGAATTTATTCAGAAATTAAAAAAACTGACGTGGAGCGCCATTCTTGAATTTGTGCGGGTTTTTTTTGCACGTGTGAGGGGTGCCGATCAAGCGCTGTTGAGACCTCTGGTAATGATTTATAAAAGCATTCCTGCCAAGTTGAATTTGTCGTGTCGTTTTTTCTCATTCCTAGCATATACAAAGGCTTCGCCGTTTTTCATCACTCCCCGTTGGTGAACTTTGATGACTCACTCGTAATGTCGTCGCAGGGGCAAAGTGACAACAGCGCAAGTATGCAATCCGAAAGCCCCCCCCCCCCACCACACACACACAGAGTCACACGGAGCGCTAATAAAACCACGGCGCCCGGTACGGACAGCGGCGCAGACCTCCTTGTGTCACCATGGGGCTCCTTATTATTATGAACATCATTCGTCTGGATGTCTGGCTCGCCCGCGCCAGATAGGCCAGGCTGACATGTTAATAAACGACCCAGGGTGCCTCGGTGGCACGGGCCTCTTCCTCATCGCTGCCCTCAGCCACATCAGCGACACGAGCGCACATGTGCGCAGACACGTATACAACCGTTCCCCCCGGCGGCGGGCGGGAGGCTGCGATTTGTTTTCCGTGAAGGTCCCCGGCGCTCGTCTATTGTTGTTTGCACTGAAGGGGACAAATCCAATTCATTGTGATGACAAGGGGGTGGAGGGGGGTGCGATACGACGGAGTAAGGAGAGAGAGCTGGGATGAGATACAAGGGAGGAGGCGCGGGAGCAGAAAAGAAGTGGATGGTATTGATATATTTGAGCGGTGTCGCCGTCCGTTTCTTGGATAGGCATAACACATCGACGAACTATTTGGTAACAAATTATTGGCGAACGGCAAAATGGCGACACTGGGAGTTTCTTCAACGAGATCGCTGACGAAAGACCACATTGACCACCACTCTACGCATCACTGTGCCCAAAGCACAGCAGCAGATTACCGTATTTTCCAATGTATAAGGCGCACCCAAACGCCTTCATTTTCTTTCAAAAATGACCCTGCACGTTATACCCCAGTGCACCTTATATGTGAAGTAATAGTGAGCCATATAAACCGGAAAATACAGTAGTTAACGTGGTTTTAACTCATTCACTGCAATTCACGAATTTATTTCCAAATATGATTTATTTATTTATTTATTCATTTATTTTTGGTCTTGTACTTAAACATCAAAGACTATATGGGGAAAGTTGTTAAGATCGTGCAACTGTCATTGTTTTTGTTACTGTCGTGTTTCTTATTTTGCTTTATGTTGACGATTACGCATTGTGAAATTGCTATAAATATTGATTAATGGTATACATATGTAATACAACCCAATATAAAATTGGGTTGTATTATATAGCATTGGGGAATTGAAAATATGACGTAGAGCGCCATTCCCGAACTTGTTCGGTTTTTTTTTTTTTTAATGTTTGGGTGCCATGGCCTTTGGCAATGTTTTTTTCTTTTCCTCAAGGGGGCAGCATTTCCCTTTTTTTCCATGTTAGCGCTTTGTTACAACTTCAGCTGTTGTTAAAGCGCTATATAAACCAATATGGATGTATTACATTGTATTTAGGACAGTGACATTAAAAACAAGGTGTTTATAGTTAATCCCTTCCCCCTAAATCCTGAATAAACAATGTATCCATCCATCTCTGCATCAAATTGGATTGGATTGGATTGGATATGCCTTTATTAGTCGAACAGTGGAGAAATTTACATTTCACAGCAGCAAAGTGATGAAAGGAATGAAAGTAGAAAAACAAAATACATGAGCTGAAATGAACAAATACCATAGATTTTTCAGCCATTGGATCCCAAGAAAGCAAGCAAGGTAAACCCACGACGAGCGCTCGCCTTCTTTCCGAGCAGTCGTCCGTGAACTCGCCGAACCAAGAAAAGCGTGTGATGGAGAACACTTAGGCCCTCTCATCCATTTCACATTTGTTCAAATCAATTATTCAAGTCGACAGCCAATTACAAAGCAAGACGATTTGAGCGGCGTCTCCAAAAGGCTTGGCATTAAGCGTCCATGGGGAAGGCGGAATAAGCGCTGCCATTCATTTACTGTTGGGCGCAAGAGGTGTTTTTCATTCGTCCGTCAGCAAACAACCCGCCCGTTGTATGATTTCAAGAATTAAGATCAGAGAAATGGAAATGTTGGGGGAAGGGGAGGCAGAGAAGGTGGGGATGGTGTCGGGCTCATCAGCCGGCGATAACAGGTTGAGCTGAAGTTTTAATTGTGTTTTGATCCCGCCGATTACATACATACAGCATTGGACTTCTTTAAAATCTGTAATTACCGCCTCCTTTGTCCCCCTAATTGGGCCGGCCCGAGCGGCAGTGTATGAGAATGAGGATCATTGGAAAGATCTTTTGATGTATTTGCCCGCCTTAATGAGTGAATATGGGGGGAGCTAGCTCACTTCAGCCCGTCGTTTGTTCGTGTGGGATGATGGAAAGCTCATTTATTTGCCCGTTACAAATTTTCATCTATTGTAAGAGCAGCTATGAAGGAAAAGTCGTTTTCTAGTGGGCAAGTGCGGCCGAGTAGGGCGGGATGAAAGAAGCACAGGTGCAAAAGATTGCCACGAGTTCATCCTCATATCACCGGCCACTCGCCAAACAAGAACAAACATGAGACAGAAGAACATTTGAAACTACTTGGCGACAGCAGATTTTTCGTGAGGGTTTATTAAAGGCTGGAAATGTTCACCTGCACTTATCTTGTGACAAGAAAATGAAAACATGTTGCGAAATCTTAAATGAACCACAATTTTTTAAAATTTTGTTTTAAAAAAAAATCATTGGCACCGCCCTACCCACTCTCGAGGACGTGCACACTGCAATAATCAAGACAAGGGCACTGAAAGTCCTATGGGACCCTCCGCACCCTGCCCACCACTTTTTCCAGCGACTCCCCTCAGATCCATGCGCACAAAATCCAACAGACATTTAAACAGCTTCTTACCCGGAGCCATTAACTCTCTAAACAGCAACCCAAAGCTAACTGCATAGCGCCTCTTTGCGATTTAGCACAACCCTGTGGAACAGCATCCCGTTATAATCCTAGTAGCTCTGGCTCTGTACTCACTTGAACCACTGTAACTGACCAATATAATCTCCAGCGCCAGACACTATGAGGCACTCAAGCACATCTGCATAATTGTACACTTGTTTTACTACAAATACGGGGACTGGTCACTTTAAAATGGTTCACTGATTTTCTGCACCAGCAGTATTATCATAATTCATTCTACTGATGATGTTATCTTTGCTTTATACTTTGCACAGTTGTTCCTGAGAGGTACCACTTACCTTCCATACTTATTTGTCATGTTTTTTTATGATGAAACGAGAACAGGGTGTTCTACCGTAGACAAATTCTTTGTGTGTTCTACACACTTGGCCAATAACGATGACGATGATTGATTGACGCAATTGTGTTTCACAAGTCCAGCCCCGACGAGTTTGAACTAAAAAAACCCGGCGTCACTTTTGTCCTCTGCGCCTCATCTAGCGTTTCAGATCAGCAAGACAGGATGACGTCCCCATAATGCATGATATGAAAGAGAAAGCATGTGTGCGGATGATACCCCCACCAAGCCCCCCCCCCCTCCTCCCTGCAGGTTGAATAATTGCATCGACAACCTCGTCTTTCCACCCGCCGCTGGCTTGCTTAGCAAATCCACCCCTGCGAGGCTCTGCTAGCGGCGGGTCGCATCCATCTGCCAAGCGCTAAACACAAGTCCATCCATCACTGCGCCACTTGACAAATACATTCCATAATAGAAGTTTATTTTTTATGGGAGGCACAATCACAAGCCTTCCCCTGCATACCAAAAAAGATGTCAATGTTATTTATGGGACCCGATGAGAGGCGCACTATGTCATATCAAACTCCTATTTTGCCTTTCCTGACGCGGCGGCGCCTGTCAATATGGACGCCGCCATCAATAATGTGGAACACCGGTTGAGATAAAAAGCTACCCTCTGTGCAGCGCCGGCCGGGCGGGTGGGTGAGGCTGACGAACGTCCTAACGCAAAAGAGAGACGATAATGGCACATCGCTACTACAGCGATAGCGCCACATGCAAACCGTCACCCCTGATATTGGCTTGTATCCCCAAGACAAACTTCTGCACGGGTTGTTCACCAAGCCAAGACGGATTCGGGTCACCACTGCAAGCGAACTGATTTGTCGTTCTTCAAAACAACATATTCTACCTTGTATTCATACCTCAAAGCCATTTATGATCCACAACGAAAATCCATGTTGTTTGACCTTCTCTTTATTTCCATTAATGAGACCACAGGGCTGTGTTCTTTGTATTAAACGGCCTTGGGCCACTTTTGACCCCCAAGCGGTTGTTCCTGGAGAACATCTGTTCAAGCTCTGCTTTTGCTTACAGGGGAAGAGAGACACTTGGTCCAAAGCTCTTGTCAGATCCCATATGCGCGACTGCGGCGTGACCTTTCGAGTTCACGTACAGTTCCGCGCCGCGTGTTATCACTCCCCCTTTAAAAGACACTTACTGGCACTAGAGATTGGTCCTCGCCTACAGGCTGATGTCGGACGGAGGCCAAAATTCTTGGTTGTTGGTCGAGCTTGGATGGTTTTGTCATGTCTTGGCATCGTCGCCTAGAATGCAGATTCAAAGAAATCGCTGATATATGGAAGATGATGACGGGATTGGCCCAAAATGCTCTCTTTGTTGACAGCCACGTATCTTCTCCTCGTCCATATGTTTCTCATTGTTGTTTCTACTACATGTAAATGGAAAGTCAATATTTTGATTCATTTTCACCCCCCCCCCCCTTAAAAAAAAGAGCTAGTTAGTCATCATGAGGTGTGGGGAAGGACCATCACTTGAGCTATCTGGCTATCTAGCTGACTATCTGGCTACCTAGCTAGCTATCTATTTGCGATATATTAGCGATATATTAGCTATCTATTACTTATCTATTAGCTAGCTATCTAACTTTCTATCTATTTGAGATTTGAGTTATTCCGGGTTGAGTGAACGCTGACGCATGTGGCTGCCGCTGCTCACCCACAGACAAAACTGATCATGTGACTGTAAAGTGACCTTGAGAGTTTTGAAAGGCGCTTATGAATGAAATTTATATATATATATATATATATATATATATAAATATATATATATATATATATATATATATATATATAAATATATATATATATATTCCTTTTATATACTTTTCCCTTCAAGGGGTCGCCACAGCAAATCAGTGTCCATCTTTAGAGGTTTGATCCGCATGTTTACATATACAGTAAAGTCTCGTTATATCGATATCGTTTATATTGATAATACTGCTTATTACGACGCTATTTTCATTTCTCGTGCACATTTCTAGTCTTTTTATGTATAATTAGTTCTGTTTAGTACGATTCATGGTTTTTATGATAATCCGGTTACTACGGTGCTCTTTTTCATCTCCCGCCGGCCATTTTGCTATGTTTATATCGATACAAAAGATACTTAAGGTGAATCGATATTTGCTTAGGGGTTTCTATACAGTACCACCATTATCGAAATCTGTATCGGTCGCTGTATCAGTCGCGCCGTTGGTCGACTTGGTCACGTGACGTGGTCACGTGACTTGGTTACGTCACCAGCTCCTGTGTAGCAGATGCCATTTTCATTTTCAGACGCCAGCTGATAAATTCCTTATATGGAGCTTGGATGCCCTCCTCTGGCGACTTTTGGGTGCAACACGGTTCTCAGACAAAACATGTCCAGTCATTCTAGTCAGGCACTCTCTCGAACCCCGTTGTCGGGTCCTCCCAAGCCCAGTCACATCACCAGCTTCCGTGTTGTGACCTGTCTTACGAGCACAATAAAAAAAGCGTAGCAGAGCTAAAACACAGTACTGTTGCTTGACACCAATTTCAACCATGGGGAAACGTAAGAATTCTGATATCCGAACAACGTACAAGGCAATCGTGGCTGTGGAGGACAATCCAACAAGCAAATCCTTCATCGCGAAAGAGTTTGACGTGACGTGCAGCAGAATACTTCATCAACGTAAGTAATGTAAACGTTGCAGTTTTTTTTTTTTTTTTTTTTTTTTTTTTCAGATATATTTATCGCTTGCAGCAAATACTGTTTTTTTCTTGGTTTCGTGTGAATAGAACGTGAGGATTTTGCATTGGTTGCATTTTTGAAAGGAAATAGTCATTAAAAAAGTGTAAAGACGTTTTTATTTTATGCACACGTTTATTTTTCACTTCACTACAGTACAAAAAGCATGTTAGATACACAATCCATGAACCCAATGAAAAAATGACATGCCATATCAAAGATATCCCGTTTACGTGTTGCCCCACCCCCTTTAATGCAGTTCGGCGCAGGACGGATATATCAACAGTACGATTATATCGAATTTTTTTCGGCGCAGGACGGATATATCAACAGTACGGTTATATCGACATTTTTTTCTGACTCCCGAGAATATCGATATAACGAGACTTTACTGTATATATATATATTTTTTAGTGTAGGCCGGTGCTGATCTTGTTATTTGGCAGGATGATATTCTGAGAACTGATTACCGTATTTTCCGGTGTATAAGGCGCACCCAAAAGCCTTTAGTTAATGAATGAGTTAAAATCGCATCGGTGCAACGACAAGGTTGCATCGCAGGAAGGAAAACTGCTGGGAATCATTCCATTGCATTTATCCACACAGGGCCTGAGTCCTGTCAGTTAACGTGATTGACAGGTCCTTTTTCAGGGTAAAGAAAAACCCAAGCAAATGGGGGTCCCCAGATAAAAGCTGACAAACCAATCAAAAAGAGACAGAAATTAGGCCGGCTGACTTGAGAAGTGCCAGTCACGGTGATTGACGGAGCTTTTCGCAGGTGACTTCTAGCCAAGCGAGCGGTGGGAAATGTCTGCTTTAGATCATACTTCATGCGGAAAATGCAATTAGCGTTTGCCGCTGATTTCTCCGGTAGATTTCTTATTGGATGACGTCGATAGAAAACGACGGAGGAAAAATGGGGTCGGTTTTAATGCTCACTTTCTTATATATTGCATATTTACATAATGCTCCACTGGCGTTATTTCTGTGCTAACCATCAATGCACAAATATTCCATCGACAACTATGGCCACTCCTTATTTGGACCGATGAACTCACGCTTAGAGGAAGCGGAAGGACTCAAATGAAGCTTAAGACGTGCTGCTAATAGCGAGATAAATGTTAAAACTCCCCAAAAAAAACATCAAGTGACAAAACTTGAGTGTTGGATTTTCTTCCCTAAAGCCTCACATAATGATCTTCAAATCCCATTAGAAACATGGTGACAGAGCATGAACTCGGCTCGCTTTTATGTGTTTAATCCTCGCATCGGGACTTGAAAGCAACAAAACCATCTGATGGCGAGATGGGCCCAATTGACTTCGCCGATGATTAGCCGCGCATGTCTGTAAAGGAGGTCGGGTTCCCCCCCCCCTTTTTTTTTGCGTACAAACTAGCGTAGAAGGGATACTAACGCACGACCCGTCACGTCATCGCTTGATGCCCCAAAGCGTTGATGTGCCGTGCCAAGCGCCTCATTCATAACTGATGATACGAGCGGCGCTAATGGCGCGGGCGCTTTAGCCAAACATAATGAAACGCGATGACTAAAAGGAATGAGAGATGCGCGGCTGTCATTTGCGCGGCCGCTTAACGACATGAAAGAGGCAAATCAAATGTCGGGATTTCCATGACGGCGAGGCTAAGTGGATGCCCGGATTTTAAAACATTAATCAATAAGCGTCAATTAGCGTCAACCGCACGCTCTTTTGGGGGTAAAGACTGGCAGATGGGGGAATTTGCTTGATAAACAGTTGAAAATTGAGCTGTGTAAACTGCTGTTTTTCTTTTGGAGAAATCATAGTCATCAATTTGTACACACGTATGGCATGTCGTTGGGATTGACTGTCATTGAAAGGACAACCAACACCATTTTTTGTATCCTATAACTGACATCAGAAAAACATTTTATAGGATCTAAAACACTCAAAACATGCAGGCTGATATTTTTAGTCAAATGCGAAGCACCAATAACAATGACTTAAAGTGTCCCAAAACTGCCACAAAATAAGCTCTGACCTGGGCAGATTCAGAAAGTCCCCCGCCCTCTTGTTTGTGATGTTACGCCAGGATACTCCTTCACAAACTGCCTTGCTCCAGAATCAAAACAATGGCTTCTGAGAGTTCAGATTCGGAGAAGATGCTTTCTTGTTACTCGTCCAGTTATGAATATGATTCAAATAGTTCTGAAGAGGAAAGCATAAATGTTTGCAATCGATTAAAGAAGTTCTTCCGTATCAATTGGAGCCGTCTGGACTCCAATGTAGCGCCCAGAAAATGCACAAGACGGCGCAAAAGCTCTCATGGAAATGGGCTGATTTGTCCACTGGGAATTTGTGTAAATTTACACCTTCTTTATGCGCGTTACTGCAATTGGCTACGACACAACGATTCACCATTGTGTTATTTATGTCGTTTTCCTTCTAATTTCACGATCAACACTGTGTTTTCAGATTAAAAAAAGTACCCAAAATGCAGTGTGTGTCTTAAAACATAAAATATAGCTATATGAGGTGGAATCTTTGTAAAATGCGCTCAGTAGAAGTCATTTGAAGTGATTTTACAAATTATGGATGCAACTTGTCCGGGTGTCGGTTGTCCTTTAAACACAAACTACATTTAAATCATTCACTACTTGTGAAATACAGTCACATTTGAGCTCAGGGCAGCCATTTCGGAATGGAACTGTGTTAAGTTTAGATTCAAATCCGGCCACTCTCATCTAACACCTGACCTTCAAGCATCCAAAATACTTTTACACACAATCCAATAATTATAACAAATTGGTTTTAGGCGACTTTGCTAACTTTGAAAGTGCTCCATTTCTACGTCAGGATAAGTCTGTTCAACTCACAATTGACGTTTTGATTTCGGAGGACACAATGAAGACACATTTGTCTGTAATTTTCAATCTACGAGACAGATGGGCAAAGGTAATTGGACAATATTTTGTGGGTCCTGCAATTTGAGTACAAATGACAAAAACCCTGGCACTGGAGTGGACACATTTTTTGCACATCGTCTGGCAGTGTATTATTATTTTTTTTAAGTCTAAATATTTTTTGACATTATGAGTGCTGTGATTGGCATTGAAATATTGTTTTAGTGGTTGCACAAGCCAGTCTGCTTGGTTAATCATGATGATGCTAAATCATATTTACAGACTATGGCCAGCAAAATTGCATATTAGAAGGCCGATTAACATTTTTGTTGCCAGGGGCTCGCCGGGTAGTAGATCACATTTTAGTTTCCCCCTTTTTTTCCCAAGCACAGAATTGGCACCCCATGCATCACATTCAACTTTAGGACAAAAGGGGGACACAACCTATGATTAGCATGCTCATTAATTTGTCGGCTTTCATTTAGATCGCATGTTTAAACGCCTCAAACCAAGCGCGCTTAAGTGGAATAATATTGTTGTGATTTCAAAACGGAGCGTGTCACGCCCCCCCTCCCCCGGCCGATGTTCATATATATATATATATATATATATATATATATATATATATATATATATATATATATATATATATATATATATATTTTTTTTTTTTTTTTTGCATTCAACATCTTAACTCATTCACTGCTATTCACAAATTTATCCGGGAATTGAAAATATGACGTAGAGCGCCATTCCCAAATTAGTTAGGATTTTGATTTTTCTTGCTTGGGTGCCGAAAAAGCGCTGGCTAGACTTCTGGCAATGTTTTTTTTTTCCTTCCACTGGGGGGCATCATTTCACTTTTTTTCCATGTTAGCGCTTTGTGCCAGCTACAACTGTTGTTATGCGCTATATATAAATCAATATGTATTGTACTGTATCAAACTTCTACTATCCACATTTTGGTTACCAAAATACAAAGGGCTTCTTTTTCCAGGGTAAATAATACATTAGATAAAACAATCAGATTTTATTCTCAGTAAGATCGCAGAAACAGACTGACGTTTCCCCCTCGCTTTCTCCTACGTAAATTAATATTTAATTGAACAACTTTTGGTGACGACTTTAGTGGCACTTTAAGAACTAAAATAGTTTGAAAAGTGGCGTATTGTAATTGGTCCATGTTAAAGCCGGTGGAATGGACGCTGACAGACATGCATTATTTTGACAGTAATGCACTAAAATGGCCTATCAACAGCAAACAAGCGTCCGTCCGGGTTGGCGGAGACAACCTTTGTTGGTGATTGCCGTGCATTAGGACCTTAAAAACGCTGCCAGAGTCGCATTAATCCATCTCGTTGCATAAAATTTCCATTTTGATTTGTATGCAGAATTTTAGATGACCGGCAGAGCGGCGGAAAAAACCCTCATTATTTCATATTCAATCAATCACTCATCGGCGAGTGCGGCGCTGCGGTTTCATCTTGATTATGGAGATTGGCGTTAGCCGCGGTGAACGGCCGTTCTTGAGCGTCGCGCGCTTTCATGACTATTGACAAGCCGCATGATAATGTACTAATGTCTCGTCTCGCGGTCAAACGCTGCGAGCGTCGCGTGTGCTCAGCGGTGTACGTTGGGATGTATATTTGCAGACGCCACTGTGCATCAATCGCGGGTTAGCTCGGAATTAGCGGACTGTTGAAGACGGGGTAATATTTGATATATTGTGACGAATTGAGCGAAACTGCAGGATTTTGGATTGGATGAGCCGTTATTAGTCTAGCAGTGGAGAGACATTTACATTTCAAAGCAGCAAAGTGATGAAAGTAAGAGGAAAGGAAGAAGTAGAAAAAAATACAGGAGCTGCTATGAAGGCAGCCACTCTCGCAGCGCCATCTTGTCGTGAAAACAACAAGATACCAAACACTTTCTGCCCCCTCTTTGTGGCATAAAGCAGTTCTAGATGAAAGAGGAAAGGATCAAAGCCTCCTTTTCACCAATGAATCAGAGACGTAATGGTGGAATGTGCATGTCTGCTACAAGGTAACTGTTTAAAGCAAACAAGATGCTGTAGCATCAATTGACAAAAAGAGATTGTCTCACATCTCCTGTCCCACGTAAATCCGCTTCAATTCCAAGCCGCGACTGTTCCACAAATCCTTTCTTCTCATCACGGGCTCCTCAAGCCATCCATCCATCCAGCCGCAGATTGCCACACAGCACCGACCCGTGTCCCGTTACTTATGTCCATTTAGCGCACACAAACAACCTCATGTTTCGCCGAGACGTCTCGTCCATGGAGATCAAAGACCGCCGCAACGGAGAGTGACGTGCGGCGGGTCACGGATGGTTAAGAGCCCATCCGTCAAGGCTTCTTAATTCCTCCACCAAAACAGAATCTTTGCGTGTAAATATGTCAAAAAGGGGAATGAAATTAGCATGTTCTCTTATTGACTGTGATACAATCTGAAAAGCAGCGTGGCGCATAATTACATACTTGTCAGAGTCAGAAAAAAATTAGCCGTGTTATCACACTCAAAGCTTTTTGGTATGACTTCATTGAGGTCCCGACAGTTTGCGCTGTTGTGCGACGCCATCTTTTCAGTGGCGACGGAGACCGTAAACTACTGTATATAAATCAATACGTATTGTATTGTATACACCTGCCCACATTTCAAGCTCAGATGACTCCAGACCCATATAAATTAGGAATTAACTGTTTTTTTACTGATGCAAGAAGGGGGCAGCATTTCATTTTTTTTTCATATTGCCGCTTTGTTCCAGCTTTAGCTGTTGTTAAAGCGCAATATAAATCAATATGCATGTATTGCATTGTATTTTGGACAGTTGCCCCCATTTCATGCTCATATAACTGCATGCCCATATCATTTAGGATTTGTTTTCTGATAAAATAAGAGATTCTAAGGTTTCTTATGCTGCATTGAATGTGTCAGTAGTCCTAAAACTCAATATTCTGTGAGCCCTGCAATTCAAGTGACAATGACAAAAACCCTGGCACATTTTTGCATATCGTCTGGCAGTGCATGCGTTAAGGGCAACCTGAGCGCTTGTAAAAAAAATATCTGGACATGGCATTGATTGGCCAGCTGCTGCTTGTCCGAGGTTCTTCTGTCATGTCACCAGCAGTTTTATGGCCATCATTTATTTAGTATTTCATTACTAGTTGTTGCTATTGTGCCATCTTTATCCCCCCCCCCCTCCCCACCCGCTCTCACCACCATTCTCATCTCAATTATCATCTGGGTCACATGTCCCAATTTCCACTCATATCACATTTACATCAAGTCGATAATGCATCCCCCCTCCCGGCGCTAAATTATTTAGCGAACAACTTGAACTCGAAGAAGAGGTGATTCATATTTAAAACAGACACCTATTCTTAATGGCAGCCTCTGCTTAATCCTGGCGAAATCTACTCTGAGCGCTCGCCTCCTGATTCCAGGAGCAAGACTGCAATGATCGATAATAATAATAATAATAATAATAATAATAATAATAATAATAATAATAATCAGAATCAGAATCAGAATCAGAATCAGAATCATCTTTATTGCCAAGTATGTAGAACACACAAGGAATTTGTTTCCGGTAGAACTTGCACACTGCAAGAATCCAAACTAGGGCGCGGAAAATCCTACTGGACCCTCCGCACCCTGCCCACCACCTTTTCCAGCTACTCCCCTCAGGCAGGCGCTACCGATCCATGCGCACCAAATCCAGCAGACATTTAAACAGCTTCTTCCCCCAAGCCATTAACTCTTTGAACTCTTTCAACAGTAGCCAAAATGGAACTGTATAGTGCCACTTCGCAGTTTTTTTTGACAACGATACTAGTGCAGCGTGTAATAATAATAATAATAATCCCAGTTTGTTGGTTTGTTGACGAATGAAATTTCCAAATACATCCCTTTTCCTCATCAAGAAAGTGAAATAAGAATATATAAAGCGTACATTGGCGTAAATTAGTTCATTAATACATACGTTACAAACATTAGCCTTTCTTCATTCATCAGAAAGTTAATTCCTGAGTTAAATGGGTCTGGAGTTATCTGAGGTTGAAATGGGGGCGGCTGTACAAAATGCAATGCAATACATACATAACGGTTTATATCGCACTTTTACAACGACAGAAGTTGTAACAAAGTGCTAACATGAACAAAAAGGCAATGCCTTGTAGAAAGGGAAAACATTGCCAGAGGTCTGACCAGCGCTTTTCCGGTACGCCCCGCAAGAAAAAAACAAAACCCAAACATATTCTGCCTTACAGCAGCTCCTGTATATTGTTTTTTCTACTTCTTTCTTTCCTTTCCTCTTACTTTCCAATCCATTATTTTACATACGGGTGGGTGATGCGTATAAGCCTGCTTTTGCACCTTTCGCCAAATAACGGTTTCACTTATCGGTTGACCATCGACGCAAAGTGCTATCTCAAAGACAATCCCGACAAACTGTCACCTGTGCTAGATTGCGTTAACTTCCGCCCACACTCCACTAAACGCAATATGAGAAGCAAGCATAAAGACCCCAGGTGCATTTTGGTACCGACTTTAAAACAAATGATCGTATTAAAGGCAGCAGTTTTATGAAACAAGCGGGAAAAATGACTCAAACTTCATTTCCTCAAACGGCTGCGACGTTGGTGAAGATGCCTCAGAGAATGGGCGTGCTTGTTTAATGAAGGGATCTCATTACGCCGGACACAAAGAATGCGGCCGAGAACTAAGACAGAAGACGTTAAAAGTAAAAAAAAAAAAAAAAACATGTCATCGGTGGCTAGTCGCAGTTCTAATGAAGATGCTAATGCCGATTCCACTCTTGAGAAAAGTGGCCTCCCCAGGTTGGTGTTGGAGTCGTAAAAAGGAGTTTTCTTCCAAACACACCATTTGTTTTCAATGGCTCCCCGGGGTACTACGACACACAAAATGCACGTTCCCAAGTCCTTTTGTGTTGCACAGTGCGGCCATGTTTAAATAGTTCAAATGAAGGATGACGACTCTTTTGCAATTTTATTATTAATCGACGTTGCTATTGCAAATTTGATGTGGGATTACCAAGGTACAAAACGAATATCAAATTGACTTGGTGTAAAAACTTTTGTAATTCAGTTTTGCTCTGTTTTTTTTTGTAAATAGTGTCTGGGGGACTTGATCGACTCAGACATGATCTACTGTATTTTCCGGTGCACCCAAAACCTTTCATTTTCTTAACAAGATGACCCTTATATATGGAAAAAGTTTGAAAATACATCATTCCACTCTACTGTAACATCTTATAATGTGGTGTGCATTATATTTGGGAAAAGTTTATGTGTTTATATATTACATTTGGGGGAAAAATCATTCATTGAAGGTGCGACTTATATATGGAAAATATTTTAAAATACACCATTCCACTCTATTGTAGCACCTTATAATGTGGTGTGCCTTATACAGTAAAGTCTCATTATATCGATATCGGATATATCGATAGTCCCGGTTATATTGATACTATTTCTATGCACGTGCGGAGAAAATTACATGCAAACAGGGTCGGATATATCGATAGTCCCGGTTATATCGATATTTTTTCGGACTCCCTTGAATATCGATATAACGAGACTTTACTGTATTTGGAAAACATTTATGTATTTATATATATTTGGGGGGAAAAAAATCATTCATTGAAGGTGCGCCGTGGAAAAAGTTTGAAAATACACCACTCCACTCTATTGTCGCACTTTATGATGTGGCGTGTCTCATAGTTAGAACATGTTATATATTTCTATATTATATTTGGAAAACTTTTTAAATTCACTGAAGGTGCGCCTAATACTCCGGTGCACCTTATATATGCAACATGTTTGAAAATACACCATTCCACTCTATTGTAGTGACTTATGATGTGGTGTGCGTTATATTTGGAAAGTTTCATATATTTATAT
The DNA here is from genome assembly GCF_051943395.1 of Hippocampus bargibanti. Lineage (NCBI taxonomy): Eukaryota > Metazoa > Chordata > Actinopteri > Syngnathiformes > Syngnathidae > Hippocampus > Hippocampus bargibanti. The sequence continues at coordinate 4,021,806 of NC_142753.1, read as the reverse complement.
GTTATATTTGGAGAAAAAAAAATCCTTCATTGAAGGTTCGCCCTTATACTTTGGTGCGGCTTATATATGGAAAAAGTTTGAAAATACACCATTCCACTCTATTGTCGCACCTTATGATGTGGTGTGCCTTATGTGGTGTGCTATGAAACAGTTTTGCACATTTACATTTGCACAGTATACAGTTGACATTTTTATTTTGTTATGCTTAGAATATCAGAATATTTTGTTTTCTATCCTTTCATCCCCCCCCCCCACCTCATCCCCTTTCAAATTGCTGCTGTGGACTGCAAATTTCCCCATTGTGGGACGAATAAAGGTTTTCTGATTTCTGATAGTTAGAAAATGTTATATATTTATATATTATATTCGGAAAACTTTTTAAATTCACTGAAGGTGCGTCTTGAATATGCAACATGTTTGAAAATACACCATTCCACTTTATTGTAGCGACTTATGATGTGGTGTGCCTTATATTTGGAAGCTTTCATTAATTTATATATTATATTTGGAAACAGTTTTTCATTCATTGAAGGTACTCGGGTGCGCCTTATATATGGAAAATGTTTGTAAATACACCATTCCACTCTATTGTAGCACCTTATGTGGTGTGTATTATATTAAAAAAAAAAGTGTATATATACAGTAAAGTCTCGTTATATCAATATCGTTTATATCGATAGTACTGCTTATTACGCTACTATTTCTATGAACGCAAGGAGAAAATTTACATGCCGCAGGATCGGATATATCGATTGTCCGGTTATATCGATATTTTTTCTCCCGAGAATATCGATATAACGAGACTTTACTATATATATATATATATATATACAGTAAAGTCTCGTTATATCGATATCGGATATATCGATAGTCCCGGTTATATCTATACTATTTCTATGCACGCACGTAGAAAATTACTTGCAAACAGGGTCGGATATATCGATAGTCCCGGTTATATCGATATTTTTTCGGACTCCCTTGAATATCGATATAACGAGACTTTACTGTGTATATATATATATATATATATTTGGAAAACTTTTTTAATTCACTGAAGGTGCGCCTTATACTCCGGTTTTCCGTATACAGCGGAAAATACAGTATTTTTTTTCAGAACGCACTGTTCATTAGTATTGTCGAGTTATTCATCCTTCTCAAAACGCCACCTAAGTTGTCATATGTGACAATGAGCTTTATTTAACAACAAATTATTTGTCTGTTGATGTTTATGGTGACGCGGTTATTTATTTCACGCGGCATCCTGGCACCTTTTTTGATCCCGCCAGACAGTGATCGTCGTTCCCACCGGGATAACGTTTCCATTAGACCCAACACAAACAACTTAAGTGCGAACCAAAGTGGCGGTCTGTCTGTTGAATGACAGCGCGAGTGCGACGTGTCAAACAAAACAAGCTCGGCAACTTCTATAAGGGCCGCGCGGCAGCGTCGGATGCTAAAATGAAAGCAAGGCGCCATTGTCCATTTTTTGGATGTGAACGTCAGGATGCGGGGAGCTTGCTTTTGGGAATTGGATTGGATTTGCCTTTATTAGTCTCGCAGTGGAGAAATTTACATAACATAACAGCGTTATAGCGAACAACAGCGTTCAAGAACCTTCTTCCTTTCTGGAAAGTATAAAATGATGACACAAGCATCTACATTTAATTTATTCCAACGTGCGACAAAAAAAAACAAAACAAAACATGCGTCAAAGTCAACAGTGGACTAATTAGGCGAGGACGCACTGACACCGATTTTATGTCGCTACTTCAGCGTGCAAAAGCGGGAAGTGATTAGCGGCTAGCGCGTCTTCAAGACGTTTGTCAAAAACAGGAGATGCGCAGGAATGACTTATCGTCGTGTGAGAAAATGGCCTCTTCCATTTATTTTGACTTTACAACTGTGACAGAAAACCGGAGCAAACTATTTTTATCAAGCCCCTTTCTGTTTCAGATGCCCCCACCCCCTCAGGTTCCTTCGCCCTCCCCCCTGTCTAATTACCACAGAGGTCTTTTTCCACCCCCCCGAAGCAGGCCACATGCAACTATAATTGCCTCCCTCATTAGTTATGTTTTCACACCACTACATGGGGGGGGGCAATAAATTTTATCACTTAATTTTGTCAGCCGTACTTCCACTGGCTGCATATTGATGTGTCCGCCGTTGCCCGAGCCCGGGAGGAAAATTAATTGGCAAAGCGGTAAAAATTTATCAGCATATCATCAGATTAGGCGACAAATTGACGCAATGAGGGGAATCAATTTCGTGTCCGTCAACAGAGGAGAGGGGGGACGGACCAGACAACGGCGGAGACCGAGCGCGAGAGTGACTTGCACGGCAGGTGCGTTGATTTATGTTTTTATTTGGACAGCGGAAATAAATCAACGCGAGTTACGAGCACCCCCCCACCCCCCTCCTGCCCGACGATAGACACCCAAGTGGTGTAAATTGGCAGCAAAAGTGGGTGAATGCGGAACAAAGGTTGCTAAGAATCAATAATAACAAAGTAGAAAAACAAATGAGATAAAAAAATATACTGTAGTTTCTGGTGTATAAGGCGCACCGGAGTATGAAGCGCACCGAAAATGGATTGTGTATTTTCAATTTATTTCCATATACAAGGCGCACTTTCAATGAATGAAAAATGATTTACAAATAAAATATATACATATATAAGTTTTCCATATATCTTACATTTCTCCACTGTGAGACTATTAACATTGCCCCATACCTATTTGACCTTCTTCAAATTTCAATTCCCTCTCGTTCCCTCAGATCCTCTTCCTCCCTCCACCCCTGTGTGCTCCCCTTGCCCGTCTCAGCACGATAGGGGACAGAGCTTTCAGCTGCTCTGCCCCCAAACTCTGGAACTCACTTCCTCCCAACATTCGTAACATCGATTCTCTTCCCACCTTCAAATCCCATCTCAAAACCCACCCATTTAAAAATAGCATTTTCTGTGTAGCTCTCTCTCTTGTTTCTATTTATAATTGTATATTATTTATTGCATTCTATTTATAATTGTATTTTATGTATTATTGTATCTATGCTTGTCTGTGACTGTAAAGTGTCCTTGAGAGCTTTGAAAAGCGCTTGAAATAAAATTTATTATTATCATTGTTATTATTGTTATTACTATTATTGTTATTACTATTATTATTATTATTATTATTATTATTATTATTATTATTATTATTATTAAAGGCTAATCTTATAAGGCACACCACATTATAAGGTGCTACAGTGGAGTCCGCGCTTACGCACTACTTCTTCTATTGGGGGAAATGGACTTGGTGGCTGCTGACATTCATTGCGAAACCTGTTGTGGATCCAAAATACTTCACATATAAGGCGCACCTGCATGTAAGGTCATCCTTTGAAGAAAATCAAGACTTTTTGGTGCACCTAATAATAATACATTTAGTTTATAAGCGCCTTTCAAAACACTCAAGGTCACTTTACAGTCAGAACATTTTTTTTTTCTCTGGGTGAGCAGCGGCAGCCACACGCGCCAGCGTTCACTCATCCCAGAATAACTCAAATAGAAAACTAGATAGCCAACTAATAGCCAGCTAATAGCTAACAGATAAAACAGATAAAAGTTCAGCTCAGTTGTCAGGGCAGAATCTCTCTGACACATAAGAGCAGTGTCTTAAAGTTATTGTGTTCCTTCCTTATAATCCTTTTGTAGGTTCCAGTAGGCTTGTACACACCGCTGTTTGCAGCTCTCTCTCATCAACGTCCCAGCCTTCGTCGACCTTGAGCGCCAGCTAGTATAGACCGGAAAATACGGTATTTCAATAATCATATATAAACATCTCTCTTGTCATGTCTCGTCACTCGGGTGAGTGTACTGTACTGTAACTTGTTTAGTTTTTATCTCACCACTATACAAACCTAGACCAAAAACCACACAGCTGGCAAGTTATCTGTACATTTGGAATTTGCCCCCCCCCCACAACTCCAAAAGCATATGTCATTACCCGTCAAGTGTGACCTCCCCCGTCCGCCCCCGTGGTGATTCCGCCCGCACTTGTTAAGTGGCCGCGGCTCTCCCTTGCCCGATTTACAGGTGGAATCTATTCTCGGGCACAGTCCCCCAGGGCCCGGACGGACTGTAACAGATTTTTGCCCCCCCTGACCGCAACGCCGAGGATAAATGGCCGAGGTGGCGGGACTGGACAGAAAAATCAATGACTGTTTATACAGACGTGACAGTGGCGGCGCCCGAGCAATTCTCCCGCTCGCCCGTCCAGACGAGCCTTTCGACCCCCCCGTCCCTTCCCCAACACATACACACTCCTCTAAAATGGCCGCCCCACTCGTGAGGATGCCACCAAAGACTGACACTTTGCGGCTATTTTGCTCTCAATTTGTTCGCAAAGCATGTTGAGGTCAAGGTAGGCGACTGTCAACACTACAGTGTGTATGCCAATCATGAATTACAAACACCTTTGGGGGTTGGCCCGATTGGGGCGGGGTAGTATCATGTGTTCCAGACAGACATTCTTTTTCAGCTGGCGGGTCGCAACCTTAAAATGTAAAGTCGGCGCCTGCTGACAGGGTCTCACGGAAGATTGGTTCCTATTGAAACAAACTTACTTGCTGATGATTCACCACTTTTGTGTCCTTGACACGCACACAAAAAACAACCGATTATTCCATATTCACCCATTCACTGCCATTTACGAATTCATTCGAGAATTGAAAATATGACGGAGAGCGCCGTTCCCGAATTTGTTCAGGTTTTGTTTTTTTCTTCTTTGTGTGCCGATAAATAGTTGGCTATGGCTTATGGCAATGCTTTTTCCTTTCCAAAAGGGGGCAGAATTTCCCTTTATTCCATGTTAGTGCTTTGTTCCAGCTTTAGCTGTTGTGGAAACCCTATATGAACCAATATTTACGGATTGCATTGTGTTTTAGGTCACATACAGTGTGATCTTCCATGTGGACTCTGAATAATGAATGGCAATCTGATGGCCTGAAGCCTGCTGAAATTTCCACATTTTAAAAGCACTTTTGATTCCATCTTTAAGCTCATTGGCTTGTTTTTGTGTTATTTTAAGTCATTATGTTGTTGTGCCGATGACCATTTTGTGTTTGGAAGCCTTTTACTGAGCGAGTTGCTCGTTCTGTAGCCACAAAGGGACATATGTCTTCTTGTGCCGGTCCCAAGCCCGGAAAAATACAGAGGGTTGTGTCAGGAAGGGCATCCGACATAAAAGCTTGGCCAAAACAAACATGCAGATCAAACCTCTAAAGATGGAGGACACTGATTTGCTGTGGCGACCCCGTCAAGGGAAAAGCCGAAAGGAAAAGAAGAAGATTGTATTTTGGACAGCCACCCTCATTTCAAGCTCGTATAATTTCATATCCACATAATTTAGGAATTAAATATTTTCTAATGAAAGAAGAGAGTCTAAGGTTTCTTACGCTGTACAGTAAAGTCTGGTTATATTGATATCGGTTATATCGATAGTACTGCTTATTACGATACTATTTCTATGAACGCAAGGAGAAAATTAACTTGCCGCAGGATCGGATATATCGATAGTCCGGTTATATCGATATTTTTTCTGACTCCCGAGAATATCGATATAACGAGACTTTACTGTATTTAATGATTATATTTTCCTAAAATTCTGAGTAAAAGTCCTGGAATTTGAATGAAAAGTACAAAAACCCTGGCACTGGAGTGGACATATTTTTGCACATCTGGCAGTGAATGAGCTAAATTACAGGTATTGGATTGCAGATACCGTATGAGTACCGGACTTAAGTTGCCAGCATCAGGATTTGGGACGCTGACTCGAACTGCTTTATTTCCCATTCATTGAGACCTACACCCCCCAAAAAAAAATTGGTTGTCTTTTGTTTGCCGAAATGTTGCCGCCTGATTTGACAGCCCAGCATGTACTAGCGTAGCATCAAAAGTGAGCAACCTGTGTTAAGTTCCTCACAAGGCGTGACAGTAATGATAGCGTGTTAAGGTTAATTCGCAGAGGAACCAGAGCGCCGCCACCGCCACCGAACAGTTTGAAAAGTACTTATTAGCAAAAAGTGAGGGAAACAGCAACGGTATAATGAAATCAGTCTGTGTTACCGTGAAGCCAACGTACAAGTTTGACAGGATTTTTTTTTTTTTTCAACTAAGGAGGGTGGAAAAAAAAATCTGAACAGTAGGAGGAAAGCAAAAGAGCTATAATAAGCAAACACTAGCTAGCTACCAAACTAGTTATCTCTTTGCTGTCTAACTAGCTAGCTATCTATTCGTCATCTATTAGCTAGCTAGCTAATTCTCTTTTCTTTTCTAACTTTCTATCTATTTGAGTTATTCCGGGTTGAGTGAACGGTTGCACGTGTGGCTGCCGCTGTTCACCCACAGAAAAACTGATCCTGTGATTGTAAAGTGACCTAGCTAGCTAGGTAGCTGGCTTCCTAGATAGCTATCTATTCGTTATCTAACTAGCTAGCTGGCTACCTAACTAGCTGTCTATTTGCTATCTATGTCCTTGAGAGTTTTGAAAGGTGCTTATAAATGAAATGTATTATTATTATTTGCTATCTATTCACTATCTATTCGCTATCTAACTAGCTAAATAGCTACCTAGCTAGCTATCTATTAGCTAAATAGCTAACTTTCTATCTATTTGAGTTATTCGGGGTTGAGTGAACGCTGGCGCGTGCGGCTGCCGCCGCTCACCTGCAGAAAAACTGATCCTGTGACTGTAAAGTGACCTTGAGAGGTTTGAAAGGCGGTTAGAAATGAAATGTATATTCTTCTTCTTCTTCTTCTTATTATTATTATTATTATTACTTGTTTACGCCACGTGTTCCCTCGAGTTAACTCTCCGCTTTTTCCGTGGAATGCCATGCAATTTTAATGAACGCCAACACGACTGCTTGTGTGTCGTTGTTGCCCATTAGCCCATAGCTTTTTTTATTTATCTTATTTTATTTAATTTTTGGCACAAAACATCGCCTCCTCTGTGATCAATATGTTAGCGACTCGGAATACGAAGATGAGCTTTCATGTTGTTTTAGCCGTTTTTCTTCAGATCTGCCGCTGGGTCCTCTTTGATTGGGTTCATTTGCATATAATGTCGAGAAATATGAACATTTGTCTTCCTGTTCAAGGAAATTTGTACTATTAAATGCAAAATATATATATCAAAATATACTCGCTGTTTTCATTAAGCATAAACATCCATGCATTTTCATCAATCACTCATCTGCACTTGTAGATGGCCACTGTGCCATTGTGGGAGCAAACACAGCACTTAGAAATCACCTCTGCGCATAGATGTGCCAACGCCTATTGTTTATCTTTGCAACTGTTAAGTGTCATGTAAGGGGTTATCATTCACTGCCAAATTGCAGGACCCACAAAAGAGTTTTACGACAAATAAACATTCAATGCAGCGTAAGAAACCTTAGACACTCTTATTTCATCAGTGAAAAAAGAGTTAATTCCCAAGTTATCAGAATATGGAGTTATCTGAGCTTGAAATGGGGTCGGCTGTATAAAAAGTGCTGTCCCCTGGTGGGAGGGAAAAACATTGATTTATCGGCAACCCCCCCCCCCCCCTTCCTACAAGATAAAAACAAAACCCGAACAAATTCGGGCATGGCGCTCCACGTCACGCTTTTCAATTCCTGAACAAATTTGGGAATGGCGCTACACGTCAATAAATTCGGGAATCACAGCGAATTAGTTAAAGGACAAACGACACCATTTTTTTTTGTTTCCTAACTGACAACAGAAAAACGTTTTATAGCATCTAAAATACCCAAAACATGCAGGCTGATATTTTGAGTCAAATGCAAAACACCAATAAAAATGAGTTAAAGTGTCCCAAAACTACTTCAAATGACCCTGGAAATTGTGAGTTTCAGAAGATCCCGCCCTCTTGTTCGTGACGTCATGCCAGGACGTCTTCGTCCTGCTCTAGAATCAAAACAATGGCTTCAGGTTGGGAGAAGATGCTTTCTTGTTATTCATCCAGTTATGAATATGATTCAAATAGTTTTGAAGAGGAAAGCATAAATGTTTGCAATCGATTAAAGAAGTACTTGCGTATCAATTCGAGCCATCTGGACTCCAATGTAGCGTCCCAGGAAATGCACAAGATGGCGCCCAAGCTCTGTTAGAAATGGGCTGATTTGTCTGCTGGGAATTTGTGTCAACTAGAATCAAACAGTAGTCTAGGTGCAACAAACAACGATTCACAATCAAACAACGATTCACCATCGCATTATGTGTTTTCCTTCTAATTTCGCCATCAACACGAAATTTTCAGACCAAATAAAGTACCCAAAATGCATTGTGTGTCGCTTTCTCGGTCAGGGGCGTTCCAGACGTGACGTCACGTCTGGCATCGTAAATCAACTCAAAAACAAGACTTCCTGAATATTCAGCACAAGTCTTAAAACGTAAAATATAGATATATGCGGTGGAATCTTTGTAAAACGTCTGTGTAAGCTCTCAGTCGTACAGGAATGGTCCATCGATGAGAAGGTTTCTTCAGCCGTCATCTGTACAAATTTGAAGGTTTCGGACGTTTCGCCTCCTATCCAAGAGGCTTCGTCAGCGAACTAAAGTCTGACTGGTCGTAACGGCCCTATTTATATATCCCTAATGTCCAGACATGGCGGCGCCGGACAGGGCTATGATAGGTCCCTACTCTCAGGTTGGGGGGAGCAGAGGACCACTCCCTGTGGCCCCACTGATTGTTACTACATTCCTGACTAACGACTGGCCTATTTGCCCCACTCCCACCGGTATCACCTCATCAGCATTACGAATGTTGCCTAACCTATTTTGCCTAAGCAGACTATTGATCCAAATTGAACCTCACCCCACCAGACCGGTTTAATGAAGGATTTAGTTGTTTTATAAGAATCGCTTATTTTACCCCCCTTTCAAACCACCTATGTTCTTTCGCTAAGATTTTAACCTCATTGTCGTCAAATGAGTGGTTGCTAGCTTTTAGATGCAAATGTACTGCCGATTGAGGCCCACTTGTATTATCCCTGCGATGTTGATAAAGTCTTTTTTGAGAATTTGTTGAGTCTCCCCAATGTACTGCTCTTTACAATTTTCATTCTTACAATGTATTGAATAAACTACATTACTTTGTTTTTCATTCGGTAGCCTATCTTTTGGATGCACTAATTTTTGCCTTAATGTGTTTATCGGTTTGAAATAAGTAGGAATTTTGTGTTGCCAACGGACTCTTTGTAATTTTTCAGAAACTCCTGCAATGCAAGGTACTGCTACTCCTCTCCTATCTCCTGTATCTTGAGAATTTTTGGTTTCATTCCCTATTCTTTCTTTCTGACATTTGTTGAATGACCACTGAGGGTACCCACAGTTAGTGAGTGCTCTCCTGATATGTTTTGACTCCTTTTCTCTACCTTCAATGCCAGTTGGTATTAGTTTAGCCCTATGCTGGAGGGTTCTGATAACTCCTAGTTTGTGTTGTAAAGGGTGGTTAGAGTCAAAAAGTATTGGTCAGTGTGCGTAGCCTTCCTAAAGACTTCTGTTTTTAGCATTCTGTCCTCTTTTATAATTACTTTACAATCAAGAAGGCTAGTTGGTTCTCTTTAATGTCCTCACAAGTAACTTTAATGTTGATGTCTACAGAGTTGAGGTCATCTGTGAAGGATTGAATTTCTTGTTTTTTTAATTATGACAAAAGTATCGTCCACATATCTAAACCAGTGTCTAGGTTTTGTCCCCGGGAAGGATGTGAGGGCCTGTTTCTCCATCTCTTCCATGTACAGATTAGCCACTATGGGTGAAACTGGTGAGCCCATAGCACAACCATGAATTTGTTTATAAAATTTCTCCCGAAATTGAAAATACGTAGTATTAAGGCAGATTTCCAATAATTGGCAGATGTGATCCGCTTTAAGTTTGGTTCTTTCATGCAGAGAAACGTCCGCCAGCAGTCTCATCCTCACCACTGAGACTGCTGCTGGGGTTGGGACAGATGTAATATTCTGTGTTACCAACCCACAGAGCTAAAATAGTTTTTAAATATTTGGCTACATTGTATGTAGAGGAGTCAATGCTACAAACAATGGGTCTGAGGGGGTCCCTTTTTAGTTGCTCATAAGTGTTAGAATCACTGATTAACCTATTTATTTTGTGTTCATAATCCAATGTGTTGAGAAGCACAGTGCATCTGCCCTTGTCTGCTGGCAAAATAGTAATATTTTTGTCTTTTTCGTCGAGTAGTTAACACCTTTCTCTCTTCTAATGTTATGTTGGACGGAGGTAGTTTGACACTACTGAGAAGGGCTGATATTTCAATGCGTAGATCATCTCTCCTCTGCATACGAAAGTTTGTTATTTTTAATAGCCGATTCAGTAGCTGTGATGTAATCTATTGAAGGTATTGTTTTAGGAGTCACTGAGAAATTTAAACCTTTGGTTAGTACCGCTTTTTCTGTCTCTGAGAGATCTCTGTCTGACAAATTTTTGATCCAATTCTCCCTTGAAATCTGCTCATTCCTAATTTTTCGTGTGTTTACCAGTAGCTGAGATTGTTTCAGTAAAAGTAATTTTTCAGTAAAATTACTTTTACTGAAACAATCTCAGCTACTGGTAAACACGCGAAAAATTAGATTGTTTCAGTAAAAGTAATTTTACTGAAGAATTACTTTTACTGAAACAATCTCAGCGACTGGTAAACATGCGAAAAATTAGATTGTTTCAGTAAAACAGGAGGCGAAACGTCCGAAACCTTCAAATTTGTACAGATGACGGCTGAAGAAACCTCATCAATCTTTGTAAAATGCACTCAGTATAAGTCATTTGAATGTGATTTTACAAATTATGGACACAACTTGTCCGGAGGTGTGGGTTGTACTTTAAAACTCCAGTGTGCTGAAAAATAAATACAGTAAAGTCTCGTTATATCGATATCGGTTATATCGATAGTACTGTTTATTACGATACTATTTCTATGAACTCAAGGAGAAAATTACATGCCCGCAGGATCGGATATATCGATAGTCCGGTTATATCGATATTTTTTCCGACTCCCGAGAATATCGATATAACGAGACTTTACTGTATCACTCTGTTAGCATGTCACGCATCCCTTTTTTTGGAGACTTCTGATTAAAGCAGGACAAGCTGGGCACAAAAGCAACAGCACTACGGCGACAAAAATCATTTTTATCCAGCCGTTATTAATGTCGCCCGCTCTTCTGGATCACCTGAAAAATGAGTCAGAGGACCAGGATTTGTGTCGTGGAGAGGCGTTATTGTATTTATTTATTTATTTGGACAAACAACACGACGCCCCCAACAAGGAAGATTAATGGAACTCAGATGGCTTTTAATTAGCGCAGCTGTGCTCATTAATTATCTGTCCGAAACACAAATATTTGTGCGCGCTGTTGATTCATTTGATTTTGTTTGCCGCCGGATTTAGATGAATGAGGCTTTCTTTCAATTTTATTTTTTTTGCCGCGAATATATGCAAGAGCTGGGCACTGTCCTCGCTTGCTCTGCGGTTTGTTTCATGGTGGTTTGATGGTTTGTTTCACGTAGTTATTGATGGTTTACCACTGTCCAAACAAAGAGAGGGGAAGGGGGTTAAAAGTCATAGCTCGGCACTATATAACAATAATACATTTCATTTGTAAGCGCCTTTCAAAACTCTCAAGGTCACTGTACAGTCACAGGATCAGTTTTTCTGTGGGTGAGCAGCGGCAGTCACGTGCACCAGCATTGACTCAACCCGGAATAACTCAAATAAATAAAAAACTAGCTAGCTAGCTAATAGATAGCCATAAGACAGCCAGCCAGCTAGCTAGCCAATAGATAGCAGATAGATACCCAGCTAATGAGCTGTCATTAATCTTAAAGGACAACCCACACCATTTTTTTGTTTCCTAACTGACATCAGAAAAACGTATTATAGCATCTAAAATACCCAAAACATGCAGGCTGATATTTTTAGTCACATGCAAAATACCAATAAAAATGACTTAAAGTGTCCCAAAACTGCCACAAAATGACCTCGGAACTGGGCAGATTCAGAAAGTTCCGCCCCCTTGTTCGTGATGTCACGCCAGGACGTCTTGCCTTGCTCTAGAATCGAAACAATGGCTTCAGATTCGGAGAAGATGTTCTCTTGTTACTCATCCAGTTATGAATATGATTCAAATAGTTCTGAAGATGAAAGCATAAATGTTTGCAATCGATTAAAGAAGTCCTTCCGTCTTATTTTGAGGCATCTGGACTCCAATGTAGCATCCAGAAAATGCACAAGATGGTGCCCAAGCTCCGTTGGAAAGAGGCTGATTTGTCTGCTGGGAATTTGTGTCAATCAGTATCAAATAGTAGTCTTGGTGCAACACACGATTCACCATTGTGTTATTGAAGTTTTTTTTTCAACACAAGGTTTTCAGACCAAACAAAGTACCCAAAATGCATTGTGTGACGCTTTCTCGTTCAGGGGCATTCCAGATATGACGTCACGTCAGGCATCGTCATCAACTCGAAAACAAGACTTCCTGAATATTCAGTGTGAGTCTTAAAACGTAAAATATAGCTATATGCTGTGGAATCTTTGTAAAATACGCTCAGTAGAAGTCATTTGAAGTGATTTTACAAATTATCTTGAAGTGTCGGTTGTCCTTTAAAAAGATTTTTCCGTACATAAGGTGCACTGCATTATAAAGGGGCACCTTCAATGAATGACCTATTTTAAAATTGTTTTCCATCCATAAGACGCACCGCACCGCATTACGAGGCGCATGGTCAGTTTGAGAAAAAAAAAAACAACTACAGTGAGACCTCAACTTACAAACACCTTATCTTACAAACTTTTCGTCTTACAAACTTCACATTTCTGAAAATTAAACCTTATAATAAGCACTATTTTCATAATACACACCCACCACGGCTGGCGGAGTGATCTTCGGCGGAAGCACACGACCGAACAGCACCAGAGGTTAAGTTACCAACAGTCCTTATGGAAGGTGACTCTCCTTCCATAAGCCATCAACAACCATCAAAAAGGTCAATAAAACTTTATTTTACAGCAGTTTATTTCTTTCATTACAGTCCTCATCTAATGCGCCTCTCTTTCCAAACACCAAATCCCTTTGACCTTCGACCTCCAACGCCATTCCATCAAGCCATAAATGACCATCACAAATGTAAATAAAGTGACTTTATGATACAATGCAGTGTATTTCTTTCATTACAATACAATAGCACATTTATTATACATAGAATAAGGTATGTTGTGTGTAGTTTTAAGGCTTATTTAGTTAAAAAGTATATTTTATGGAAACCTGGGAACAGATTATTCCCATTTTAATGGTTTCCTATGGGAATTTTTTTTTGAGATACACACCTTTCGCCTTACACACTCTGTCTGGGAAACAATTAAGTTCGTAAGTTGAGGTCTCACTGTATTTTAGGTGCATCATATACTGCAGAAAATACGTAATCAACTTTTAATGCTTTTTTTCACAAAGCATTAAATGCATTCAGGCGTTTTGCTAATGAATAAAAGTATGTTTTTATTGCAAAACATTTGTTTATTCTGACATCAATAAATCAATTTCGACATTGAAAATTTGGACTACTGGATTTATTGCCAATAGATATTTATACCCAGTTAGCATAATTTTGTAGCACTGAAATACATATTCCGCTTACATCGGTTTGTTTCGCCTGTCTCCAACTCGGAACGTTTCTCTGAAAGTCCTGTACCATTCCAGGCGCAGTTGTGAGGACAGAAATTAAAATTTCATTATTTACTGCAGTCGTTTTTTTTTTTTTTCCTTGGGTTAGGCATGGCAATTAGCAACACGAGCCGCGTAGCCCAAGGATATTTTTTGCTCTAGCCTCTCCTTGCTTTCTTATCCTGTCACTTTCATCCTGTTTAGCCATGTAGCAACGCTCATTACAGTCACGTTGGACAATTTAGTCCAGCAACTTGAGATTGGACATGGAGGTGATAAATCACTGGCTGATTGGGTATGAGAACAGAGTGGATTCAATCAGCGAGATATTGGTTTCTTAATTTTGCAGGGTGGCTGTTTTTTGTTTTTATCCATTTAACTCATTCACTGCCATTCCCGATTTTTTTCGGGAAATGAAAGCCATCACATGGAGTGCCATTCCCGAATTTGTTCAGAATTTTTTTTTTTTAATTTTTTGTTGGGGGGCGGGGGGATAAAGCACTGGTCAGACCTCTGGCAATGTTTGCCTTTTGTACAGCCGCCCCCGTTTCAAGCTAAGATAAATCAAGACCCCATATAATAATAATAATAATAATAATAATAATAATAATAATAATAATAATAATACATTTAATTTGTCAGCGCTTTTCAAATCTTTCAAGGACACTTTAGTCACTGGATTTTTTATTTTTTTTTTGCGGATGAGCAGCCATTCGCGCCGGCGTTCACTCTTAGGTATTAACTGTTTTTTTTCTGATGAAAGAAGAGAGTCTAAGATTTCTTACGTTGCATTGAATGTTTATGTCGTCCTGAAAAATGTAAGTCCTGCAATTTGAGTGACAATGACAAAAAGCCTGGCACTGGAGTAGACACCTTTTTGTACATCGTCTGGGAGTGAATGAGTTAATACCTTACGTGACACAGGACAACTGACGCCTCCGGACAAGTTGTGTCCATAATTTGTAAAATGGCTTCAAATGACTTATACTGAGCGTATTTTAAAAGATTCCACCGCATATAGCTATATTTTACGTTTTAAGACATGCGCTGAATATTCCGGAAGTCTTGTTTTTGAGTTGATGACGAGTCCTCACGTCACGGAAGGAACGCCCCTGACCGAGAGAGGACACATTGTAGCAATCCTTTCATTCACGTCAATGCATTTTGCGGTACTTTGTTTGGTCTGAAAACTTCGTGTTGATGGCGAAACTAGAAGGAGAACACATAACGCGATGGTGAATCCTTGTGTGTTGTAACGAGCATCTATTTGATATTCGCTGACAAAAATTCTAAGGAAATAATCAGCCCGCTTCCATGGACTTTGTCGCCATCTTCTGCCTCTTTTGGGTGCAACAATCCCCCCCCAGATGCCTCAAAATGACAAGAACTAAATTATTTAATCAATTGCAAACATGTATGCTTTCCTCTTCAGAACTATTTGAATCATATAACTGGATGAGTAACAAGAAAGCATATTCTCCGAATCTGAAGCGAATGTTTTGATTCTCAAGCAAGGCAAGACGTCTTGGTGTGACACCACGAACAAGGGGGTGGGACCTTCTGAAACTGGCCACTTCGGGTTTCAAATTGAATTACTTTTTAGACACTTTTAGGAAACAAAAAAGTGATGTCGGTTGTCTATTAACTGTTGTAAAGATGAACAATGGGCTGCACAGAGGGGATTTTTGAAGCGCAAGTGGCCCTCTACAAGTGCAGATGAGTGATTGTTGAAAATGCATGGGTGTTTATGCTTAATGATAACAGCTAGTATGTTTTTTATTTTTATATTTTGCATTTAAGAGTACAACGTTCCTTGAACGGGATTTTTTTTCCCAGTTTTTCTGGCAGTGAATGAGTTAACATCAGTACTGACTTCACCAACATTTTCGACCATCTCGAACTCGACACATGTTCTGTCCTGACTTTTATATATTCAATTTCACCTTTTGGAAAGAAACCACGCACATTGCTTTTAATAGCTACGTTTACTATTTGTACACTTTAAATTATTCACTAAACACACACACACACACACACACACACACACAATACGACACACAGTACACAAAAATTGCGGCTGGTAATCACAGGGGCAGCGGCCGTTAAAGCCTTAATGTGGCTAATGTTTGCCTAATCAAAGTTTTATGGACAGCAATAAACTGGGAAACATGTCTTAATTAGCCTTTCATTTGAGACACGATATTGGTGTAATCTCTCATTGGGAAGAGGCGAACAATAAGGTAAGTACCCCTGGGGACTGTTATTGTCTTGCATATTAAAAATATTTTTTTTTGTGGAGAGGGAAAAAAAGGCCTGTAGCTCAATTAGCATCAGTAATTGTTATGATCCAAACATTCATCATTTTTGTCATGCTTCCTATTTTAATTTCCGATAAGGTGTTAATTGCGTTAATGTTGTGACATTTACAATCAGAGAGTCGCCGATGGCCGGGCTTTGTTGTGGGATTTATTAAGAGTGAGCTGCTCCAGTGTTTCACATATCCGAATCCTGATTCATCGGATGAAGAAATGGCAACGGGGGCACGGAAAAAAAAAAAAAAAAAAAAAAAAAAAACAAGATGGGAAAAGGTCAGCACGATCAGGAAAAGGTGGAAGTGAAATCGGCGTATTCCCGCCATACAGTATTGAACATGGAGCGTTACCAACAGCACCACCCAGGCACTCAGTCAGCCATTTTGAGCGACTCTATTAGCTGCAAAGGATTATTATTCTAATGTGAAAATGTAACTAATGGTGTGCCAGATGCTTTTTTTCACAATTACCTGAGAAAACAAGTCTCGAGTCAAGTCGCCAGTTATTATTTGGTCATTTTTCAGAGACCCTTCAAAATTGCCCAATTATCATCTATTAAGGCAAGGCCAACCCTGTCAATCAAGCGCAGGCACGTCAGGGCCCCCCTGCCTTCAAACGTGTAATGGCTCTCAGAAGTTTTCATCCCGGCGAGGCGACGACGTGGCTAATAAACGTTGTTTTTTTTGTATCCTGAATTTGGAATATCGATGACACAGGCAACGCGGCGGCTGATTTAAGCGTCACTTTAAAAGGTTGAGAAACATGATGGACGTTGAAGAAATGAGAGCAGACCTCCGCCAAGGCCGTGTGACTCACTGGATTAATAGAAAAGGATGATGTTGCATGCGGGTCTCAGTCGATGTCGGCGATGCACATGACAAGCCACACATGGCAAGCTTTGGATTCTTTATTTATGTATTTATTTTTGCGGTTTTTAGCCTTGGCTCCATCTGTTGGATCAGGTGAGTAACTGACCCACTTGGCGTCGATGCCAGTTGACGGCAAGTCATTTCGGAATGTTTGAACCAGGTAGCAGAACACGATTGATTACCATCGATCAGAACGACAACTATATGTAAAATCTGTTTGCCGGTTCTCCAATGATCACAAACTGATGATAAAACAGATTGTCATAAATGGTACTAAGAGACCCGAAATTGGTTTTAACTTATTCACTGTCAGACGTGCAAAAATGTGTCCACTCCGGTGCCAGGGTTATTGTCATTGTCATTTGAATTCTAGGAAACCCCAGAATATTGAGTTTTAGGACTACATAATCAGAATCATCTTTATTGCCAATTATGTAGAACACACAAGGAATTTGTTTCCGGTAGAACATGCTGCATCATCAAAAACTTGCTAAGTGGCACTATACAGTTCCATTTGGGCTACTGTTGAAATAGTTCAAAGAGTTCAAAGAGTTAATGGCTTGCGGGAGGAAGCTGTTTAAATGTATGCTGGATTTGGTGCGCATGGATCGGTAGCGCCTGCCTGAGGGGAGTAGCTGGAAAAGGTGGTGGGCAGGGTGCGGAGGGTCCAGTAGGATTTTCCGAGCCCTAGTTTGGATTCTTGAAGTGTGCAAGTCCTCGGTGCCAATGATTTTTTTTCCGCCGTCCTAACTGTCCGTTGAAGTCGGATTTTGTCCATTTTTGTGGCGGCCCCGAACCAAACGGTAATGGAAGAACACAGGATGGACTCGATGACAGCCGTGTAGAAATGTTGCAGCACCTCCTGTGGCAGGCCATGCTTCTTTAGCAGCCTCAGGAAGTACATTCTCAGTTGGGCCTTTCTCAAGACAGAGTTGGTGTTGACCTCCCACTTCATGTCCTGGGAGACTGTGATTCCCAGGAACTTGAAGGTCTCAACGGTTGACACAAGGCAGCTGGATAGTGTGAGGGGTAGCTGTGGTGATGGAAGTTTCCTGAAGTCCACAATCATCTCTACTGTCTTGAGCGTGTAAGGCTCCAAGTTGTGACGGCTGCACCAGAGCTCCAGGTGCTTCACTTGTTGTCTCGTCGCCGTCTTTGATGAGACCGATGACCGCGGTGTCGTCTGCAAACTTTATGAATTTGACAGCTGGGTGCGTTGAGGTGCAGTCGTTCGTGTAGAGACAAAAGAGCAATGGAGAGAGGATGCATCCCTGCGGGGCTCCAGTGCTCGTGGTTCGTGTTGTGGATGATATATTTCCCAGTCTGACCTGTTGTGTCCGTCCTGTCAGGAAGCTGAGGGTCCACTGGCAGATCGTAGGGGACACACCAAGCTGGAGAAGTTTGGGGATGAGGAGTTCTGGGATGACGGTATTGAATGCAGAGCTGTAGTCCACAAACAGGATCCTTGCGTAGGTTCCTGTGTTGTCAAGGTGGTCGAGGATGTGGTGCAGTCCGATGTTGACTGCATCCTCCACACACCTGGTTGCCCGGTATGCAAACTGAAGAGGATATAGCAGAGGTCCGGTGATGTTCTTTAGGTGGTTCAGCACGAGGCGTTGAAAGGACTTCATGACCACAGACGACAGAGCAACAGGTCTATAGTCGTTCAATCCCGAGGGTGCTGGTTTCTTTGGAACTGGGACGATAAATATTCAGTGCAGCGTAAGAAACCTTAGAAAAAGAGTTAATTCCTAAGAAAAGGAGTTCAATCCTAAATTATATGGGTCTGGAGTTATATGAGCTTGAAATGAGGGCGGATGGCCAAAATACAATGCAATACATACATATTGGTTTATATAGCGCTTTAACAACAGCTGCTATTTCTTTTTCCCAAGAATCATCAGCAAAATCCAAATCAGATCTCGCAACATACATGATTTGATTGGATCCCCAGCCCTCAAGAAAATATCATTTGGTACATAAATCTTGCAATGGTGCTTCAATGTACGATGTACGTTCAACAACAGCTTCCTCCATTCCCTTCTTTGTTTTTTTTCTCGACATCCTTCCCCGCCCAGCTTCTGTCCAACTCTATCCGGCTCGAGAGCCAGCATATGTCTGCAATCATTTCCTTCGAGCCCCCCGCCAACTCCCACCTGCCGCCCTCGTCCTTCCTTCACTGCCCCTCTCATGTATTCAGTTTCATCTCCCTGCATCGGTACCAGAGTTACGACTGCTGCAGTTATCAATCACGAGACGCAAAACCCTGTCATCCGAGGGGGGCGACCGTCGTCAGCGTTCACTTTTATCCATTGGCTTTCCTTTAACAAATTTGTTCCAGTTAATAAGCACTCCCAAATGACCCCCCCCCTCCCTCCATCGTTTCCTTAATTAACATGCAGCATGAAGGGAAATATGATAATTAATGATGAGATAAACTCTCTCCCAAGGCTCTGTCAGAAAAGTGTGACACCGTGTTTGGCAGTTTGAAATTACATTTAAACAAGCCAAAAGACACTAAATATTATTCCCGTATTTTCCGATGTATAAGGCGCACCCCCAATGAATGGGGTATTTTCAAACTTTTTTCCATATATAAGGTGCACCGAACTATAAGGAACGCCTTCAATGAATGAAAAAAGTTTTGCCAAATATAATATATGAATTATGTTTCGTGAAACAAGATATGCGGAAAATTTACATTTAAAAGATGTACATTTACATACAATTTTGCCACGGGGGCAAATAGGGGGTGAAGTTTGTTTCTTTTTCAACTCATTTACTGCCATTCACAAATTTATTCGGGAATTGAAAAGATGACGTAGAGTGCTATTTCCAAATTTGTTCCGGTTTTGTTTTTTCATGCTTGGGTGCGGATGAAGCGCAATTGTTTTTTTTTTTTCTTGTCCACAAGGGGGCAGCATTTCCATTTTGTCCATGCTAGCACTTTGTTACAACTTCAGCTTTTGCCAAAGTGCTATCAATATTTAGGTAGTGTATTTTGTACAGCCACCCCCCATTTCAAGCTCATATAACTCCAGACCCATATAATTTAGGAATTAACTCTATTTTTGGGGGGGATGAAAGAAGAGTGTCTAAGATTTCTTACGCTGCATTAAATGTTTATGTAGTCCTAAAACTCAATATTCTGTGGGTCCTGGAATTCAGTGACAATGACAAAAACCCTGGCACATTGGGATAAAAGCGAACATAATTTGGACAAAGGTTCACACTCGTACAAAAAAAAACAAAACAAAGTGCAGATAATCCACCCCGAAACACACCTCCTCAGCCCCGCTGTGTATACTTTGTCACTGCCTGACACCAGACAGCCATCACTTACACAATACGTCACTTTCGCTGACACCACAATTATAAAAAAAAAAACTATTTTTACCAAGCGAGGCGTACGCCTGACTTGATGATGACAACTACATTTTCGCTCACTCTCTTCAAATTAAATCCACACTGATGACTTTGATATGCACCAAGTGAGTGTTTACATCCCGGTGGACCCGGCAGAAAATAAATAAAAAAACAAATGATCACACCGGCAAAGAAACTAAGCGCAAATCTGACATATTTACCATAACGGCTATGGTGAACTTTAGTCCTAACAGAAAGGCATCCATAAAATCAAGTGTTTGTTACACGCTGTCGTTTGAAGCTGGATTTGTTTTTGCTCTTTAGTGAAGTCTCTCTTGTGATGATGATGGAAGCCGTGCTGACACCTTCTTTTGCTTCATCAACTTCTGCTGCACAATTACATGAATTTACTTTCAATAAATTACCATCTTTGCATACATCAGTCAAATCACCCAGCTGAGGCCTTCACAAACAATATGCATTATTAATTTCATTGTCAGTGTTTATTTGCTGAACTTGTACGCCACTTGGACAGCCCCCGTTGCCTTGATGATGCATTAAAAAGCATCAGGGTCGGCTTTTATCGGGGGGGATGACATGCTTCCAGCGCATCACTCCGCACCCTGCTGAGGCCACGGGGGTGAGAAGGGGGGAGAGGCAAAAAAATAAGAGAAGCTCAGTGAAAGACCAAATAGTCTAAAAACAAACTGTCCAAATCGAAACAAGGGAATCGGGAAGATCATGTGCATCACGGCGATTGTTGGCGAGTGGCTGCTAGCGTTGATCAGGGATGCCTTTCACCTGCTGAAAGCGCTTAACGGAATGAGCGGATGCTACTCGCAAGAGCGAGAGAGAGATAATCAAACAAGATTTGGTAGAAAAAAAGAGTTATTTGTCTGTATCTGTGGTTTTTTTCAAGACATTCTAATTTATATAGCGCTTTCACAACAGCTGCAGCTGTAACAAAGCACTTCACATAATAGTGAACACAAAGCAAAATAATAAACAACAGTTTTTGGTAAAAAGTATAGGAAAACATCAAGAAATGAGCAGCATTTTGCACAAAAAGTGAATCACTGTGACGAACGGATGATCTAATAGTGCAGAGGAAAAAAAACACTATATATATATAATATGTACTGTATTGTATTGTATTGAACATGGAAACAGCCTCCCTAAGAGCGCTAACGCCGAGAGCGACGCAGTCAGCGGAGACAAATCCTAGTGAGGAAGCGCCACGTGGCAGGCTTCCATATCGCCCTGAGGGCTCCCGGAGCGTGCCGCGGTGGCAGCTCTCATCTGCCATCCGACGATCATCACATATAACAGGTCGGAGGTGCGTATTGGCAGCTATACCGTCAATGAATTTGACAGATAACAAAACCATAAGATACCATTTTAAAACACAGATGACACCCGGACAAGTTGTGCCCATTAATTGCAAAATGACTTCAAATGACTTCTACTGAGCGCATTTTACAAAGACTCCACCGCCTATCGCTACATTTGATGTTTTAAGACTCGTGCTGAATATTCATGAAGTCTTGTTTTCGAGTTGACGACGATGCCCTAAGTGACGTCACGGAGGGAACGCCCCTGACCGAGAAAGCGACACACAATGCATTTTGGGTACTTTGTTTGATCTAAAAAAAAACATGTTGATGTTGATCGCGAAATTAGAAGGAAAACTACATAAATAACGATGGTGAATCGTGTGTCGCAGCCAATTGCAGTAACACGCATAAAGAAGGTTAGAAATGAAATGTATTATTACTAATTATTATTATTATTATTATTATTAGTATTAGTATTATTATTATGACACAAATTCCCAGAAGACAAGTCAGCCCATTTCCAACGGAGCTTGTGCGCCATCTTGTGCATTTTCTGGGCGCTACATTGGAGTCCAGACGGCTCGAATTGACTTCTTTAATCGATTGCAAACATTTATGCTTACCTCTTCAGAACTATTTGAATCATATTCATAACTGGATGAGTAACAAGAAAGCATCTTCTCTGAATCTGAACTCTCTGAAGCCATTGTTTTGATTCTGGAGCAAGGCATTTTGTGAAGGAGTATCCTGGCGTGATGTCACGAACAAGGGACTTTCGGAATCTCCCCTAGTTCCAAGCTCATTTTGTGGCAGTTTTGGGATACTTTAGTCATTTTTATTGGTGTTTTGCATTTGACTAAGAATATCAGCCTGCGTGTTTTGGGTATTTTAGATGCTATAAAATATTTTTCTGATGTCAGTTAGGAAACAAAAAATGGTGTCGGTTGTCCTTTAAATGCTAATGCCTTAACGTTATAGCGAAATACAAGTGAACGAGACCAAATCAGAGGAAATATTGAAGTACACTTTTTATTCGTTGTCTTGGTCATCGTTTGCGATTTCACAGGTCTGCCATTTCACGTTTGCGTGCAGCGAAGCCCGGTGGTGATACATTACTTGCAATCTCTTTGGACCACCTGCTGCTGTGAGGCCTCAGCTGGAGCTCACTCAACGCGAGGTACCCTTGTGGTCCATGTGATTGATTTTCTTTACGTTTCCGTGTACTACGTATCGCACTTTTATTTTCTGCACATGGTTGAGATGTCATCCTAAGAAAACAAACACACAAAAGTCCTCACTCATATGCCCCCCCTTGCTATCGCCCAGTCATCATTTCTTAGTGGCTCATTGCCCTTATGGTCTTTTGATGGTCCGTGGCGAGTCATCTGCGCGTGTCTTTTCAAGACCAAAAAAATAAACCCATCATGTCAAACCGTTGCTTGATGACCTCGACTGCTGAAGCTTGCAGGAATCTGACTGGGCATCCCCATCCTGAGGCCATCCTTGTTTTTTTTTCAATAGGAATATAGTCTTTATGAGAATTTTGTTGGATATATTGAAGTTTAAGTTACTTTTTCTCCGCCCAAGAAAACAATGTATATTTAATTTAATACCATATTTTTTGGGATACAAGGCATACCCAAAAGCCTTGATTTTCTTCAAAAGATGACCCTGCACCTTTTCGGCAGGTGCACCTTATATGGGAAGTCATATTGAGCCACAACAGGTGTAACAACATTTTACCTATTTGTCTATGTTAGCGCTTTGTTACAGCTTCAGTTGTTAAAGCGCTATATAAACCAATGTGTATGTATTGCATTGTATTTTGGACAGCTGCCCTCATTTCAACCTCATATACCCATATCCCATATCAGACCCATATCATTTAGGAATTAACTCTTTTTTTCTGATGAAACAAGAGTCTAAGGTTTCTTATGCTGAATTGAATGTTTATGTAGTCCAAAAACTCAATATTCTGTAGGTCCTGGAATTCTAGTGACAATGACAAATACCCTGGCACTGGAGTAGACACATTTTTGCTCATGTCTGGCAATGAATGTGTAAAGGTGAAGAAAGTCGCCATGCGGCCTGTAATTTTTTTGGGGGTGTGTGGGGGCTCCTACATGTATTTTTATTGTTGACACTTCAAGCCGATGGATATTGTGCCTCATTCTCCCAATATAGTTCCATCGCCCAAAGGTGCTCAAGTGCAGCTTTCAGGGGTGACAGTCACTCCCAAATCTTGATTTGTCCTGGGGGGTTATGACGAGAACTGAATAAACATGAATCGCCTCGTCCTGTTTCCGCTCTGCTTGTCAGGAGTCAGGGGTCATATTTAAAAGCATTGTGCATCCACTTCGCATCAAAGCGCAAAGAATCGTTTAGCGCGACGTTGCACACCTGTTCTAAGTTTTTAACTACTTTCCTTCCTCCACAATACATCATTTGAATTTTCACCTCTGGATGTGCTCTATCTCACTACTGGGGGTGTAAATAATTCAGTAGAAAGGTGCTTCTCAAGTGGCAAAACTTAGACATGTGCAAAAATGTGTCCGCTCCAGTGCCAGGGTTTTTGTCAATTTCACTTAAATTACAGGACTTCACAGAATATTGACTTTTAGGACTACATAAACATTCAATGCAGCATAAAAAAAACTAGACCATCTTCTTTCATCTGAAAAAAAGAGTTAAATCCTAAATTATGTGGGGCTGGAGTTATCTGAGCTTGAAATTGGGGCGGCTGTACAAAAGGCAAATGCTGCGCCCTCGTTGGAGGGAAAAACACACCACAGGTCTGACCGGTACCAGGTCTGACCTTTATCGGCACCTACCCACGCAAGAAAAACAAAAACCCGAAATAATTTGGAAATGGCGCTCCTCTTATTTTCGATTATCTAATAAATTCGGGAATGGGCAGTAAATGAGTTAATAAATAAAACAGAAATAAATAATTATTGTGTACCAGTCTACAGCCTGGTATTGATTGGCCAGGGAATTATAGACCACTGGATGAGGCTCATCAAGACGAATCAAGAACTTCACTATGTAGAGTTTTTTTAAAAAACGGTTTTGCACATTTACATTTGCACAGTATACAGTTGACATTTTTATTTTGTTATGCTTAGAATATCTTGTTTTCTATCCTTTCACCCCCCCCCCCCCAACCCACCCCCTTTCAAATTGCTGCTGTGGACTGCAAATTTCCCCATTGTGGGACGAATAAAGGTTTTCTGATTCTGAAGTCAAGAGGTCAAATGAGTTGCCCGGTTTGGTTGAGATCGGGTAGAGGCAAGTGTCAACAACTTTGCTGTCTGACAGCCAATATGGCAATTTGGCCAAGCAAGAATACGGTCTGACATTGTGGTAGCCATTTTGAAACCAGTCCTGGCCCCTCGTATATAAAATGCTAGTTTTGGCTGGGAAAAACTAAATAAAAATAAACCATTTCCTTTCTAAGTCAAATATAACCCGTAAACATGCTGAATTAATCATTTTCCGCTCGTCTAAATGCACCCAAGGGGTAGTTGCGCATTGGCAGGCCTTCTGCCATGTTGTCTTTTTGAAGGCGAACCTGCGCCGTGGGGCCTCGGACGCACCGTTTCATCTGGTCCATACCGTGTCTGACGAGATCCGACTGGCCCGGTCCCAGTTGGGTCCTGCATCTCCGCAGCCAGCCATCACCGTCGATGAAACCAGAGCAACCCGGATGCCGTCAGCTGTTAGCTAGCGTTGCGCCTATGCGCATCTACAGGGGCGTAAGGGAGTAAGATCCCAAGATTAGAGCTTATCCAAAAGGCTGCTAGAAGGTTGAAGGGATTCTTATGAGTGCTGAAGTTGCTGACATATAGAGTTCGCGTGGTGTCTACATTGGACATGATGTGAGAGAGAGTTGTTTTTTTCTATTTTTAGACCTGGAAAACTCTCGGTTCGTTAGCGGGCAGACTTTGGATAAGGGACTGCCAAGGACAGCGTCCAGGCAGACGAGATTCTAAACATTAGAATAGACTGTTGGTCTTTACAGGGCATTTATTTATGCATTTACGATCTAGTTATGTATGTATGTATGTGTGTGTGTGTGTGTGTGTGTGTGTGTGTGTGTGTGTGTGTGTGTGTGTGTGTGTGTGTGTGTGTGTGTGTGTGTGTGTGTGTGTGTGTGTGTGTGTGTGTGTGTGTGTGTGTGTGTGTGTGTGTGTGTGTGTGTGTGTGTATGTATGTATGCCTCCATGTGTCTATGTATCTATGTCTCTAGGTACCTATGTACCTATGAATCTATGTATCTATTTATTCATTTATTTATTCATTCATTTATTTATTTTAACCATCTGTCCATCAAATGTTTGCCAACATTTGCTTCTACCTCAAACTTTCTTTTTAACTCATTCACTGCCATTCATTCATTGCCATTCTTTATACATTTAAAGCTATCCATAACCGTGCCCCCCATACCTATCTGACCTTCTTCAAATTTCTATTCCCTCTCGTTCACTCAGATCCTCGTCCTCCCTCCACCTCTGTGTGCCCCCCCCCCCTGCGCGTCTCAGCACGATGGGGGACAGAGCTTTCAGCTGCTCTGGCGTGTTTCTCGTTTTTCTATTTATAATTGTTTTTTATTTACTGTATTCTATTTTGTGATTGTATTTTATTTATTATAGTACCTATGCTTGTCTGTGACTGTAAAGTGTCCTTGAGAGCTTTGGAAGGTGCTTAAAATAAAATGTATTATTATTATTATTATTCCCAAATTTATTCGGGAATTGAAAAGCACGACATGGACCGACATTCCCATTTTTTTTCGGGTTTTTGTCTGTTCTTGCGGCGATGTGCTGATAAATCACTGGTCAGTCCTCTGGTCGAATTTTGATCAACCATGTGCAAAGTCTCAAAGCGAACCCAAATGTCCACTATGAAGCAAGTAAATAACATATGTACGGAAATAGAACAGATGCAAATAAGGGTGACTACAAGGCGACTTGGCGATGCAGCAGCGATTCATCACGGCGGCTGAGGTTGCTCTCCTTGCCGTCCTCAGATTCATCTAATGAAGCCCCCCTCCCCATATGCAAATGACATGCCCTTTTGCTTGATTTCTCCTCCGAAAGCTGTGAAATTGCGCGGTGGAAATATTGGAGCAGGGCTGTGATAATATATGGATGCGGGTCACAATGTATATTAAGTATAACGCTATAGCTGCTGGCTCTTGATTAGTCTTAGGTGACTTTGTCGTGAGATGTTTGCGTCAACGCTGTATTGTATGTATTTGTCTCCGAAGCCGAAAACAATTTAAAAGCAGTTGTTGACCTTCGAAAGGAACATTTAAAAAGGGATCAGGACACCATCAATAAGTGCTTGGTGTGTTGCTGGTTTTGAACCTGCCTCTATGAAATAATTCACTGCCAGACAATGTGCAAGAATGTGCCCACTCCAGTGCCAGGGTTTTTGTCATTTTCACTCAAATTGCATGACCCCACAGAATATTGAGTTTTAGGACGACATAAACATTCTATTCAGCGTAAGAAACCTTAGACTCTCTTGTTTGATCAGAAAAAAAAGTTAATTCCTAAATTATATGGGTCTGGAGATATCTGGGCTTGAAATGAGAGCAGCTGTACAAAATACAATGCAATTATATAGCACTTTAACAACAGCTTAAATTGTAACAAAGCTCTAAATTGGACAAAAGGCAAATGCTGCACCCTTGTGGAAGGGGAAAAACATTTACAGAGGTCAGACCAGTGCTTTATTGACACCCCGGAGAGAAAAAACGAAACCCGAACAAATTCGGGAATGGCGCTCTATGTCACAGTTTTCAATTCCCGAATAAATTTGGGAATGACAGCGAATGAGTGAATTAAAAAATAAAAAAAGCTACATTCCCAAATAGTTAAAAGTAGACTCATTGGGAATGTGAAATGTCAGTATACTGCTTAAGCTTTGACTCTGAAAAAGTAACATAAATCACCTAACCTAATAACAATTTAATTGACCACACTGTTTATTTGCGTTGGTTCTGTTGCACGTCATTCCTGGTCTGTTGTCAGTGAACATTTCAAACTGGTTGAATGCACCAAAAACAAGCCAGTTTGACACTATCTGCAGTTTGTGTCAGACGTCTGACAAAAAAAAAGGGCCATCATAAAAGTAAACCGACAAAAGTTGCTATTCAGCATGTAAGACAAGTTCCAGGAAGAAGAACAACTTTGGAAGACGTAATTGGAATAATGCGCATACGTACGGTATGACACGACCGTAGCCCAAGCGTGTATAATGAAGACAGAGCTGAACAGTTGGACAACATATTGCCAGACAGCAGCCATTAGCCAAAAAGCGGCAAAAAGCACATCAGGGGAAAACTCAAGGAGATGGAGAGGCAACGAGAAACGGCAGGAGGAAGAGGGGAGCGTCGGCCCGAGCCCGGCGTCACCATAAGCGGGGCCGACAAGCCGCGAGCGCACCCTGTGCTGCGACACTAATTGCCCGTGAAAGGTGACCCGCGGTGAGGCGGAGGCGCTCAGCTCCGATCGGCCTCGGCCTCGAGACGCACGCGCTGATCGCACGCGACACCAGACAGCCGAGCCGTCACACCGGCCACCGGCGCCACCCGCTCGACAGCCGGAACCCATCTCTGGGTTAGCGGGGGAGAGGCGGGCCGACGTCGCGCGAGGGGATAGACCGACAGATGGGAAGTCAAAATGATTTCGCTTTGATTCCATTACCTGACTTAAGTTTGGACTTGCAATGAAGCTTGGACAGGACTCAGTAATAAATAAATAAACAAATAAATATTAAATAAATCATTTATAAGCGGCTTTCAAAACTCTCAAGGTCATTTTACAGTCACAGGATTTTTTTTCTGCGGGTGCAGCGTCAGCCACACGCGCCAGCGTTCACTCAACACGGAAGTAACAAACAAAGTAAAAAACTAAATAGCAAACAAAGTCACGGAGAGTCATTCATTCTTCAGTACTTGCTGTCCCCTCAATGTGAAATGAAGCAGTTCTAAACATTCAATGCAACCGGAAGAAACCAGTTAATTCCTAAATTATATGGATCTGGAGTTATATGAGCTTGAAATAAGGGCAGCTGTCCAAAATACAATGCAACACAAACATTGGTTTATATAGTGCTTTAACAACAGCTGAAACTGGAACAAAGCACTAACATGGAAAAGAAGGGAATACTCCCCCCTTGTGGAAAAGAAAAAAAAAACATTGGCGGAGACCAAGGTCAGCGCTTTATCGGCACCCAAGCATGAAAAAAAAACCTGAACAAATTCAGGAATGGCGCTCTGTCATATTTTCAATTCCCGAATACATTCGTGAATGGCAGTGAATGAGTTAAAAACGCAAACATCTCCCAACTCCTCCCTGATGTGCTACAAAAATAAAACCTTTTTAAATCACTGTAAAACTAAATATTTAGGGACACAAAGCAATAACTGAATGTTGAGGGTGTGACGAATCATATATTTTCAAAACTGCTGAATATGTTAAAAGAAAGACTTCAATTCATATTTTATGATGGAACAAGAAAAAATGTCAACCCTGCTTGACCTCCCGAAATGGCCCAAAGTCCCGCCGACGCCGATGTCGACTAAATTTTTCTTGCTACGACTTTCAATGTCTTACACAAAAACAAGATGTGAGCTTTTGGGTGACATAGCGACACAGACATTGTAAATTTTGCTGTGAAAATAAGCAACAATGTGAAATTAGATGTTGAAAATGCCAGAAGAATTGCAACCACTGACTAAAGAAATGCTAGACTGCAGATAAAAATGAAATTTGCTGTGATGACCTTGCTGAACTGCCACAAAAACATCAACATTTATTATAACTTTGCTGCTGTGAAATTTAAATTTCTCCACTGCGAGACTAATAAAGGCAAATCCAATCCAATCCAAAATTTGCCATAAAATGTGACAATGACTTGGTTATAAAAATTCCATGTTCTGCATATGCCAAGTTTCGCCATTACATTTTTTTCCAGATTTTGCCAAGAAATGCAATACAATTTGCTCAATAGTAATTTTGCCACGGCAAATGACAACTCCATGTCATACAGTAAAGTCTCGTTATATCGATATCGGTTATATTGATAGTACTGCTTATTACGATACAATTTCTATGAACGCAAGGAGAAAATTACATGCGCGCAGGGTCGGTTATATATCGATAGTCCCGGTTACATCGATATTTTTTCCGACTCCCGAGAATATCGATATAACGAGACTTTACTGTATTTTCAATTTTTGAATACATTAGTGCAGGGGTCGGGAACCTATGGCTCGCGAGCCATATATGGCTCTTTTGATGATTGCATATGGCTCGCCGATAAAACTAAATACATATTGTCGTTTTTTTCACCGTTCATTTCCCGTTGGGGCTGCAGTTGGCGGAAAGCGCAATTTTGATTGGATGACACTGACCTAGAATGGCCGAAAGCGCCATTTTGATTGGATGATAGTGGCCGTCATGTTGAAGGTAAACGGCCTTTTAAATGAGCCCAACTAGTGCACTTCAGCGTGAATGCACCGGAGTTTAGAGGAGAGAAAATGTTCTGATTCTAATTAGCAATGAAACAATACAATCGATGAAACAGTCGAATGTCAGTGACATTTTAACAAGCCCCTTGTTAACATTAGCATCAACATACTTCTGCGAGAAGTGTATTGCGGATAGCAAGTGTGGAAGTTTATGAGCTGTGTGCAGGCTAGCTAGCAGTAACTTCGCCACTGGACGGGCAAATAGAATTTCATTCCGATCGTTTGCCTGGATTTTTACCAATCACGGGGAACGGAAAACCCTTCATGTTAACGGTGAGTACTATCACAAAGTTATTTTAAATAATACATTCTGATATTTTGTTGAAAAGTGGCCGGTGTGCGTGTGTGTATGTGTGTGCGCGCACGCGAGCGTTTGTATGTGCGCGCGCGTGCGTGTGGCTCTCACTGAAAAACATTTCTAAATATTTTACTTTTATGGCTCTCTTAGTCAAAAAGGTTCCCGACCCCTGCATTAGTGGATGGCAATGAATGATTTCGTTGTGAAAATAAACGGACAACAATGTGAAATTATATTCCCAAAAATGCGATCATTCACCAAAAAAAAAAAAAAAAACGCTAGACTGTGCATAAAAATACAAAATGTTACCATGACCTTGCTGAACTGCCCAAAAAATTGCCATAAAAATATGAAAACGAGTTAGTCATAACAATTCCATGTTCTGCATGTGCCAAGTTTCACCATTATATATTTTTTCATATTTTGTAAATTAATGTGTATATATATATATATATGCACAAATGTCTTTAAAAAAGTATATCAATATGCAAATAACAAATATGTTATATTTTGCACAAACCTGAACCCCATAATTCAATTGTGAAACACATTTTTCCCAGTCATTTCTCAGTGCTTTTCACATATTAATTACTGTATTTTCTGCACTATCAGGCACAAAATAAAATATTTTTTCAAAAGCTGACCATGCGCCTCATGATGTCTGGAAAAAAAAAAAATGTCATTCATTGAAGGTGCGCCTTATATTCCAGAAAATACATGTAGTTATAAGGCACCCACCAAAAACATGTGAAATGTTAAAAATGTGAAAAAAATGTGCAATGTTGATGGGAGTTGGTTGGTTAAATATATTCAATGAAAAAAAATGGAATTGATTTCAGCCATTGATGGACTTTAAGGCAACACTTTGACTTTTGGCGAACCACAAACGAGTTGTATAGTGAAAGCGACCTCAAACACATAGATCAACTTGTTGGCTGCCTTTTTATTGATTTGCTATTATTTTTCCCGGGGGTGGGGGCCATGGGGGGGTCTTCTTTTAAGAGCTTGTGAACGTTGAAGAGGTCTTTTTACACACCAGACAGCTGGAGCCCCGTCACGGACTCCCGGTGGGATTGAGGGTTCGAATGGGACATATTACAACGCGGTGGACATATTAAAATACAGTGCTGACAAAGTAAAATATGTATTGCGCTAATGTATAAACTAAACTACATACTAGAAAAGTGATTAGAGTTTGTGCTTAGCGCCACCCTTTGGCAGGGTACAGTGTAGCACTTAACAACATAATTAACCTGCATGCATGTTGAGCTGTACGGGGATTGAGAACAATTTTTGTTGAGTGATTGATAAAAATAGGCTAAAATATATATTTACGTTTCAAAATAATATAATAGTTAGCAAACTGTTATGATTCAAAAACATCTCTTGGTAACAAAGAAAAAAACAAACAAAGAAAATGGATGAAAGATATCCAAATTTACTCAGAGGTGAATTTGAAAGTAGCAAATATATGCAAAAATATAGATTTACATTTCAAAATTGGATAATAATTAGCTAACTGTTATGATTCAAAAACACCTAAAGGTAATAAAGAAATATATAAAAATTTACTCAGAGGTGAATTTGAAAGTAGCAAATACAATATACGCATAAAAATTCATTAAAAACTACATTAAAAATGTATTTCTGATTCATCTTTAACATTAAGCTTTACTTTCAAAAATAAGGACGTTCACACCAAACTACAAACTTTTCAATAGTAATCCAGATACTGTCCAAACCTCAAGCAGCTTTTTTTGGGGGGCTTGAAAACCATCGACGACAAACTAGAAAATGTGTTTACTTCCTTCTTGCCGCTAACAAGCTTTCTAAAAAAATAATTCCTTCATCTGGCTCAGAGTTATCGTGGGGTTGCTCTGTCGGCCTCTCCAATTAAGAACTCAAGATGGCAAATGCCCCGACGGTGTTTTCAACATTGCAAAGTTCCGAGGCACCCCTCACTCTCGGGTTCCCGGGAGACCACTCCCTCCCCCTCACACACACCAAAAGATATCCCTTTGCACATTTCAGTAAGGCGACACAAAAGAAAAAAAGTGGCAAGTGATAGCGCAGTTTATGACGCTAACATGGTGCAATTAGCATGTGGCCGGCGTTAGCGTCCTCTCAGCGGCGCCCCGAAGGCTCCTTCCTCGCTCTTTTAGCAGCCGCCTGACAGGCAACTGCTTGGCTTTCTAGTTAATTAAAGGGAAAAAACATGGCCTTTGCTAAGCTCGCTGTCGCGCCCGGCCTGCATAATGGAACGTAATTAACTTTCCCCCGCGTCGTTACTTCACTTCAAAGGCTGGCTTCTAAGCCTGCGCCACGGTTCGTGTTTATATAGAAGACACCGACGTTATCGCTTCTGAGGCGGCCGAGAGAACGATCCGTCCTGGATACGTCTGACGGTTTGCGCAGACTTGGAACTAAGTTGGATGTCGACTGCGTATGAACCAGTGCAATGTGGTGGATTTCATCGCTAGGCCTTCAGTAGTGCTATGTCTGAATGAATCCAGACTGAAAAAAAGTGTGGTGTGATTTACTATCAGTCCACTAGAGGGTACCATTAGCCAGGAAAGAACTGACCAACCTTTCTTAACACATTCACTGCCATTAATGGATTTATTCGGGAATTGAAAATATGACATAGAGCGTCATTCACAAGGAGTAGTCCATCGATGAGAAGGTTTCTTCAGCCGTCATCTGTACAAAAGTGAAGTCACTTTTGTACAGATGACGGCTGAAGAAACCTTCTCATCGATGGACATAGAGCGTCATTCACAAATGAGTTCAGTTTTTTTCTTTTTCATGCTTGGGTGTCGATAAAGAGCTGAACCGAATGGCGGCCACCTGCAGCGTTGACGGCGGTACCTCAGGTCACACTTGAGCGCACGTGGAGCTAACTCGGGCAGGCGAACGCTGACACGCATTGGCCTTGTCGCCCTGGTTCCCGTTCCAAGACGAATTTACATGCGCGCCAATTAGGCCGGAAGAAATGAGTGGCTGTTGTTTGCGTCATCGTGGTTAAAAAAAGCTTTCCACGTATCCCAATTCGAGAATATATCCTCAGTTTTTTGGGGGGGCGGGGGTCCATGAGCCTTTGCTGGACAGTAATGCGGCGGATTGTGCCAAGGGATGTACCTCTGCCGCGTCACGTGTGATTTACTACAGGTCAAACCACCTCGCACCTCGTCTCAAGCTTTGAGTGGATGTTTGGTGAGGGGGTGCATACGCTCCAAGTTGAGATCCGTGGATAAACAACTGTGTTTTTCGATGTCTGTTTCTACACACGCAGACGGAGTTTCTAGCTAATAGCGCTTGTAAAAATAACAGCTCGGGCCCCTGTTATTGCTGCTGAGATGCAGCGCTGCCAAGAAAGCACAAGTTTGATGTCTGAGGCGGGCAGGCCACACCGCGGGCGCCGACGACACCCAAAATACATGCCCTACAGGGTAGAGGGGAAGGACAAGTGAGGCCTAGCATATGGACCTTATACAAACACACTGGCGATTAAATACACTGAAGCCTGTTTCTTTCAAGTTGCAACGGATGCATCGCTCCAGAGGCAATTCTGTACCGCCCTCGGTTGTGATTTGTCAGAGTCCATCGAAATAACGATGACCTGGCAGTTTTTTTTTCCAGCTGGCAAACACAAAACTGGGTCACGAGATCTCACGAAATAAAAAGGAAAAATGTTGATTCAACCAGGACGTCAACTGTAGGACGTGGTTTGCAACCTTTCGGCGACACTGGTGGCTGACTGAAATTATCCACATTAGGAAATGTGCTTATTTAGGTTACAAAGGAGAGCACAATTGAGCAAGGACTGAGAATAAGCGGGAAATGTTTTTATTAATTTGTTCACTGCCAGACAATGTGCAAATATGTGTCAACTCCAGTGCCAGGGTATTTGTCATTTTCACTCAAATTACAGGACCCACAGAATATTGAGTTTTAGGACTACATAAACATTCAATTCAGCGTAAGAAACCTTAGCTTTTCTTCTTTCATCAGAAAAAAAAGAATTAATTCCTAAATTATATCGGTCTGGAGTTATCCTAGGTTAAAATGGGTGTGGCTGTCCAAAACACGATGCAATACATATACAGTAAAGTCTCATTATATCGATATTCAAGGGAGTCCGAAAAAATATCGATATAACCGGGACTATCGATATATCCGATATCGATATAACGAGACTTTTCTGTATATTAATTTATATAGCGCTTTAACAACAACTGAAGCAACAACAAAGAGTTAACATGGACACATGGTAAATGCTGCCCCCTTGTGGAAGGGGAAAACATTGACAGAGGTCTGACCAGTGCTTTATCGGCACCCTCGCAAGAAAAACCAAAACTCGTACAAATTCGGGAATTTCCACGTTACACCTTTTAATGCACGAATAAATTTGGGAATGGCAGCAAATGAGTTAATTTATGTATTTATTTTTGAGGGATACATTTGTTGGAAATACAAGTTCCATTACAAGGTATTTGGGGTACCATTTTGAATTTTTATTTGCCCTTCAACCACTCCAAACAATAATAATCATCAAATACGGGGAGTACCCCAAACAGGATTTGTGATTTTTTGGCACCAAGATGCCGCACAAAAAAAAACAGTGCATGTGCCAATGCGAAATAAATCATATCATCATACACATTTTGGATTGACAAAATCATATATGAGTCAGATTTTGTACTAGGTATATCTGCTTTCTATAAAATATGAAACACATCAAACATAAAGAAAAAGGCCACTCTGTTTTTTATGCGAAGGAATGAGATATCAAATGGCAGCCGGTTGGAAAGGTAACAAGACAAACGAAACAACCTGTTTTCAATTTTCTTTTGAAAACTTTTGATGTATCTGACATCGTTTGAAAAGAAGGAGGGGAAAAAAAGGAAATCATGCAATTTGAAAAAAAAAGTGACAAAAAAATTTTAAAGCCCCTCCCCACCCACAATTATGAGTAATTACTACGTTGGCTCTCAACATGGTGGAATGATTTGGTGCCTTTCACAGGGTCGTCTGGTTTAGCTCAACACAGACGCGAGAGTCTGCCTCATGTTAGGCTGCGGTGATGGCGGCAAAAGCCATCGTTTTGCGGGAATAAAAAGGCACCCCCCCAAAAAAAATGAAAATAAAGATGTGATGGTTGAGCGGGATGTGCGGGCGAGAAATCACAGATGCCGCTTTGGAGATGAAGAGCAGGTATTCACTCAGAAGAATGAAATGAATAAAATGGAAGGTGGCAGACATTTTTTTTAAATCGATGAAGCCTGTGCATGTCTCGTGTGCAAAGAGTGGAAACAAGTGCTCCTACTAAAGTCCATAATCATTCAGTGGAGTGCTACACACATTAAAAAACATGCAGCCTTTTCTAGATTTAAAGGACAACTGACGGCTCCGGACAAGTTGCATTCATAATTTGTAAAATCATTTCAAATGACTTCTACTGAGTGCATTTTACAAAGATTCCACGGCATATAGCTATATTTTGCGTTTTAAGACTAGCGATGAATATTCAGGAAGTCTTGTTTTCGAGTTGATGACGATGCCTGACGTGACGTCACGTCTGGAACGCCACTGACCGAGAAAGCGACACACAATGCATTTTGGGTACTTTGTTTGGTCTGAAAAATTCATGTTGATCCGTGTTGATGGCGAAATTAGAAGGAAAACACATGAATAACGCTATGGTGAATTGTTGTGTGTTGCACCAAGACTACTATTTGATACTAGTTGACACAAATTCCCAGCAGACAAATCAGCCCATTTCCAATGGAGCTTGGGCGCCATGTGCATATTCTGGGACGCTACATTGGAGTCCCGACGGCTCGAATTGACACGCAAGTACTTCTTTAATCGATTGCAAACATTTATGCTTTCCTCTTCAGAACTACAGTAAAGTCTCGTTATATCGATATTCTATGAAGTTGGAAAACATATCGATATAACCGGACTATCGATATATCAAAGTCAAAGTCAAAGTCAAAGTCAAAGTCAGCTTTATTGTCAAATATGCTAATATGCATGACATACAGCACAGATGAAATTAATATATTAATAAATTAATATCCGATCCTGCACCGAACTGCATTAAAAGGGGGAAATAAATGGGGGATCTTTGACATGGCATGTAATTTTCTCCTTGAGTTCATGGATTGCGTATCTAGCATGCTTTTGTACTGTAGTGAAATTAAAAATAAACGTATGCATTAAATAAAAACGTCTTTACACTTTTTAATAACTATTTCCTTTCTAACATTCAACCAAAATCCTCACGTTGTTCTATACACACGAACCATGAACGCCAGCATGTACATATGAAAAACAGTGAGTATTGCAAGCGATAAAAAGATATCTGAATACAACAGAATTAAATACATGCATGGAAAACAAAAACTGCAACGTTTGCATTACTTACGTTGATAAAGTATTCTGCGGCATGTCGAAGTCTTCCGCGATGGAGGATTTGCTCCTTGTTGGATTCTCCTCGACAGCCACTATTGCCTTGTACTTCGTTCCGAGGTCACAATTCTTATGTTACCCCATGGTTTAAATTGGTGTTGAACAATTGTATACTGTATAAGAAGACTTCAGTATATTTCAGATGCTATTGCAGCTCTGCTGCACAGAGCAAGACACAAAAGCTGGTCACGTGATGTCAGGAAACAAAAAAATGTTGTCAGTTGTCCTGTAAAGGGCAACCGACATCTCCGGACAAGTTGTGTCCATAATTTGTAAAATGGCTTCAAATGACTTCTCCTGAGCGCAATTGTTAAGATTCCACCACATATAGCTATATTTTACATTTTAAGACTCGCGCTGAACATTCAGGAAGTCTTGTTTTTGAGTTGGTGACGAGTCCTCACGTGACGGTAGAAAAGGACCACCCCCTGACCGTAAAAAAGACGCTAGCGTCTTTCCATCACGTCAATGTATTTTGCTGTACTGTTTTTTTTTTTTTAAACCCTTGTGTTACATCCAAAAGCCGCCAGCAGAGGGAGTCCAAGCTCCTTGCAAGGAATGTATCAGCCTGTGGAAACGGGCTGATTCATTCCTCACAGGAGCTGGTCGCCATTTTTCTGCCTCATTTGTGGGACGTAACATTGCAGTCCAGATGCCTCAAAATGACACGGAAGGACTTCTTTAATCGATGGCAAACATGTATGCTTTCCTCTTCAGAACTATTTGAATCATATTCATAACTGGATGTGTAACAAGAAAGCATATTCTCCGAATCGGAAGCCATTGTTTTTATTCTCCAGCAATGCAAGACGTCTTGGCGTGACGTCACGAAATGGGGGCGGGACTTTCTGAAAATTCCCAATTCGCAGCTCATTTTTTTTGCAGATTTTGGACACTTTAAGTCAGGGGTGTCCAATTCATTTTTTGCCGCGGGCCACATTGTAGTTATGGTTTCCTCTCGAGGGCCGTTATGAATTTGGGGAACCCATTAGAATGTTTAAATTCCTTCAAATATTACATATAGAGCACACAGCAAATTAATGAATAACTCGTTTTCAAATCTGAAGTCAAGAATAATGATTTTTATTGTGGTTGACATCCAAAAATATGAAATTTTGGCTCAGATTTTAGCAATCATCATGGAATTTAACAAGTTTGATTTGCTTTCGCGGGTCGAAAAAAATGATGTGGCGGGCCGGATTTGGCCCGCGGGCCTTGACTTTGACACCTGTGACTTAAAGTCATTTTTATTGGTGTTTTGCATTTGACTAAAAATATCATCCTGCGTGTTTTGGGTATTTTAGATGCTATAAAACGTTTTTCTGATGTCAGTTAAAAAACAAAAAAGTGTCGCCGGTTGCCCTTTAAGGTGTCTGCAAGTTCCAGACAAGAAATTTGACATTTGAGAAGAAATATTTGATCAAGTGGCACAAAACCTCAGGAATCTAACCTCATGCCAAATCTCGAGGAGCTTCATCTAATGGCAAATCGGGATGATGAATACAGAGAGCTCTGCACTTAATGAGGATTTTTCATTTCACTCGATTTTTCTTTTTCCACCAGTCAAATGCTAAGTGACGCAGCCAAACATGAATGAACTACCGCATATTGTGTAGGTTTCTGGAAGTACTTTGTGAGGATTTGACCGATGACAACTTTTTTACTGCAATTTGAAGGAAGCACAATGTTGTAGATGTCATGGCCAATCAAAAATTAGTCACATGACCTTCACAACAAAAATCGATTTTGACGATGAAATGTGATTCAGGAAGAATAAAAACAAACCAAAAAGAGAGAGGTTTCAATGTGAGGGGAATTTGTGACTATAATGTGTGTGTGTGGTTGTCCAGTTTAGATGTGTCACTAGAAACGTTGACCAGTTCGACATGGATTTAAAAGTTTAGAGAAAGTGAATATAGTTCAAAGTATGTAAACCCTTTCCCAGATAGCTAGAGACAGACGGATAGACGGCTGGCTAAATCTGTAGAGCTAGCTCGCTCAATCGATCGAGCGATAGATAGATCTAGCTAGCCACCCAGCTGTCCATCTCTAACTAGCTGGGAAAGGTAGATAGAGAGATGACTACCTGGCTAGGTAGTTAGCTAGCTAGATAACTACATGGATAGCTGGCTAGATAGCTAGTTGAATAGATAGACATACAGATAGATAGGAAGAGTCGCTTGCTAGCTGCTATAAATATGAATAGATATTATGGAGTGTCACGGCCAACTGTACTAGAACTATCAGAGAAACACACACACACAAAACACACACACACACACACAGACAAATATTCCATCTGACTTGCGCTGACGTTTGTTTGATGGATTCCACTCACAAATGACAACGCATTGATTTTGCCGTCTGTCTCTGAACTCCTGCATGGAAAAATCCATTAAGGCTTTCCAGCGAGTGACTGACAGGCCTTGACAGGCCGGCGCTCTCTGGCCCGCCTGCAGCACTGATTGGCAGCTTGACACTTAAACAAGCCCCTGTGCCCGCCGTAATAGTTTAAAACACTTTCAATTGCCTGAGTCAAACAAATCCCAGCACGCGAGCTATACGACACCCACTGCCGATGGTTTGCAACGTCTCTTCTCGCTCTCGGCATCCAAACAGGGTGGCGTCGGATGGAGCTGCTCACGTTTTGAAACAATGCCAGAGCGGGGTGAACTGAATGGGAGAAGAAGTGCATTTTGTGTCCGCAAATAATATCTAGTATAGAATTAGGGGTGTTATTTTTAAGAATGATACATTTTTTAAATTAATTGGTATCACTTTTCGTCAATGGATGCTACAGCTGCGTGTTTGCTTTCAACATTTAGCTTGTAGTCGACGTGCACATTCCACCATGATGTCCCTGATCCACTGGTGGAAAGACGCTTTGATCCTCTCCTCTTTCATCTAGAACTGCTTCATGTCATTACAAAGAGGGTACAGCAAGTCCTGAAGAATGAATGTCTCTCTGTGTCTTTGTTTTGTCATATTGTCTCTATGCTGTCATATTATTTGTTATTTGTTTGTTTTTTGTTATTTTGACTTCAAGACGGCGCCGCGAGAGTGGCTGCCTTTCCAGCAGCTCATGTATTTTGTTTTTCTACTTTCATTCCTTTCATCACTTTGCTGCTGTGAAATGTAAATTTCTCCACTGTGAGACTAATAAAGGCATATCCAATCCAATCCCAAATTCACGATTTTCACGAAGACAAACTGCTGGTGCAACTGTATTTTATTGGTGATATTTTATTTTTTAAATTGGTACTTGATGTAATGGGTATACGAATGACTAATTTAAAAAAAATATGAGAGTATAAACATGAAAAATGACATTTTCATATTGCTTATACGGGTCAATACAAGCAGGCGCCACTTTGGGCCGAGTCGTGTAAAGTGACCCTCCACCCCCACCACCAGCCTCGCCAACACCATTGATTTCTACCCTGACGAGGACATGGCGGCCATTTAATCAAACATGTTTGCTGCGTCATGTCGGACACGGATGAG
Source organism: Hippocampus bargibanti (assembly GCF_051943395.1). NCBI lineage: Eukaryota > Metazoa > Chordata > Actinopteri > Syngnathiformes > Syngnathidae > Hippocampus > Hippocampus bargibanti. The sequence continues at coordinate 3,981,391 of NC_142753.1, read as the reverse complement.
ATTCTCTGGCACATCGATTGCTCACACCGACCGTCCTGAAGGCCGAAGGGGCGCTACGTGCACAAGTAGCGTTAGCCTAAAAGTGCAATTTGCTCAATAGCCTTCATTTTGCTCGTTACTATTAGGAAAATAAACACGGTAGGTCGGATCGCCACTCGAGTGATCAGGAAATCCTCCAAGACAGACCACAGAGACACAGAATCCATACAGATTTGAACCTTTTTAGGGCATACTTCAAATTGTATATCCAGTCCTGCGCTGTAATGCAGTACAGTGAGATTTCTGTCCATAATTCCACACTGCAAAGTATATATATTTTTTTGCTCCTTGCGGTCAAGACAGCTAAGCTAGTTCGTTAAAAATGCCAACACCAAAAAGGAGCATTAAAGCCACAGTAAAAAAGACAATCCTAATAAGAGTATAATTATGACAAATTAAAAGTTGTTCTGATGAGTACTTTTGAATTACAACAAATATGGTTGAAACAACAAATGAGTGACACAGTAAGGAAAAAAAGTCTGAATAAATAATAGAATACAATTATATCATTTTCTTGATATTAAAGATGCAAAGAGTAACTACAGCATATATATATACTAACCGTTTTCAAGTTATTATTCATGAAAAAAACAGGTTATTTGGAGGTGACGTCACAGATGAAATGTAAAACATTTGTAATTTGTTTTCAAACATGGTCAGGTGACAACCACATTTGAATCACAGCATGACAACATTGAAAACAAATATAAAAACACATATTAACTTTATTTTTCAGATTGCTTTTCTTGATCTATTTCTGATAAAATTATTACCCACAATCCCTTTGTAACATCCACATTTTATGTGGATGTTACAAAACATCATTCTGTTGGGTAGACTAACATTTATTGACAAAGGGAAGGAGGCTTTTTTTTAATTAATGATCTGAAGAGGGTATATTTTCAATATTTGCCAAAACAAATTCAAACAAATAAAATGAAGTACACTTTTATAACCCATTGAACTAATTTTTGGGGGTGGGGGGCTTGAGATCAAAAACAGACAATCCCTAATTAAATATTGTATTTTATTTATTCATTAGATTTTATTAATTCATACAAAACACTTTATATTCTTTGTAATTTTCTTTTTATTTGTTTAATAAATTGTCTCTTTAGTACACACCTGACCCATGCTATTTCAAAATCCAATTAAGGGAGCTCTCACTTTAAGGACCAAACATTTCTACGTGTTATTCCCATTGAATAAAAAAAGAAAATTAGTCCTACCTGATCCTGTTGCACTTTGTGATGTGGAGAGTCAACAACGTGGACAGTCAACAATGGTCACCAGAGTTCCCCATTTGGATCTGTCTTTGTAAAAATGTAAAATAGAATTACTCGGTAAAAATATGTAATAAAAAAAATACTTTTAAATGCTTTTATTCATCAGAATGAGTCACATGATTCCCCAATTGTGTGGGTTTTTTTTTTTGCTTCAGCATATGAGAGTTACTAGTCTCGTTTTGTTCTCTAGATGGTGTACTACCCCCATCTAACGGCGGGCTGCTACATTACACACAGAGCCAACAATGGTCACCAGAGTTCTCCATTTGAATCTATCTATATAAAAATGTGAAACTGAATTTTTACGTAAAATATCTAAGTATAAAAACAAATCTAAAATGCTTTTATTCATTGGAATGGGTCACATACCACCCCTCAATTGTGTTTTTTTTTGCTTCAGAATTACGTACCGTCTTGTATAGCTCTTTAAATTGTGTGATAGCCCCACCTAACGGCGAACTGCTTACATTACATTCGGAGTCAACAATGGTCTTCATTTAGATCTATCCATATAAAAATGCAAATAGAAAAACAACTCAAAAATGCTTTTATTCATTGGAAATAGGTCACGCCCCCCTTAATTGTGTTTTTTTGCTTGAGTTTAAGAGAATTACGTACCGTCAAATAATAATTTTTAGACTGCGTAATGGCGTCATCTAGCGGCGGGCTGCGACATTACACCCATTACCGTTGAAGAACGTTTTTGTGTCCTGCAAGCACTAAGTGGAAAAAGACGGGATTTCGTGAATATACCGTATGTCGGTCATAGTTTATGGAATTCATTCTGCATCACAAAAAAATGTCGCTGCATAAACGTAAATATCGATGTTCTTGGTTGGAACACGATTTTGGCTACTTTTTGGGATTCGAAAATAGAAAAAAAACAAAACAAACACACCTGTCCAAACCAATTAAGAACATTTTAGCATTACTTCGGAACACGACAAACATGCTTTACTTTAAGCTTTGACCGACACAAAACCGGAGCCTCGTCTAAAACAGAAACAGAAATACGTATTGCACCTTGATTGTTGGGGAATCGTCGTTGACATGAAAAGTTGCAAACTTTAGAGCTTCAACAACGTCGTCACATGATCCCTCGTCGTCGTGTCCAAATGACGTCACCAAAGTCCTAATGATGTCGTTCGATTGTGGAAATTCACACATTCATTCCTGGTCATTGTCATAAAAACGTATTGACATTACTGCAGTAATTTCAATGAAAAAAAAAAAGAAACGATGTATCTGCTTCAGCGTTTAACTCTAAGAATTACGTAAGCGTCTTGTTTTGTTCCATCCAGGTGTGCTGGCACAATCTAGTGGCGTACTCCGACATTACACTCAGTACTGTTGAGAAACATTTCGTGTCCTGCATGTACCAAGTCAAAAAATGTTATTTCGTATATCTATCATTTGTTGGTCGTAGTTTTGTGTTCTGTTGTGTGCAGCAATTTTATATTGCTAATTAAAATTATGTTATCTTTGTTTTTTATTGCATAACTGATGCGTACTTGTTTACTCTGTGATGCGACAGCAATATTAAGAGTTAGGAGTTAAGAAAGAATCTACCGTCCCAGAACACAAAAAAACGTGAATTACCAAACCGCAGTAGCATTTTTTTAATATTGCATTGCATTGAAAATTTACATAATAGATTCATTACATTTTACAAATAATCTCATCATAAAAATATATTTCTGTACAAAACATTTTGTTTAGTTAGGTATATATATCTATTATTTTTTTTTTGTTTACCATAATTTCTTTTCTTTTTTTTAATTATCAGGGAATACTTTCAGTGTCCGTCAATGGGGGGCAAAGAAGGGATTCAATCTTCCAATCAATCTTATTGCAGTCACTGGCAAAAGCTTGTCGCAGGAGATGAAAATGCCTTTGAAAGTGGAATAAGGATGTTTTAGAAGGCAGGGTCCCCAAAAAAGTTGGATTTTTGGTAGGCACTGTGTCAGATTCATTGTGAAAATGAAACGACTAAAACCACCACAACACAATAACAACGTACAAACGACGACAATCATTCCGAAACCGCCCGGTTGAGCACAGAACTAAAATGGCAACAAAATTTCATTTGGGCAAAATCCTGAAAAAAAAAAAAAAAGATGCGTAGGATCATTTTTAGGTCTAAAAAGAATTGTAACACAGGGCTTAAAAATAAGGCTTGCGTTACTTGAAATGCACGGTTAAGGGGGTAAAAAATATTCCACGGGGAATCCAACTTTTTCTGATAGACTTTGTTAACAAATGATTTAATGGACAAAAAAAATCTCAATTGAATCAAGACTCCTGGCCCAAGTTCACATCTCACATTTTGACACAATTTAAATAAAGAGACTTGCAAAAGAAGAAATGTATGACTGAGCTGAAAACAAACTGAAATATCTCACTTTTTTTTTATCCCCAGGTACTATGCATTGAGGTGTATCAATAGTCCCTTTCACACAACGTCCCTAGCAAACAAAGATAGAGCGGCATTTTTTGTTGTTATTTTTTTTAAATAAAGATAATTACAGTAGATACGTGATGTCCGTCCCACAGTGAAAAGAAGAGAGTGAAATATCACCTGAATCCTCCGCAGATGTCCTGTTTTTGTAGCACACGTCGCCGTACCTCGCATCCCGAACCTTACAGGAATCAGATTACAAAGAAGCATAACACAAAAAAAGATGTCTGTTGAATCACCCTCCCCCCCCTCATCACCACCCCTTCCAAAATCCCGTTCTATTATTCCCTTCTAGGATTAAACTTTGCCCGTGCCCTGTCGCAAATATATATTGAAGCACGAAAATAGCGTTCACGCAGACGCTGTGGCTTTTTTTCATTGAGATAATTAGATACAGATTGACATCTTTATGACAGATGTATTTTTTTCTTTAAGGAAAAGAGCATGGGCAGTGAGTATCGTATTTTCCGGTGTATAAGCCGCACCCAAATGCCTTGTTCTTTCTTCAAAAGATGACCCTGTGCCTTATTCGCAGGTGTGCCTTGTATCTGAAGTTATATTGAGTCACACCAGGACTTCCACTGACTCAATTTGCCCCTCTAAACTCTCAAGGACACTTTACAGTCAAAGAAAGGAAAAGAACAAAAATGTTTTTCTGCGGGTGAGCAGCAGCAGCCAGACGTGCCAGTATTCACTCAGCCCGGAAGTAACACACACACACACAACTCAGAATTCCGACTTTTAACTCAGAATTCTGACGTTTAACTCAGAACTCTGACCTCTCACTCAGAACTCCGACTTTTAAGTCAGAATTTTGACTTCCAGCTCTAACTCCGACCTTTAACTCAGAATTCTGACTTTTATCTCAAAATTCCGATTTTTAAGTCAGAATTTTGACTTCCAGCTCTAACTCCGACCTTTAACTCAGAATTCTGACTTTTATCTCAAAATTCCGATTTTTAACTCAAAATTCTGACTTTTAACTCAGAATTCCGACTTTTAACTCAGAATTCCAACTTTTAATTCCAACTTCTAACTGAATTCCAACTTTTAACTCTGAATTCCAATTTTTAACTCTGAATTCCAATTTTTAACTCTGAATTCCGATTTTTAACTCTTAAAGGGCAACCGACGTCACTTTTTTGTTTTTTAACTGACATCCGAAAAATGTTTTATAGCATCTAAAATAGCCAAAACACGCAGTATGATATTTTTATTCAAATGCAAAACACCAATAAAAATGACTTAAAGTGTCCAAAATCTGCAAAAAAATTGAGCTGCGAATTGGGCATTTTCAGAAAGTCCCGCCCCCAGTTTGTGACGTCATGCCAAGACGTCTTGCATTGCTGGAGAATCAAAACAATGTTAGGGCAAAACAATGTTTTATATATATATATATATATATATATATATATATATATATATATATACTATTCATTGAGGGTGCGCCTTATACACCGGAAAATACGGTAGGTAAAGATGGTTAAAAAAGTCATCTTTGAAGGCCATCGTGTAAGGGATCCTAAAGAAAAACCATAGCACCTCACAAGCAGACCACAAAAAGTGATGAAAGGGTACCAAACAAAAAAAGGAATTAATGAAAAAAAGGGAGTACAAATAAAAACCCTGTGATAATCTGTTGCTCCGGTCCGTGCTGACCATGCGCTCCTGACAAATCCGAGCACAAAAATATGAAGGTGGTAACCACTCCGGAATATATACTTTTATATATTCGCATTAGATTGACAGATCAGAAGATTCTGCAGTAGTAAGAAATAAAGGAGGAAGCACTCGCGGAGTGCAAGATCAGAGTGGAACCACGTTGGCGGCCCACGTTGTCAGGGCGGCGGTCCGTCCTATAAACCCGTCCCGTTAAAGTGCCCCGTTCTTCCGAGGGAAGACAGGAAGTCTTTTCCTGTACGATGTGCTTTCGTGCCCGAGTCTCTCACTCGCATCAGAGTCGATTTGGAATTCACTGAATCAGGGGGACGAGCTCCCCGTTGTGAAAAAAGCTCCACGTTTCAGGTTTGCTGTGATTAGCTTACAAGGGGATTTGAAGATCTTCACCCCCCCTTCCCATCCCCCACTTTCTTCTCTGGAGACGATTCGCTTAATCAACTTCCAGTTGAGTTTGGGGTTGTCTATGTCTCTTCAGCCTTCCCGTCCACCGGAATGGGAACGCAGAAGTTTAAGCATTCCGTGTGTCAGCCTTCTTCCTTTTCTCATCTGCTCAACAGGGGTCCTTTTTTGACTTTAATCCGCCGTTCACTCAGGATTAAGGACATAGTCTCCAGGGGCTGCCCACATCCCTTCTTTTGCTCCTGATTTTTCTCCTCCCCCCCTCTTTCCTGTTACAAAAAAAAGTTTTGCTACTCTCCACCAAGTGAGATTTCAGAACGAGCGTCTGAGACCAAAAATGAATGCCGGGAATGATCTTCCCTGTCCGTCATTGATCTTCAGACCATGGTGCAGACAGTGTTAAGATTGGGATCGAAGCGGACCGCCTTCCCCTCCACCGCCTTGGCATTGGTGTTGTACATGGGGTTTTCGAAGGCAGCCTGACCGTTGTTGTTCTCGTGGACCGAGCAGCCCGTGTATTGGGTCTTCGGTGTGGTCCTATGTGACAGGGAGTAAATAAATAAACAAAAATACAACAAGCGAGTGGTTAGCCAACACTTCTAGTACAATACAATACACATTAATTGATACAGCTGACACTGTAACAAAGTGTCTAAAATGGACAGCGGTTCTATACAGAAAATAAAGCAGTCACGAAGATAGTAGAAAGCACCAGGGAGTAAAACTACGATCAAGTCATAATGATGCTGAGTCGAATGCCAAAGAGTTCAAGTGAGTATTGAGACACGTTTTGAAGTTGGCAGTGATGGCACTTGCCAAATGTTCAGTGGCAGGTCATTCCAGAGAGTGGGACCAGCAAGGGAAAAGGCTCGATCCCCTCTTAGCCACTGTTTATTTTTTGGCACATCTAATAATGTCTGGTCAGAAGACCTGAGGCGTCGGGAAGGTGTGTAGGGGTGAATGAGCTCGGAGAGATAAGGAGGAGCAAGGCCATTTAAATATTTGGATTAGGGATAGTGAGAAGAGCATCGGCCCTAAAATTGAGCCCTGTGGAACACCACTTGACAGAGGGGCAGTATGTGACTCGGAGCTGCCAAAGCGAACACAGAGGTTCTGTCAGAAAAGTAGGACCTAAACCAGTACAGTGATACCTTGGCTTACGAACTTAATTGGTTCCCAGATAGAGTGTGGAAGGCGAAAAGTGTCTATCCCAAAAATACATTTCCCATAGGAAACCATTAAAATGAGAATAATCCGTTCCCTGGTCCCCATAAAACATAATTTTCTACTTTGTAATTTTCTTAGCCTTAAAACTACACAAAATATACCTTATTTTATGTATAATAAATTTGCTATGATATTATAATTAAAGAAATAAACTGTACAGTATAATAAAGTAGTTTTATTTACCGTTGTGATGGTCTTTGATGGCTTGATGCAATGGATAACTTTTTGCATAGTGTCTCAAGGAGCTCTGGGTTGTACATCGTGAAAGTTATGATATTGCAACAGCAACAGAGGCAAGCAGACACACTAGAAACATCATTAATAGCTGGTTCCCTTGCCTGTCTTTTTATTTCAAATTGAACAGACCGCTAGTGCGGGTTATTATTTAATTGATGGGAATTTTAACCTTGCAGTCTACACTCTGCCTTTGAACTATCAAAGTTGAAACGAGTCCAAATTTCACTGTTGTCTATCCATTTTGTCACTCTCTCTCTCTGTCATCTGCCTGTCTCTTTAATGCTTAAACTATGTCCCCTCACTGCTGCGTTCTTGACCAATCACGTGGCTTTAACCGAAGACAGGGGGCGGGTAATAAAGGACCAAAACAAGCTGGCTGCCATTGTCTTTTAGAAGAACAGGCTCGTTCGCGAACGACACATCACTCATTGTGTGTATCCTGAAAAATAGTTTGTATGCCAAGGTAAAATTTTCATAAATTTAACGTTCGTAAACCGAAAATTTCATAAGCCAAGTGGTTCGTAAACCGAGGTATCACTGTACTAGTATTCACTCTTTCAGTACTCACCGATACCACACACTAATACCCGTTGTGCTTTTGATCAATCATATTTCAAAGACCTTTGTTTGTAGAGATAGAAGCCAAAGCCAGTGAAGATGAGCGCGAAGAAAGGCACCAGGATGGCGATGGCCACCGAGCTGCTGTTGGTGCCCAGCTGAGGCGGATGTGAATTCTGACTCTCCGACATGTTCAGACCTGCAAATCAAACAGGAAGTTAGCATCGACGTGAGTCATCATCAAGTCATTCGGTGAGAACAACTACCAAGTCGCTGCAGTCCGAACTGTCCGTAGTCTTTTCCCTGAATGAAGCCTTGGAACACGTAACTGGAACCGTCGGGTTCCGCCGACACCTGACAAGGCGATTAAGCAAATTCAGGAAAATGAATTCGGTCAGACCACTGACAATGTTTTTCCCTCCAACGAGGGGGCAGCATTTGCCTTTTGTGCAGCTGCCCCCATTTCAACCTCAGGTAACTCCAAACCTATCTAACTTAGGAATTAACTTTTTTTTTGTGACGAAAGAAGAGAGTCTAAGGTTAAGCAGCAAAATATTGCCATATATTTTATGTGATGCTTACAAATCCATCCATGGTCCACGAATCTTCTATGATCTTAGCCGGAGAAACGTTGGAGTCTTTGAGATGATTCCCCTGCTGCACGTAGTTGACGTGATACATCAGCAACAGCAGACGAGCTTCGGCTGTCTTGTAAAGGCCTGGAGGAGGAAACGGACTTGTCACAGAAGAAGAATCTTCTCTTTGTTTTAGAACTATTCCTTTTTTGCCCCTCATCAAACATTTTGAGAAATTAAATCTTACTGTACTTAATCACAGCTGTCTTTTAAAATGCATTTGATTGAATTGCCTGATAGCAGCAGCTCCATGTTGCCGTTGCTCAAGGTGACATTGACTCTGCCCGTGCTGGCGTTGAAGCTGATGATGCTCAGCGTCATAGGCTGCTTCCTGCCCCTGTAGTTGTACGAGCCCTTCCAGATGTAGTTGGGGGCAAACACGTCATCTGGGACTGTGGGACAGGAAGAAAAAAAATGACTATGATCATAGTCACTCGGAACTAGTGTGAGCTAATGTGATTATTATTATAACAATCCATTTCATTTCTAAGCACCTTTTAAAACTCTCAAGGTCACTTTACAGTCACAGGATCAGTTTGTACAGCGTTCACTCAGCCCGGAAGTAACTCAACTAGATAGAAAGCGAGCCAGCGAGCTAACAGATAGCTAATAAACAGTTAATACATTTGGATTTTAACCACATTACGTATGACCTATGGTAGCCTAACAATTTATCTGATAGCTTGCTAGCTAGCCTGATCATTAACATTGGTTGGTTAGCCACAAATTCTTTTTGCAAGACCTCTATCTTGTTCGTTCGCCAAACAATTTAACAGATAGCTAACAGATAGGTAGCTACAAATGTGTGGTTTTTTTTCTAGAACTATCAAATAAAAATTAATTACAACTACAGTAAAGTCTCGTTATATCGATATCGGATATATCGATAGTCGCGGTTATATCGATACTATTTCTATGCACGCACTGAGAAAATTACATGCAAACAGGGTCGGATATATCGATAGTCCCGGTTATATCGATATTTTTTCGGACTCCCTTGAATATCGATATAACGAGACTTTACTGTATATCAACAATAAGAAACCAGTTCAGGGTGTCCCTCTACTGCTCAAGGATGGCTGGAATAGGCTCCCTACGCCCCCCGGGATGAGGATGAGGGAATCTGAAAATGGATAGCTGCATATTGGACCTATTCTGCAGTTGCAAGAAGGCAAAAAGTAGCCTTGCGTGAACTCCAATCAATGCTGTTTGATGTGATGTTGATGTAAATTGCTGATCATTATGCGACACATGTCGCTGGCAGTTGCTGCTAAACGGAAACATTTCTTACAGCTGTGACTTCACATTTAAAAGCGTTTAGCTCCTCGCCAAACCTTTGGAGAAATGAATCGAACAAACGTGGCCGGCAGACAAGGAAGACACGGTCACACTCCGCTGCGGGCTGCGCACATGCAAGCGTCACTCCGCCGGATCGCACATACCGACATGAAACCGGCACTAACCGTTCAGTTTGGGGCTTGGTGTTCCCGTTGCTGGTTTCACTAGTTTCTTCTTCTCTCCCGCTGCAAGCATACAAAGTATGTAAATAGACATTTGGCGCCCGCTGATGACACAGGAATAGATAGCTAGATAGCTAGCTACCGAGCTAGCTATCTAGCCCGCTAGATAGATAGATAGCTCGATAGATAACTTAATAGATATAGACTATCTCCATAGTTAGCGAGCTAGCTCAAATACATCATCACACAGTCTTGTTTATTTCTGTTTTCATTTTGATCAATTTATTTCTTTTACCTCGACATATTGGCATCTTTCCGGTCCAGGTGCCGTCACTCTTGCAGACCCTGTGTTCGGAACCCCCGGCAAGGAAATAGCCGGGCTGGCAGCTGTACACCAGCGTGTAGCCAAAACCCGCCAGGTCCATGCCCATCACGTCCACGTGGAGAGCGCTCTCAGGCTGTTTGCATGCATGGGCTGCAGAAATAGAATTAAACCAAAAGGACACACACACAGACACAAACAAAATATACAGTATATATGAAGCAATTAATAATAATAAGACTGGTTTCCTAAATATGCAGAGAGGATGGGATGGCATTGAACGGGATTCTTACGTATACACTCGGGTTGCGTTCCGCTCCATCTCAGGTCCGGCTTGCAGGTTCTGGAGGAGGATCCCTGGATAAGGTGACCCGGCTGGCACTGGAACGACACCACACTCCCCACCTAAGATATGACAAGAGAAGAGACAATTTTACACGAGGAAATTGGCAAATCAGATCCATAACATATGAGGTGTGCTAAACAGTGGCGGACCGTCAAGGCCTGCAAAGCCTTCTCTGCTGGGCTGATTCACAGACTGGTGTTAATTACATATTGTCCATGAATTCTTATGAAAAAATTCCAAATTGTCTTTCAGCTTCCTTTCGTTACTTTTCCCCTGTTGCGCTGCTTCCAGATGTGTGTTTCGTATTTAACCATTTAACCAATCACAGTTCAACCATCATTTGTTACCAGGGTCAGAAGTCTACCTGGAAACCTTCACAATCAGTTCTGCAGCCCCTGTCGCATCAAAGATGTCGATCAAACTGTTGCTGTAACCAATGAGATTTCGAGTTGGCAATGCCTTCATGCAGGCCTAGGTATACGTCAGGGTATTTCGCAAATTATGATTGGCTAGCAAGAAAAAATGTCGGTCAGTTATTTCTGGGCTAATGGTACCTTCTAGTGGACTCTGTAGTAAATCACAACACACTCAGTCTGGATTGATTCAGACATAGCACTACTAAAGACCCCGCGATGAAATCCACAGCCCGCAACTAGTTCTAAAGGTCAGCTACTGATGTAAATTGGGGGTTGACTACATTACCTTGAATCCAAAAGTGCGGTTGAGGGATCCGTATCGGGGCGTTCCCGGGTTGTCACAGCTTGTCTTGGTCGGCTCTGCAAAGAAGTACCACAAGTGTTACTCCCATCATTACGCTCCTCCGAGCTCCGTTGTTATGGCAACAGAGGCTGCGTTTCACAAGCAGAGCAGCAGGGGGTAGCAGAGCTTTGTCGCAAAGCCGAGCGGCAAGATGCCTTCTCAACCCAAAAACGACATTACTTCTCACATTCATCAAAAACCCTCTGACATGAAACTAATTTAAAAAAAATCATGTCCAGTGAAAAAACACACTCAACGGAAAACAGACCTTATTCAAAACCTTTTTGCAAACAACATTCCTCCCTCACACATTCCCAAAAACTCACAATCACCATAAATCTCACCTCAACCACCACAGCCCTAAAAATACACTCACACCAAGAAGTTCCACTCCAAAAATCACCAAAAACAGCTAAAAAACGCTCATGCATAAAAAACCCCACAAACCTCTCATCACATTCACTCAAAAAAATCATTTTAAAACTCCCTTCATTCCTGTCTCCATCATTTAACGTCACATTCTTTACCTTTATTGACATCACTTCCTTCTTCTCATCACCCATCTCTCATTTCATGTCCCCCTTCTTTGACCTCATCATGCCATTTTCTTCCTACAACCTCCCCTATTCCCTCCCTGAACCCGTTTTTTTTTTCCTGACTCATTTTATTCATCTCTCTTCCCTGTCATCCGCCCATTCGTGCTCCTCCTCCTTCGATCTATCAACCTCCCTCCCCAAACCCCCCATTCTTGGAGTCACAGATGAGAGTGCAGATGACAGAATGTGTGTGACAGTGAGAGTGTGAGTGTTTTATTAAAGTAACACTCAGGCGTAATGATGAGTCAGCGCGGAGTTGACGTTGATGCACCGACTGGCAAATGACGGCAATGTCGCGATTAAAAAATGCATGACAAAAAAGAAAAACACAAGAAATGGGGATTCCTGTCCAAGTTCATCACCGTGGGCTGCTAAACCCGAGCTAAAAAAAGCCTCTTGTGATTCTGACTACATTTGAAAAACGATTACTGCTCAGTGTGCGAAAAAGTCCCTCCTCATCGAAAACCGGAGCGGTGACTCGTCGTTTATCCCGCCGCTATCATTTCCGATGCGCTAGTCTAGTCCTCTGTGATTATTCCTGATACGCCCGTGCGACTTGTGATTTGATGAGCGGCGGCCAATTTAACCGGGAGCGAAAGCCTACAAAATGCCACATGTGGGTGGGCGCCTTCAACTGCCCTGCTCATTAAAGCAGGAGGGATCAGAAACAGCAGCGTGAGGTGCGACAGCTAGCGCCTTCCTCAAGTCGTAATAAAGGATCCGCTGCCAAACATAAATAACGTGTGGCAAACCCACACATGCATTTGGAAGTCACCTGAATACATTCTCAACTGCAATGTCACAATGATTTAAGTGAGACCAGGATGAAATGGCAGACTGCAAAGCAAATTCACTGAGAAAAACAAAGAAAAAGACAAAGATTAGAAAGCAGACCTTGTTTTCCTGTCTGATAATGTACTAGAACGTTTCTGTAAGATAAAGCAACGTTTCCGTAATTAGGGGGGGCGTCATATGCATGAGGCAGACAATAACTGTCTGTTAATGGGTGCGCACATTACCTTGCCTCAGGGGAAATGGACTGCTTTTAACTAGCCAACAGGTTGTGTTTGTTCCCTTGCATGCTATTTGTGGATTTCAATAAAGAAAAAAATGAGAGGATGGATGGATGATGAAGGGATGGGTGAATGAATGGATGGATGGATGGTTTGAGTAGGTCGTTTGGGGTGTGTGGAAGGATGAATGGGTGGATAGATATATGGATGGATGGATAGATGAATGGGTGGATGGATGGATTGAGTAGGTCGTTTGGGGTGTGTGGATGGATGAATGGGTGGATAGATGAATGGGTGGATGGATGGATGGATGGATGGATGGATGGATGGATGGATGGAGTAGGTCGTTTGGGGTGTGTGGAAGGATGAATGGGTGGATAGATAGATGGAAGGATGGATAGATGAATGGGTTTATGGATGGATTGAGTAGGTCGTTTGGGGTGTGTGGATGGATGAATGGGTGGATAGATGAATGAGTGGATGGATGGATGGATGGATGGATGGATGGATGGATGGATGGATGGATGGATTGAGTAGGTCGTTTGGGGTGTGTGGAAGGATGAATGGGTGGATAGATAGATGGATGGATGGATAGATGAATGGGTGGGTGGATGGATGAATGGGTGGATAGATATATGGATGGATGGATAGATGAATGGATGGATGGATGGTTTGAGTAGGTCGTTTGGGGTGTGTGGAAGGATGAATGGGTGGATAGATATATGGATGGATGGATAGATGAATGGGTGGATGGATGGATTGAGTAGGTCGTTTGGGGTGTGTGGATGGATGAATGGGTGGATAGATGAATGGGTGGATGGATGGATGGATGGATGGATGGATGGATGGATGGATGGATTGAGTAGGTCGTTTGGGGTGTGTGGAAGGATGAATGGGTGGATAGGGGTGATGGAAGGATGAATGGGTGGATGGGTAGATGGATGGATGGAGTAGGTGTTTGGGGTGTGTGGATGGATGAATGGGTGGATAGATAATGATGGATGGATGGATGGATGGATGGATGGATGGATGGATTGAGTAGGTCGTTTGGGGTGTGTGGAAGGCTGAATGGGTGGATAAATGGATGGATGGATGGATAGATAGATGAATGGGTGGATGGATGGATTGAGTAGGTCGTTTGGGGTGTGTGGATGGATGAATGGGTGGATAGATGAATGGGTGGATGGATGGATGGATGGATGGATGGATGGATGGATGGATGGATTGAGTAGGTCGTTTGGGGTGTGTGGAAGGCTGAATGGGTGGATAGATAGATGGATGGATGGATAGATGAATGGGTGGATGGATGGATTGAGTAGGTCGTTTGGGGTGTGTGGATGGATGAATGGGTGGATAGATGAATGGGTGGATGGATGCATGGATGGATGGATGGATTGAGTAGGTCGTTTGGGGTGTGTGGAAGGATGAATGGGTGGATAGATATATGGATGGATGGATAGATGAATGGGTGGATGGATGGATTGAGTAGGTCGTTTGGGGTGTGTGGATGGATGAATGGGTGGATGGATGGATGGATGGATGGATGGATGGATGGATGGATTGAGTAGGTCGTTTGGGGTGTGTGGAAGGATGAATGGGTGGATAGATAGATGGAAGGATGGATAGATGAATGGGTTTATGGATGGATTGAGTAGGTCGTTTGGGGTGTGTGGATGGATGAATGGGTGGATAGATGAATGAGTGGATGGATGGATGGATGGATGGATGGATGGATGGATTGAGTAGGTCGTTTGGGGTGTGTGGAAGGCTGAATGGGTGGATAAATGGATGGATGGATGGATAGATGAATTGGTGGATGGATGGATTGAGTAGGTCGTTTGGGGTGTGTGGATGGATGAATGGGTGGATAGATGAATGGGTGGATGGATGGATGGATGGATGGATGGATGGATGGATGGATGGATGGATGGATGGATGGATGGATTGAGTAGGTCGTTTGGGGTGTGTGGAAGGATGAATGGGTGGATAGATAGATGGATGGATGGATAGATGAATGGGTGGATGGATGGATTGAGTAGGTCGTTTGGGGTGTGTGGATGGATGAATGGGTGGATAGATGAATGGGTGGATGGATGGATGGATGGATGGATGGATTGAGTAGGTCGTTTGGGGTGTGTGGAAGGATGAATGGGTGGATAGATGGATGGATGGATGGATAGATGAATGGGTGGATGGATGGATTGAGTAGGTCGTTTGGGGTGTGTGGATGGATGAATGGGTGGATAGATGAATGGGTGGATGGATGGATGGATGGATGGATGGATGGATGGATGGATTGAGTAGGTCGTTTGGGGTGTGTGGAAGGATGAATGGGTGGATAGATAGATGGATGGATGGATGAATGAATGGGGTAGGTAATTTGCAGTGTGTGGTTGGATGGATGGATGGACGGATGGATTGAGTAGGCCGTTTGGGGTGTGTGGATGGATTGGATGAATGGGTGGATAGATGGATGGATGAATGGGGTAGGTAATTTGGGGTGTGTGGTTGGATGGATAGCTAGGTCGATAGCAAGATAGCTTGCTAGATAGCTCACGAGATAGAAAACACAAGGATAAAGCTTTACCTATACAGCGGGGCTGTGTACCACTCCAGCTGCCATCACTTTGGCACAGCCTGGTTGCCGCGCCGACCAGAAGCAACGGCGGGGAGCAGGAGAAAGTGACTTCTGATTGGTAGATGAAACTCCGGCCTTCTCGAGAACCACCCGCCGGGGTACCGGGGTCCCCGCAAAACTTGGCTTTAAGAAAACACGGCAAAAAATGAATATATGTTGACTTTGCAAAGTTGCCGTAATGACTCGTAGGTTTCAGGCGGGCTTACGTAAGCACTGCGGCAGCATCCCACTCCAACTTCCGTTGGCCACGCAAGTGAGAACAGCCGGGAAGGACAGCTCGTAGCCTGGTGAGCAACTGTAGCTCACACTGCTGCCCCACTCAAAGTCGCTGCCCTGTAGGACCCCGTTACTGACGGCGGGGGGTGTCGCGCACGTGACCGCTAGTCGGGCAGGGTTGGAGAGGAAAAAGTGAGAAAAAAGTACACTTACTTATACTTTGAGATTCCACAAGTCGTATTGGTCTTGACAGTATCATGTTGGCATGTAGCACACCGGCCATTACCAGTGCATATGGGCATATTTCCGCTCCACGTCCCATTCGGAGTACACATTCTGGTGGGTGAGCCATCCTCCTCCATCTTGTATCCAGGTTGACACTGGAAGGTCACGTTCTGGCCAATGGTGAAGTCTTCGCCGTATCGAAGGCCATTCGCCGGAAGTCCGGGATCGCCGCAGTTGATCACTTGGAAATGACAGAAAAGAAAAGCTCAGGGTCGCCGTTTTCGGCGCAAGGTGAGGGTCTGGTTCATTCACAATGCCTGCATTAGCATGGATCTCATTTCCTGTAGTGGCTTCAAGTCAAGTGATATCAGTGAGCGACCGAGGTCATCTTGGGTCTCTCGGTGGAATCGCATTAACATTCTCTTGACTGTACCTGTAAAGTCCTGTCCTTCATAGCTTAATTGCTATTTGAAATTCCGCTAAAGCCGCCACCGGATGCGTATATGGCTATTAATAGATGTCCTGTCATCTTCCGCCTGTAAATCGGTTGTGGTGATCCTTTTGTCCTGTATGAAACTGTTTGCATCCTACTAAAACTTGTGGAAAAACTTTTTTTTTCCTCAAAAAAGTGAATAGGCCCCTCATATTTACAAAAATACAATATTTTCGAATAAAGAAATGCCACTTTACAACAGTGGTGGGCCATGAGGGCCTGCAAGGCCTTCTCTGGTGGCCTAAAAATATCTGAATCACAGACTAATGTGAATTATATTTTGTCCATGAATTCACATTTCGGCCATCATTTGTTACCAGGGTCAGAAAGCAACTTGGACGCCTTCACAATCTGTTCTGCAGACCCTGGAGCACAAAATAAATGTCTATGAAACTGTTGCTTTAACCCAGACGTTGGCAACCCGCGGCTCCGGAGCCCCATGTGGCTCTTTCACCCCCCTGCTGCGGCTCCCTGCGGCTTTAGAAAATAAATCATGAGTATTTAATTTAATGTATATTATTTTAGTTCGTTCGTTTATAACATGTAATTCTAAATTTGAAGATTATGGTGATTATAAATAATACAAAATAAAACGTATACAATTTTTTTGTCGCTCATAATATACGTCACAACCATCGACAGTGGACGTATATCCGGTCACAACCGCCAAATTGCGCACGATTTCTTGAATTTTTCGACCCCCAGGTAGGCCAACTATGGATAAATCTAAGAAAAGAAAAGTGTCTGAAGAAGACAGAATGTTTAATCATACGTGGGCAGATTCGTTCGCCTTCACTGCTGACGAGACGGGTTTACCGGTATGCTTAATATGTAATGAGAAGTTAGCAAACAACAAAAAGTCAAATGTCGCAAGACATTTCCAGAACAAACACACAGCCTTTGCTCAAAAATAACCGGATGGAGCTGAGAGAAAAAGAGCCGTTTCGGAACTGATGCGGAAGGCTGATCAGAGCAAAAATCATTTTATGAAGTGGATGATATCTACAAATTCAGCTACATATGCTAGTTTTGTGGCCGCTCGGGAAATAGTCAGTCACGGGAAGCCGTTCACAGATGGAGAATATATAAAAGAATCATTCATTAAGATGTCTTTTCCAACATGAACTACATTAAAAACAGACATCGCTCACGCCTGACAGACGACAGCTGACAGTCCTGCGTGAAGATTAAGGTAACGTCATACAGCCCTGATGTGCAGAGGCTGTGCGCTGAGGTGCAGGAGCAGAAATCATATTAACCAGGTGATAAATATTGTATTTGCCATTTTTCAAATATTCTTTTTTTTTTCAAATAGACATTGAGTATTATATTTGAAAGTAATCTTCAACCCAACGTCTTTTTTTCGGTGTTTAAAATGTTTTTGTTGCGTGCAGAAATGTAATTTCGCTTCTCTGTAACAGTTCATTGATTCATAAATGCAACACACTATAGTTTGTTTATGCATATATGAAGGTAAAAAACGATGATGAAAAGATGCAGTGTTGTCTTCATTTTAAATATCAAAAGGATTTTGTGGCTCCCAGTGTTTTCTTTTCTGTGGGAAATGGGTCCAAATGGCTCTTTGAGTCGTAAAGGTTGCCGACCCCTGCTTTAACCAATCCGATTTTGAGTTGGCAAGTCAAGGCCTGCTGAAAGGCGCTGGAAATGTCTGTTCTCGCAAACTATGATTGGCTCGTCACATGATTGGCAACTCACGAGCCAATCATAGAATCACGAACAGCTAGTGAAACCGGCCAGAGCTAGCACACTGTATCTGTCGCGAGCTGCATAAGCAAATATATTTTTATGTTGATTTAATAGCGATTTTTGTCAACCCACAATGGCTGAAGAAGGAGAAGAAATGGATTTAGTTGCACAGCTTCGGAGCTAGCAAAAATAGCAAATAATATTGCCATTTTATGAGGTTATCATGAATCTACACGTTGATAGTAAAATTTTGCACATTTTAATGACAGTATTTCTTAAGTTTATTCGAGTCAGTTATTTCCTGGCCAATACCACGCTCTAGTGGTTGTGTAGGAAATCACACCACACTTGCAGCTGTAGATTGAATCAAACATAGCACTACTGAAGGCCTAGTAGTGACATGCACGACCCTCAGGGTCGACCCTTCCACTGCTTTACAACAATATAAAGTAGTCACTGAATCAGTGAATTTATGAGCAGAAATAACACAATTTAACATGACCTACTATGATACAAATTTAGAATACAAGTATCATGGCCTTACTGGTACAGTTTGGCTGTATCCCTGACCAGGTCCCATTAGCCAAACACAGCCTGGTGGTGGCGCCAGAGAGGAGGTACCCGTCCATGCAGGAATAAATGACTGAGTGGGAGAAGGTGGTCCCGTCCAGGCGAAACACTCTGCCGTTGCTGGGAGTACCAGGATTACCGCATTGAATGGCTAGAAAATATACATAATAACATTGAAGTTATATTCTCACTTGTGGGAAGTTATTAAATACAAATAGTTTTTAATTGTCGGATGAATTTAATTTCAAATGTATGACTTTTTTTTCATTCGCCTTACGTTTACAGAAGGGCTGCATTCCCGACCAGGTCCCGTTAGGGAAGCACATCCTCTCGACCGAGCCGATCATTTCGTAGCCCTCCGTGCAGCTGAAGAACACTTTGGAGCGGATGCGGAAATCTGTCTGTTCCCGAGAACCGTGAGACGGGATGCCCGGATCGCCGCAGGAGCCGGCCGTGTCACCTGTGCGTGCATTTGGGAAAAAAAAAGACATTCAACCCTCTCATATAAAAACATAGCATTCAAGTATCGTATTTTCCGGTGTATAAGGCGCATCAAAAAGCACTTTTTTGATGGACTTTTTCTTTTTCGCCCCTTTCTGGGTACACCTTCAAACCTCTGCACCTTCCTGTATGGGTTTCCTCCTCTATCGACTTCAAAATATTATTTGATACTATTACTGTATGTTCCAGTGTATAAGGCGCACCCAAAAGCCTTGATTCTCTTCTAAAGACGACCTCGCACCTTATATGCGAAGTAATATTGAGCCACAACAGGTCTCACAACTCCTGTAAAAGAAGTCGTGTGTAACCGTAGCCTTTAGTGTAGCACCTTATAATGCGGTGTGCCTTATATTTGTAAAAACATTTATATATTTATACAGTGATACCTCGGTTTACGAACCCCTTGGCTTACGAACTTTTCCGTTTACGAACGTTAAATTTAAATTTCGCGAACGAGCCTGTTCTAACAACAAATTGGCAGCTGACTGTTTTTGTCCTGTATTCTCCGCCCCCAGTCTTCGGTTAAAGCCACGTGATTGGTCAAGAACGCAGCAGTGAGGGGAGTTGGTTTGGATCGGATTGGATTTGCATTTATTCGTCTCGCAGTGGAGAAATTTAAATATTAAAGAGACAGGCAGATGACAGTGAGACAGTTTCAACTTTGATAGTTCAAAGGCAGAGTGTAGACTGCAAGGTTAAAATATCCCACCAATCAGGCTCCACAAACAACCCGCACATGCCATCTGTACACTTAATGCAAAAAGCTACCAACCCAGCTAAACAGAACACAATGCATGAGGAACTAGATAAAATTATCACAGAGAAAGCACCTACAAGGGATCATTCCTCAAGATGGTGAAAGAAGAAGGTTACGTTCCTCATCAAGTGTTGAATGCAGATTAAATCGGCCACTTCATTCCATCAAGCCATCAACGATCACAAAGGTCAATAAAACAACTTTATTATACAGTACAGTTTATTTCCGTAATTATGATACTATAGCACATTTATTATACATAAAATGTGGTATATTTTTAAGGCTTAGGAAATTAGAAAGTAGAAAATTATGTTTTATGGGGACCTGGGAACGGATTAGTCTCATTTTAATGGTTTCCTATGGGA
The DNA here is from genome assembly GCF_051943395.1 of Hippocampus bargibanti. Taxonomy (NCBI): domain Eukaryota; kingdom Metazoa; phylum Chordata; class Actinopteri; order Syngnathiformes; family Syngnathidae; genus Hippocampus; species Hippocampus bargibanti. The sequence continues at coordinate 3,960,904 of NC_142753.1, read as the reverse complement.
AATTAATTTTTGGGATACACACTTTTCGCCTTACACACTGTCTCAGAACCAATTAAGTTCATAAGCCAAGGTATCACTGGATATTATATTTGGAAAACTTTTTTCCAATTTATGGAAGATGCGCATTATAGTCTGGTGCGGCTTATATATGAAAAAAGTTTGAAAATACATCATTCATTGGGGGTGCGCCTTATACTATTACATCGGAAAATACGGTACACGTAAAAAAAAAAGTCTGATTACGATCATACACTTGAACCGAGGCTGAATGGTGTGTGAGAGTGAGTTTGTGATCTTCGCTTTGTCCTTGGAGAACTGCACGGTCAGCAAATTGTGCTTGACAGATGTGCGCGCAATGTCTCACATAAAGAGGCACGGCGTATATGATAAATGTTCCTTTAATATTGCCTTAGCTTTATGACACCACGCGCCATTCACACATTGCCCGAGCCAAAACGATTTGAGCTGCCAATTTCAATGCAAGTTGCACATTTATCATTGTCAAATTCACGTTTTTGGTCATAATACAAACTACAGTAAAGTCTCGTTATATCGATATTAAGGGAGTCCGAAAAAATATCGATATAACCGGGAATATCGATATATCCGACCCTGTTTGCATGTAATTTTCTCCGTGCGTGCATAGAAATAGTATCGATATAACCGAGACTATCGATATATCCGATATCGATATAACGAGACTTTACTGTAGTTGTTTTGTGTGTGTAATAGGGATTTTTCTGATTTCAGTACAAAAAAACAGCCGTCATCTGTACTTCTTTAAAGGTGTCGGACGTTTCGCTTCTTATCGAATATGCTTCTTCAGCGAACTAAAGTCTTACTGGTAGTTTCGGCCCTATATATATCCCTACTGTCCAGACATGGCGTGCCGGACTCTGCCATGATAGGTCCCTGCTCTACAATAGGGCCGAAATTACCTGTAAGACTTTAATTCACTGAAGAAGCATCTTGGATAAGAAGCGAAACGTCCGACACCTTTAAAGAAGTACAGATGATGGCTGAAGAAACCTTTTCATCGATGGATCACTCCTGTACGACTGAGAGCTTACATGCAACAGACATGTTGAAAGGTGGTTTCCCGTGACATTAATTGAATAAAAAGGGGCCTACAAGAAACTCAAAGTTTCAGTTCACGTTTCTGTTTATCATTTGTCCGTGACATCATCCGTCAGTATGCAGAGCAGCCAATAAAAAATTGCTTATTAATTCCAATAAATGAAACCAGAAAAATTCCGTCAAGGCATTTCAGGGGGCGGATCACATTTTTCATTTTCATTGCCAAAAAAAAATAGGATTTGCATTGCAACATAAGTCTTGATTGTTTGTTTTTTTCTGCTGCAGTGCATTATTTTTGTTTGCTCGGCGAGTATGGACAAAACACTGCCAAGTTCATTAACAGTCATCCATTATGCAAGTTCATTAAGCAATATTGCATGTGAGTAGATATTCTGCATTAAATGAATGCCTTGGAAATCTGGCCTTGGAGGAAAATTAAAATCAAAGGACTGTTCAGGACACCAAATGTGAGTGCTGAGAAGAATGATTAAAAGTGCGACTTTATTATAAACCTAAATATACACCTGCGCTGGTGGGCTGTGCATGTCAACACTAGGCCTTCAGTAGTGCTACTTCTGAATCAATCGCCAGCTGCGAGTGTGGCGTAATTTACTACACGTCCACTAGAGGATGTTCTTAGCCAGTAAATCACTTGGGACTTGTGAAACTTAAGACATACTGTCATTAAACGTTTCAAATTTTCACAATGAGCATGTGGATTCATAATAACCTCATAAAAATGCAATATTATGAGCTATTTTTTCTGGCTTCTGAGCTGTCCGACCTTTCTTAACAGGTGCTAGCACTGGCCAGTATGCTCTTAACCAGGGGTGTCAAAGTTATTTTTTGCCGCGAGCCACATTGTAGTTATGGTTTCCTCTCGAGGGCCGTTATGAATTTGGGGAACCCATTAGAATGTATAAATCCCTTCAAATATTACATATAGAGCACACAGCAAATTAAAGAATAACTCGTTTTCAAATCTGAAGTCAAGAATAATGACATTTATTGTGGTTGACATCCAAAAATATGAAATTTTGGCTCAGATTTTAGCAATCATCATGGAATTTAACAAGTTTGATTTGCTTTCACGGGCCGAAAAAAAATGATGTGACGGGCCGGATTTGGCCCGCGGGCCTTGACTTTGACAACGGTGCTCTTAACAATATTGGCAAGTGAGGAGCCAATCATGTGCGTAGCCAATCGGAGTTTGCGAAAACTCTGACGATTCAAGCGCCTTCCAGCAGGCCTTCTGTTGGCAACTCTAAAAACCAATGAAAGGAAGCTGAACTACAATTTGGAATTATTTAGTATGAATTAATGGACAAAATACTGTATAATTCACACTAGTCTGTGATTCAGATATTACCAACAGAGAAGGCCTAGCAGGCCCTGACGCCCCACCACTGTATTATAGCCATATTTTACTATGGGAGGAGTGAGAAAAAAATGCCTGAGGATTTTTCATTTCTCTTGTCTCCCATTTCGTGACTACATAAAAGTGACAGCATGTCTCCCGAAGGCACACTTTCCAATTAATTAAAGTGTGTTCTTAATAAATCAATCCATACAATTCCTCTCCATCTATTGATCTGATGAATTATGTTGTGTGTGTGCAGGTATCATAATTTACCTGAGCAAAAGGGTATGGGGGTGCTCCACATCCCATTGAGCTGACACATCCTGGAGGACTCCCCCTTGAGCTGCCTGCCACTCAGACAGGAGTATCGAACCGTGGAACCAAATGTAAACTTATCCCCGCTTAATACGCCGTTTGGGGGGGAGCCGGGGTGGCCGCAGTCAACAACTGGGGGAGGGAGAAAGACAGAGAATGGTGGAGGTGTGAGGGGAGGTTATAAAGAAACTGATTGATGGAGCTTAAAGGACAACCGACACCCCCGGACAAGTAGCGTCCATAATTTGTAAAATGCGCTCAGTAGAAGTCATTTAAAGTGATTTTACAAAGATTCCACCGCATATAGCTATGTTTTACATTTTAAGACTCGCGCTGAATATTCAGAAAGTCTTGTTTTCGAGTTGATGACGATGCCCTAAGTGACGTCACGGATGGAATGCCCCTGACCGAGAATGAGACACACAATGCATTTTGGGTACTTTTTTTCGTCTGAAAACACCATGTTGATTGCGAAATTAGAAGACAAACTACATAAATAACGCAATGGTGAATCGTTGTGTGTCGCAGCCAATTGCGGTAACACACATAAAGAAGGTGTGAGTAGACACAAATTCCTAGCGGACAAATCATCCCATTTCCAACGGAGCTTGTGCGCCATCTTATGCATTTTCTGGGCGCTACATTGGAGTCCAGACGGCTCTAATTGATACAGAAGGACTTCTTTAATCGATTGCAAACATTTATGCTTTCCTCTTCAGAACTATTTGAATCATAGTCATAACTGGATGCGTAACAAGAAAGCATCTTCTCCGAATCGGAACTCTCTGAAGTCATTGTTTTGATTCTGGAGCAAGGCAGTTTGTGAAGGAGTATCCTGACGTGACATCACGAACCAGGGGGCGGGACTTTCTGAATCTGCAGAGTTCCGAGCTCATTTTGTGGCAGTTTTGGGACACTTTAAGTCACTTTTATTGGTGTTTTGCATTTGACTAAAAATATCAGCCTGCGTGTTTTGGGTATTTTAGATGCTATAAAACGTTTTTCTGATGGCATTTATGAAACTAAAAAATGGTGTTGTTGTCCTTTAAAAGGAAATAGATGGCTGTGAGACACTGAGGATAACATTTCAAGTGTCAGTGCTTTGTCTTTCCTTATGACGCAAAGGCAATAAATTGACACGACCCGTGTTCATTTGAATTGCGATTGAAAACAAAATGACGTTAGGTCACACCGTATTTGTTAGTAGCGGCATGCGACATTTCTGCGGGGTTTTGAAAGTGACAGAAATGCATTTTTTGGGGGTCACATGAAATCCGGTTGATTGACTGTTGGAATAATGAAATCTATAAAAAAGAGGAACGCTTTGAAGATACCTTTATCTGCTTTCCGTTTGAAAAATGTCAAAGTCACGCGAATAAAGTTGAACCGTTCAAAAGAATGATGTCGTAACTCTGAGATTACCGTTGATGGTACAATGACAAGCAAAAAAGGAATAAAAAAATCAATCTCTTCATGATTAAAATATCAAGTTAATTCATTCACTGCCAGACGATGTGCAAAAATGTGTCCACTCTAATGCCAGGGTTTTTGTCATTTTCACTCAAATTGCAAGAGCCACAGAATATTCCGTTTTAGGACTACATAAACATTCAATTCAGCGTAAGAAACCTTAGACTCTCTTTTTCATTAAGAAAAAAAGTTAATTCCTAACTCATATGGGTCTGAAGTTATCTGAGTTTGTAATGAGGGAAAATACAAAACAATCCATACATTGGGCTATCTATTCGCTATTTATTTGCTATCCATTAGCTAGCTAGCTTACCATGTATTTGAGTTACTTCAGGGTTGAATGAACGCTGGCGCATGTGACTGCCACTGCTCACCCACAGAAAATCTTTATCCTGTGACTGTAAAGTGACCTTGAGAGTTTTGAAAGGCGCTTAGAAATGAAATCTATTTTTATTATTATATTGAGTTATATAGGGCTTTAACAATAGCTTAAGCTGGAACGAAGCACTAACATGGACAAAAGGCAAACGCTGCCCCCTCGTGCAAGGGAAAAAACACATTGCTAGAAGTCTGACCAACACTTTATTGGCACCCTTATCAATTTCCGAATAATTTCGGGAATAGCAGAAAATGAGTTAAGGGGTTTGCTATTCCACGAATACGTTGCTAAATAGCGTTGTGTGAGAAAAATAGTCACAAGAGAGTAATAATACACACATAAAAAAGTAGTAATGTTACAAGAAGGCCAAGTTACAAGACAAAAGTCAGCAGAAGACCCCCAAAATATCTCGGAGGGTAACGAATGGGCTATTTCGATAACCTTGACTGACTTGCACTGTTTCGGTGCGTCCCTCACCGATGCATTCCGGCAGCGGCTTGTCCCACTGCCCGGTGGGCTGACAACTCAGCACAGGCGAGCCGAACAGATCGTAGCCCGGGTTGCAGTCGTAGAACACCACCGTGCCAAAGGTAAAGTTGCCGTGCTCGATTTTACTTTGCCGAATGGAGTTGGCCGGGATGCCGGGGTCCGAGCAGTTGACCACTACAGACGGACACACAGACAGATTCACAAAGGAAAGCATGTGTTACTTGGCTTTAACCTGAAATGCTCATTTCTGTTCACACTGTCTGATAGAAACAAAGGGAATCTAATAACCTGGAGGAATATATTATTTTTCAAAGAACATAAAGAATACAAGCATTTGAGTATTGCTATTTAGCCAATTTACGTATCTTACGTCATGTCATGTCCTCAAATAGTCAAATAGTCAAATAGTAACAACATGCCAGTTTTACTAGCCTGTTGATGACGTTTTACATTGCCTGTGTGTCGATGAAAAGGTTTCTTCAGCCGTCATCTGTACTTCTTGAAGGTGTCGGACGTTTCGCTTCTTATCCAAGAAACTTTGTCAGCAAACTAAAGTCTTACTGGTCGTTTAGGCCCTATATATATATATCCCTACTGTCCAGACATGGCGGTGACGGACTCTGCTATGATAGGTCCCTGCTCTCAGGTTGGGGGGAACAGAGGACTACCCCTGCCTCTCCACTGATTGTTCCTATTGTTCTGACTAACGACTGGCCTGAATACGTCTGTGTAAGCTCTCAGTCGTACAGGAGTGGTCCATCGATGAGAAGGTTTCTTCAGCCGTCATCTGTACTTTTTTGAAGGTGTCGGACGTTTCGCCTCCTATCCAAGAGGCTTTGTCAGCGAACTAAAGTCTTACTGGTCGTATGGCCCTATTTATATATCCCTAATGTCCAGACATGGTGGTGCCGGACACAGCTATGATAGGTCCTTACTCTCAGGAGAGCACGACCAGTAAGACTTCAGTTCGCTGACGAAGCCTCTTGGATAGGAGGCGAAACGTCTGACACCTTCAAAAAAGTACAGATGACGGCTGAAGAAACCTTCTCATCGACTGGCTTGAATGCCCCACTTCCTCCGGTATCACCTCATCAGTATTCCTAATCCTATTTTGCCTAAGTAGGCTGTTGTATGAACGATCCAAATTGAACTTCACCCCACCATATCGGTTTAAAGAAGGAAGGATTAAGCTGTTTTATGAAAATCGCTTCTTTTACTTATAATACAGTAGTTTGGTCAAATATCAAATGTGGAATTCGCTTCAGCATGACAGTAACTTATATATATATATATATATATATATATATATATATATATATATATATATATATATATATATATATATATATATATATACATACAGTAAAGTCTCGTTATATCGATATTCAAGGGAGTCCGAAAAAATATCGATATAACCGGGACTATCGATATATCCGACCCTGTTTGCATGTAATTTTCTCCATGCGTGCATAGAAATAGTATCGATATAACCGGGACTATCGATATATCCGATATCGATATAACGAGACTTTACTGTATATATATATATATATATATATATATATATATATATATATATATATATATATATATATATATATATATATATAGTAAAGTCTCGTTATATCGATATTCAAGGGAGTCCGAAAAAATATCGATATAACCGGGACTATCGATATATCCGACCCTGTTTGCATGTAATTTTTTCCGTGCGTGCATAGAAATAGTATCGATATAACCGGGACTATCGATATATCCGATATCGATATAACGAGACTTTACTGTATATATATATATATATATATATAGTTTTAAAAAAGTACATTCTTCGAAGTCATACATACAGTTAGGAGTGAATACACTCAACTTTTCTCCCCACCTTTACACGTTGGGGGCGGGTGGCTCCACTGGCGGTTGGCCTGGCAGTGGGCGCGGGGCGTCCCCTCCATCTGGTAGCCCCGGTTGCACACGAAGCTAACCACGTCGTTGAGGTTGAAGCCGTTGCCAACCGTGCGGCCATAGATTGGGCTCCCCGGGTGGCCGCAGCTGATGGCTAAAATGGGAAGAAGGACAAAACCGCCTGCAGTCATTTTCTGTCATCATATAATTCCCAAAATATGCATGTATTAATTTCATCCTAAAATATTGAATGCAGGTTTTCCGAACAGTGTGAATATCTTCCTTCCTAATGAAGCAAGCGACTGGCAGCGTGTAGTTATGACAGAGACACGTTGATGATTCAGAAGCTTGTTCTAAATGTTTGTGTTTTTCATTAAGCACCATTTTCTTCATCGATTACGTGATTAATTCCTCAGCGAGAAAAACAAATTATACGGCTGATGTCTGGAAGAGCATTATAAAAAAAAGAGTGAAATAAGGCTTTCGTGGCGCTGATTCGTCGACATTCATTTCTTTCATCAGGACGCAAAGGCCTCGCGGGCAATTTATGGATGTCATTTCAGGAGATATTGTCCCTCTCCATCCCCCCCTTCCTCCCGGTGTTGCTTTTTGACTGTCCTGCTAGTTTGGCGCGGCAATTATTCATCCCTTAGCTTGATTCAATGGGGCTGCTTTAAAAGTTTCAGCGCTGACGAGGCGATTTTTGACATTCGCTCGAGGAGACAGGCCCAGAAAGGAAGCGCAGGGGCGATGATAGGACGGCGGAAGGAAACGAGCGTGGAATGCTGATGAGAAAGGACAGGACGGAACGGGACGTCTTTTTTTTTTTTTTTATTTGAGAGAATCACAAGCGCGATGTCCGAATTTTACCTAATGCCAACAGACACGCACACGCGTCCTTGTGTGTGCCACTAATCTCCATAATTGAGGGAGCATTTGCCTTGCAGAAATAAATTCAATGAAAAAAATGTTGCCTTAAGTATTTTAAAAAATTGATTTGCTTTTGGGTCAGCTAGCCCAAAAATTGAAGCGGTAGAGACCAAATTGCATGGCCCAGAGTCCTGCCGATGGGGAAAGATAAATAACGTGTGCAACAAAATAAAAGCCACAGGAACTATTATTTGTATTCTTTTATTTTCTTTGAAAGAGTCCTAATAAGATTTTTTAAATTACTTTAGGGACATGAAAATAATGGCTTTCGGATTGTGAACCAATACGGCGACTATGACTTTTGAACCGAGATCACCAACCACTTGATTTGGTTCTGTTTGCAAAACCATGAGTATGGCAAAAAAAATAATTAGCAGGGATGCATTTGGAAAATTTTAAAAAATGGATGGTGTGTCTGAAAAGGGGGGCCAAATTCTAAAATTGATGGTACCCGATTTAACTAGATTGCCACAGTATACAAAACAGATTGAAATAAACCAAAATACATACATTGGAGCATTCTAAATTGCAAATGTAAAATCATTATTGGAGTAAAATATATTTTTTCTAACATATCTACAAACAATTTTAATTGAAGTCAAAGAATGTATTCATACATGAACCTAGATAATATATTGATCATATTTTTTGTATCACTATTGTCAGAAAAAAAGAGTTAATTGCTAAATTATATGGTTCTGGAGTTATCTGATCTTGAAATGAGGGCTGCTGTCTAAAACACAATGCAATATATTAGTTTATATAGCACTTTAACAACAGCTGAAGCTGGAACAAAGTGCTAACATGAAAAAAAGGGAAATGCTGCCCCCTTGTGGAAGGGGAAACATTGCCAGAGGTCTGGCCAGCGCTTTATTGGCACTCCAGCAAAAAAAAAAAAAAAAAAACACAAACACATTCGGGAATGACGCTCTAAGTCATAATTTCAATACATTCGGGAATAGTTATACTCCTGTTTTCACGCTACATATTGCTACCATCTTCTTCTTCTTTTCCTTTCGGCTTTTCCCTTCAAGGGGTCGTCACAGCAAATCAGTGTCCTCTATGTTGAGAGGTTTGATCTGCATGTTTGTTTTTGGCCAAGCTTTTACGTCCGCCATGTAAATACTGCAGTGCACCCTGGGTAATTGAATTTTCGATTAGCTCTTTCGGCAGTTTCCGGCATATGATGAAAAAACCCGATATCCTCAACCATGACTTTGGAACGCACCGATACAAATGCAAGGTGATTATGGCTTGATATCGGTAAGGCAAGATGGCAGACGACCAAAGTTAAAAACGGTTTCACTAAATTTCTTTCTTTAGCTATTTTAACGGAATAATAATGATCCATTTCATTTCTAAGCGCCTTTCAAAACTCTCAAGGTCACTTTACAGTCACAGGATAAGTTATTCTGTGGGTGCGCAGCGGCAGCCACACGCGCGAGCGCTCACTCAACCTGGAATAACTCAAATAAATAGAATGCTAGCTAGCTAATAGATAGTCAAGACTCAGGCTCAAAGTCCTTATCTCTGAATTTGCGTAAATACTGTCTTTAAAATATATGAATAGCCAAATAAATACATTTAAATTAAAAAACATGAATAGACAAATAAATACATTTAAAAACACATAAATAAATAGATACATAAATACATATAAAGGTAACATCCGACTTACGACCAGCTCCACTTACGACCACTCGTACTTACGACCACAATCTCCACACCTCATTTTTGAACATTTAATTCTACGCCTGGCATATTCACAGTTGTGGTTTAGTTTACTGATTTTTTTGTTTTATTTTATTAGGCCTGTTTGCTCTGTGGTGTTCCACAGGGCTCAATTCTGGAGCATCTGTTCTTCTCACTGTATTTGCTCCTTTTGGGCTCCATTTGAAAGAAACATTCAAGCTTTCATGTTATCCTTTCTCATGGATATCTCATTCTGCGTACTTGGACTACCCTCCATCTTGGGTCTCGAACTTGCGTTTTTAAACTGGACAGCGATTTGAAATTAGAGTGGCAAATTGCTGCCATTGTTGAATACATCTTTATTCGTCATAGGCAGAATCTCTCCTTTGTCAAGAGAACACCCTCTGTAATCATGTCTGATAAATAAGCTACCGCAGACGCGCTGCATTGTATACATAGCCGCGCGTTGTCTGAGTAGCTCGGTGGCAGTTTGTCTCAAAAGGTTGTCATGGAGACGTAGTCGCTAAGTCAGGGTGATGAGTTTCCTCTTTTCTTTTTTTGCTTACGTATGCAGATGGGAAGCTGACCAGACCACTGGTTGTCCTGGAGACAAATCCGAACCGATGAGCCAATCAGTCGGAAGCCGGGGAGGCACTGGTAGACCACCGTGTCGCGGTAACCAAAGTTCTCCCCGATCACTTGGCCGTTGACGATGCCCTCCGGGATGCCGCAGTGACCAGCTGCGGCACAAAAACAACGCCATGAATTAGTGATGTGTCGTTCGCGAACGAGCCGGTTCTTAAAGCAGGATCTCTGAAGTGAACAAAGAGAGATGGTTCTTAGCAAGGAACCGGAAATGGGAGCCGACTTTTTTTTGTCCTCTATTCCCCGCCCCCAGTCTTCGGTAAAAGCCACATGTGATTGGTCAATATTATGAGAATTACAGAGACATGCAGCAGTGAGGAGAAGGGGCCTGGGGTGAAGGTAGACAGGTGGACATTTGTTATCACATTATGCTTATTATTCAATTATTATATTATTTATTAGTTGGTATGATAGCATTATTAATATGAAATGCAAATTAGTGACAGCTGATCATCAGACCAGAGTAACCACAGGAAAAGTGAAAGTTAGTGGATGCTTTCTGTACACATATAAATCAAGCTTTATCATAACTTTCATAACTGCTGCTGTGAAATGTAAATTTCTCCACTGTGAGACTAATAAAGGCAAATCCAATCCAATCCAATAAAAAATATTTGATATTGTGTATTGTCTATACGATTAATTCATTTTTTACAAACGTTTGCATGATATTTGGTAGTTAATTTAAGCAACAACAACAACAAAAAAAAAATCGGAAAATCCTACTGGACCCTCCGCACCCTGCCCACCACCTTTTCCAGCTACTCCCCTCAGGCAGGCGCTACCGATCCATGTGCACCAAATCCAGCAGACATTTAAACAGCTTCTTCCCCCAAGCCATTAACTCTTTGAACTCTTTGAACTCTTTCAACAGTAGCCAAAATGGAACTGTATAGTGCCACTTAGCAATTTTTTTTACGACGATACTAGTGCAGCGTGTTCTACCGGAAACAAATTTCTTGTGCGTTCTACATACTTGGCAATAAAGATGATTCTGATTCTGATTCTGATTCTGAAAACTGAGGAGCCATTTGGGAGCCAAAAGAGCCAGATCTTTTTAGTGAGCCACGCCAAAAGAATCGGCTCTCTGAAAAGAGCCAGGATTCCCATCACTACCAAGAATACACATTAACTATTAAAAACAAGTACACCAAGAAAAATAGCTCCCAGTTTGTTTCGTTCTGCACAGTCTGATATCAAAGAGAGCAAAAAAGTATTCTGCCATTGCAAACTATTTGGGAATCCAAGAAAGAGTTCAATTATTTGGCAGTTTAAAAAGGCTCAGATGGTCAATTGGCCCGCGAGCTCTTGTACAGATGCATCGGGGTTCCTTTGTGTTGATTCCAGGAAAAGAAGAAGAAAAAAAAAATGGGAGGCACACATGTTCTTTTGAAGATGGGTTGCTTAATTGGCTTGGGATTCTTGTCCTTTTCAACTCGCGCAGTCCGAATCGCTTCACTCGGTTGCGTGCGAGGCGGCTAATGAAAGGCTGATGAAAGGTATTGTTTGCAAAATGGCTTCTCACAAGTCACATTCGATGATTGTGACATGTCCATTTGGGCGGTTTGGGATGGGCTTGATTCGCCATTTCTTGGGTCTGATCACCAATTTTTTTGATTGCGATGAAATATATCTATGAAATATATATATATATATATATATAGAGGGTGCGAAGTTCAAAAACTTGAGTTAAACCGGGTGTAACTCGATGCTAGCGGGAGTCCGAAATATTAGTTATAAATAATATATATTATTATATATTATTACGTATTATTATTATTTACGATGATGATGATGATGATGTTACTTATGATGATGATTATGACGATTATGATGATGATGATGATGATTAGATGAGCCTTATCTAGTCTCACAGTGGAGAACTTTACATTTAACAGCAGCAAAAACAAAACACAGGAGTTGCTGTAAAGGCAGTCACTCTCGCGGTGCCATCTTGCAGTCAAAAACAAAACAAAAAAAACAAAATAACAACTAATGTAACACAACACAAAATACACATACAGTCTTCAATCATAAGCACTTTCTGCACCCTCTTTGTTGCAAGAAGCAGTTAAAGATGAAAAAGGAGAGAGTCAAAGTGTCCTTTTCACCTGTGGAACAGGGACATAATGGATGGATATGCATGTCTGCTATAAGCTAAGGTTTGAAAGCAAACACGAAGCTGTAGCATTCATTGATGAAAAAAAAATGTCTCACATCTCATGTCCCATGTAAATCTGCTTCAATTCCAAGCTGCGACAGTTCCATAAACGCATGGGCTCTTTCTACTATCTTTGTGACTGCTTTATTTCCTGTGTATGATAGTTGTCTATGTTAAGTGCTTTGTTCCAGCTTCAGCTGTTGTTAAAGCACCATATAAATCAACATGTTTTGTATTGTATAATCATGTTTTGAAGTAAATATTCTCGCATAGTAGTTGTTATCAGGGACATAATGGAGGAATATGGACGTCTGCTATAAACTAAGCTTTGAACAATACAACACGAAAAGAGATTGTCTCACATGTAAATCCGATTCAATTCGAAGCCGCGACAGCCATCGAAACCAAACATGTTGACTTTGCCAACATTTTTATCCAAATGCACCATGCAACAGTTATGATCCATTGAGACACTAGCCCTGGCAAATACAATCATGATCAAAACACATCAAAATGATTAGCATGATCTTTGCCGGTGAGAAATTTGGAAAAATCTAGGGTGGGAAAAAAATAATCAGTCGACAACCAAGAGGCACAAAGCAAAATGAGTTTTCATGCTCATAGAGTTATGACTAATCAGCATACCCAAATGGTGATGCATGCGCATCTCTGTGGTTGTGTGAAATTAAAAACGCAATCGCAGTTTGTTATCATAATAAATCTTTCGTAAAGTGTTTTTGATCGTGATTAAACACCAGACAGCTAGGAAGGTAGTAAGAAGTCTGTCGAGACGCCCCTCCCCCCCAAAAAAGGGTGGCAACAGTGAAATGCCACAGTTTCAGGAATATTCTTGGAAAGTCATGAAAAGTCAGGCAAATGTCAGCGCCTTGAACACGCTCTAATCTGACAATAAATATGAGATCAAGAGTCAAATCACGTAAAACACTTTCAAGTGGTATTTCGCCCCATACTCCTTTGCCTCCTGGAGTAGTTGAAACCAGTGTAAACCACCAAGGACAAGGTAGCGCTTTCCTTCGAGGAAACTTCAATTTCTTTGCTTGCATTTATCTTTCGCTAAGTCTTTTTTCGGAGAAATGGGGGAAAAACTGGTATTGAATGTAAATTCTGTTTATGTGGCACCGAAAAGCTCTTGGGTACCGCAACATCTGTCAGTGCCTGGAATGTTTTCTTTTTCAAGGTGCAGGGTTGGGTTCTGGGTTGCCCCAGGGGGTCATCACAGCTACCTTTTACTTCTTCATTTGACAGTGAAGGAAATAGATACAGTAAAGTCTCGTTATATCGATATTCAAGGGAGTCCGAAAAAATATCGATATAACCGGGACTATCGATATATCCGACCCTGTTTGCATGTAATTTTCTCCGTGCGTGCATAGAAATAGTATCGATATAACCGGGACTATCGATATATCCGATATCGATATAACGAGACTTTACTGTACATTGATTTAGCCCTATTAAATATTGCTCAAGATAAACATGGTAAGTTTAATCAGTATAAATATTGCTTTGCTTGTAATTAGACAGATAACAGAACAAAGAGGTGGTGTTTTGTTGAAGACATATTTTTTAGGTGCCAGGAGATCTGTGTAAAACAACAACATGGCCAAATGCTGGACAATGCAGATGAAAGGAACTGACCAAACACTAACTCGGCAGGACGCAACTTTTGATCTACCTTTCACCCTGCCTGAAGGTCGGGAAATACCTTGGACACAGAGATGTGAACCAGAAGCCAGGAAGAACCAAATGGGAACTTGATTTCTTTGTGTGGGCCAAATTTGAATATGCGTGTGGTACACGTTTAAACCTGGGCTGCTCAGTCTTCGTCTTTTCGTCTCTCACTGATTTTGAAGGCACATGAATATTTTCTGTGTCAGGGAGCTGAGACCCAGAATTCTGTATTAGATCAAATTGTTAGGAATAAATTATCTGTGAGTAAGTCGCCGGCTTTTTGGTCATCTCTCTCACAACGAACGCGCCAATTGTTAGGTTAAAACGTTGCGCAATAAGGTAAATATTTAATTCCGTTCAAAATTGTTAAAAGATTAAATATAACTGTTAACGCTAATATTAGCTAGTAATATTCTAACCTAACGACAGTCACTGACGCTAATATTAGCTAGTAATATTCTAACCTAAGGACAGTCAGTGAACACTCAACTTTCTTTCGAACAGAAGAGCCTTCTCGACTTGCGAAATGACGCGCTAATTAGAGTTTACACGCACGTACCTAAACAGCGCGACTCGGTTCCGCTCCACAGCCCGGATGACAGGCACTCCCTGACGGCCGAGCCCACCAGCATGAAACCGGCATCGCAAGCAAAGATGGCCGTCGCCCCAAAGGTCGTCTGAGTGCCGATCTTCTTGCCGCTGGGCGGGGACGGCAGATCGCCGCAGGAGATGACTGAAAAAAGACCAAATGAATTGGCCACAGGGTCTTGGGTGACTCTACCAACCTGAAAACACGATGACTCACTCTGACATTGCGGCCTTTCATTTTTCCAGCTCCAAATGCCGCTGGGGAGGCACTGGATATGCGCCGGTCCTAAGCGGAAGTAGCCCGGATCGCAGGTGAACACGATCCTGGTCCTGTACTCGTAGTGTGAACCGTTCACTATCCTCCATCGGCCGTGCTCCAGTGAGAACGAACCGATGCTGGGGCACACCACCACTATCAAAACACAACAAAGTCGTCAACCAAAGTTTGGTGACAAGCGGCGGTCACGCCGACCGAGTTGTCGGTTGCGCCAACCTGAGCACCGCGGGATCTTGTTGTGGTTGCTCCATGTCCCGTCGGGCTGGCAGATGGCGGACGTCAGTTCTTTGCTGGAGAGCCTGTAGCCGTCGCTGCAGAAGTAGGAGACGCGGGTTCCCACCGAGTAGTCGGCTGTTAGGACGCCGCCGTTCGCCGGCGCCTTGGGGGCTCCGCACGAGACAGCTTGGGGGAGG
Source organism: Hippocampus bargibanti (assembly GCF_051943395.1). NCBI lineage: Eukaryota > Metazoa > Chordata > Actinopteri > Syngnathiformes > Syngnathidae > Hippocampus > Hippocampus bargibanti. The sequence goes on along the minus strand of NC_142753.1, from coordinate 3,945,517 downwards.
ACGGAAAGACGAGCACAAAAGTGGTTCAATCACGCGCCGTTGATGTTTTTCATGCATGCTGGTTTGAGATCGTCTTTGGTTGGCTAAAAACAGATGGCTTCGTGGCCCGCGCTCGTCATGTTCAGCATGTGAATCAAAATTATCTTCATCGTTGTCTAGAAACTAGTGGCGGGTCGTGCATGTCACTCCTAGGCCTTCAGTAGTTCTACGTCTGAATCAATCCCCAGCTGCGAGTGTGGCGTGATTCATGCCAGGATGTCTTGCCTTGCTCGAGAATCAAAACAATGGCTTCAGATTCGGAGAAGATGCTTTCTTATTACTCATCCAGTTATGAATATGATTCATATAGTTCTGAAGAGGAAAGCATACTGTAAATGTTTGCAATCGATTAAAGAAGTCCTTCCGTCTCATTTTGAGGTATCTGGACTCCAATGTAGCGGCCTGAAAATGCACAAGATGGCGCCCAAGCTCCGTTGGAAATGGGTTGATTTGTCTGTTGGGAATTTGTGTCAACTCGTATCAAATAGTAGTCTTGGTACAACACACAACGATTCACCATCGCATTATTTATGTTTTTTTCCTTCTAATTTCGCCATCAACACGGATCAACACGAATTTTTCAGACCAAACAAAGTACCCAAAATGCATTGTGTGTCGCCTTCTCGGTCAGTGGCGTTCCAGACGTGACTTCACGTTAGGCATCGTCATCAACTCGAAAACAAAACTTTCTGAATAGTCAGCGCGAGTCTTAAAACGTAAAATATAGCTATATGTGGTGGAATCTTTGTAAAATACGCTCAGTAGAAGTAATTTGAAATCATTTTACAAATTATGGACACAACTTGTCCCGGGGGCGTCGGTTGTCCTTTAAAGAAACTTAAGAAATGCTGTCATGAAACGGTTTGAATTTTTACGATGACCATGTGGATTCATGATAACCTCATAAAATTGCAATATTATTTGCTATTTTTGCTAGCTTTGGAGCTGTCCAACTTCTCTTAATGATGTTTCTCTATTCTCTATTATCTATGATGTTGCTCTATTCTTCAAAAGCCTGTTTTGAAAATGGCTTTCACAGTTAGCCTGCAACCAAATCAATTTCTTCTCCTCCTTCAGCCATTATGGGTTGACAAAACCACGATTAAATTGACAAAAAACTATATATTTGCTTATGCGGGGTCCTACATATACAGTGTGCTAGCGCTGGCCAGTATGCTCTTATCACTTGCGGCTAGTGATACTATGGCTTGTGAAAACTCTGAAGCAGGCCATGGGTTGCTAACTTGAAATCTGACTGGAGAAAGCAACAGTTTGATTGACACTTATTTTATGCTCCAGGGCCTGCAGAACTGATTGTGAAGGCGTAGGTAGATTTCTGACTCTGGTAAACAATAATGGTTGAAATGATTGATTATTTAAATGCTTAAATATGAAAACACACGTCTGGAAGCAGCACAACAGGGGAAAAGCAATGAAAGGAAGCTTAAAGACAATTTAGGCCAGCAGAGAAGGCCTTGCAGGCCCTGATGGCCCACCACTGCTAAAAACATTTTTTCTAGTTTTTAATTGTTAATAATTGCCATTGAATCAAGTATCGGTTCTGTACGGTTCGGTTTTAAGTCTCCCTCACACACACCTTGGCAAGCAGGAACCGGCGAGTCCCAAGCATGGTGGCCAAGCGGCGTGCGGCGGCAGGTAGCCGTAGCATTGCCGACCAGCCGGTGTCCGCGGTCGCACGCCCAGCGTACCACACTGTTGACGTGGCCGCCCGTCTGCGACGAAATGGAGCCATGCAACGGCGAGTCCGGCGTGGAACAGTACAGGGCTGCATGGAACAATTCCCAAAAAGCAACCGGTTGACGTCACATGATGAGAACGACTTGCAGGAAAAAAAAACCTGGAAGCTTATCATCATGAACACCGCAACAACTCTGCAATGACACTACGAGGCTAATTGCTATATGGTGTCAAAGACTTGCACATGCTCTTTGCAGGCCCCGTTTGACCATGTAGCACTTTTAAATAAGTCCCATTGGGATTTAGTAAAAACAAGTTTTATTTTCAAGTAATTTATCAGGTGTAGTGAAGCTAAACAACCGGGTGCTAATCAGCAATGTTTTTGTCATGTGCCAGTTGTTAGCAATTAAAACTTCACCTCAGTGACTGGGTGATTGCCAACCGAAACAAGCTACTCGTATTATATCAGCTTGCGAAGAGGCAGCTAACTTGATAAAGAGATCGAGAAGATAGTGGGAAAATAATTAAAAGGGCGAGATTGAAAGTCTCGATGCAGGTTGGATAGCCTGAAGTCTGCTGCAGGGCAGCTTACTTGGATTTGGAAGCCCAATCAAATACATTTTTGGATTTGTTTCAGAATATACAGTGAGACCTCAATTTACAAACACCTTATCTTACAAACTTTTCATCTTAGAAACGTCAAATTTCTGAAAATTCAACCTTATAATAAGCACTATTTTCATAATACACACCCACCACGGCTGGCGGAGTGATCTTCGGCGGAAGCACACGACCGAACAGCACCAGACGTTAAGTTACAAACAGTCCTTATGGAAGGTGACTCTCCTTCCATAAGCCATCAACGACCATCAAAAAGGTAAATAAAACTTTATTTTACAGCACAGTTTATTTCTTTAATTACAGTCCTCATGTAATGTGCCTCTCTTTCCAAACAGCAATTCCCTTTGACCTTCGACCTCCAACGCCATTCCATCAAGCCATCAATGACCATCACAAATGTAAATAAAGCGACTATATGATACAATGCAGTGTATTTCTTTCATTACAATACAATAGCACATTTATTATACATAGAATAAGATATGTTGTGTGTAGTTTTAAGGCTTATTTAGTTGAAAAGTATATTTTATGAAAACCCGGGAATGGATTATTCCCATTTTAATGGCTTCCTATGGGATTTTTTTTTTTTTTTTTTTTTGAGATACACACTTTTCGCCTTACACACAGTGTCTGGGAACCAATTAAGTTCGTAAGTTGAGGTCTCACTGTATTTGTGTGAAAACTGCCATCTTGTTAAGCTCAACTGTAGGTACCGTATTTTCCGGTGTATAAGGAGCAATGGAGTATTAGCCCCCCCCCCGCCCAGAAAGATTTATTTTCTAACTTTTTCCACATGTAAGGCGCACCTTCAACGAATGAAAAAAGTTTTCCAACTATAATGTATAAATAGATAAAAGTGTGCATCATATGTGGAAAAAGTTTGAAAATACGCCCAAGGGGCCTTATACTCCGGTGTGCCTTATACACCCGAAAATATGTTATATTTTTTATGATCCAACTATTTCGGTTTAAACTAATTATTCTCAGCTATACTGCAAGAGCTACCAAGTGGGGGACATCACAGACATCTGCTCCAACTCTCCTCCTTCACGAACAAGAGCGTGAACTTAAAGGTTGGAAGGAAAAACCAGGGTCATACGATCATCATTTTCCCCTTCACTGTCAAAAAAAATCCTTGACTAAAACCCCATTACGTGAGAAAAAGAGTCCTCAGTGGACAAAATGTTTGAGTCCAAATGTCTACAAAAAAAGTGGCGCTATCTGTGCTCCGCGGGATTCGCATGGACGGAGAGCGGACGTTACAGAGTGCATTCAACGGCTCGAGAGGCGGTCAGAAGTGAGGCGAATGTGCGAAAAGTTATTTTAACTCATCCACTGCCATTCACAAAGAAAAAGCCAAAAGGAGAAGAAGACTGTCATTCACAAATGTATTCAGGAATTGAAAATATGACGTTGAACGCCATTCCTGAATTTGTTTTGGGTTTTGTTTTTTCATGGGTGCTGAAAAAGCACTGGCCTCTGGTAATGTTTTTTTCCCTTCCTTTCCACAAGGGGGCATTATTTCTATTTTCCTTCTATGTTAGCGTTTTGTTCCAGCTTCAGCTGTTGTTAAAGCGCTAAATAAACCTGTATTGCATTGTATTTTGTACAGCCGCCCCCCCATTTCAAGCTCCTCTAACTCCAGACCCATATAATTTAGGAATTAACTAATTGTCTGATGAAACAAAATATTCTAAGGTTTCAAACGCTCTATTGAATGTTTATTATAATAATAATACATTTCATTTATCAGCGCCTTTCAAAACTCTCAAAGTCACTTTACAGTCATAGGATCAGTACTTCTGTGGGTGAGCAGCGGCAGCCACACGCGCCAGCGTTCACTCAAGCGGTAATAACTCAAATAGATCAAGTTAGCTGGCTAGCTAATAGATAACTAACAGATAGCTAGCTAGCAAATAGACAGCGAGCTAGGTAGCCAGCAATGGTGACCCCGTTCAACCGGGAATAACTCAAATAGATCAAGTTAGCTAGCTAGCTAATAGATAGCTAGCTAGATATATAGCTAGCTAGTTAGACAACTAATAAATAGCAAATTGACAGCTAGCTAGGTAGGCAGCCAGCAACGAGGACCACACTCAACCGGGAATAACTCAAATAGATCAAGTTAGCTAGCTAGCTCGCTAATAGATAGCGAGCTAGCTAGTTAGTTAGTTAGTCCTAAAACTAGAGATTCTGTGGGTCCTGGAATTCAAGTGACAATGACAAAAACCCTGACACTGCAATGGACACATTTTTTGCACATCTGACAGTGAATGAGTCAATGGTCCTATTCTGCTCACAAGTTTGACTAATGTGATATTAAAAATTCCTTCACGAGCCATTTTACAGCCCTGACCGCTCATCCTTCTGTCTGCCTCTCGGATAATATTCCATGCAATGTGATAATGCTAATTAGTAGTAAAATAAGAGTTGGGATACATACTTTGGTACTCACCAACATAGCGAATTCTGAAGCCCCTCTTGTTGGTGCCGTGGTCCGATGACCAGCGCACCAAAAACTGGTGGCCAGAAGTGGTGATGTTGAAGGGCGTCGGTAGGTCACCGCTCAGCGTGGCTAACGTTGGGTCGTTGGCGGATGGACCTGAGGTGCAAAAAATCGGACAAGAAACAGACATTTAAACAGCTTCTTCCCTCAAGCCATTAACTCTTTGAACAGTAGCCCAAATTGAACTGTATAGTGCCTCTTTGTAATTGTTTTGATGATGATACTAGTGCAGCGTGTTCGACCGGAAACAAATTCCTTGTGTGTTCTACGTACTTGGCAATAAAGATGATTCTGATTCTGATACATTTTGTGTCATGGGGTAATGTGAAAGACACCCATCGTTCATTTCAGCGTCCGTATAATGTAGTGCAAAAACAGCCATGTTTGCTTTCTATGACGTTGATAGAACGTTTACATACACATCCGTAAACATCCCATGTTACTTCATTTTTTGTTTAGTCTATATATGGATGGATGTAGTTTATTATTAGATAACTTTGCGTATCTGTAGGGCAGGGGTGTCTAAGTCATTTTTTGCCGCGGGCCACATTGTAGTTCTGGTTTCCTCTCGAGGGCTGTTATGAATTTGGGGAACACATTAGAATGTTTAAATCCCTTCAAATATTACATATAGAGCACACAGCAAATTAATGAATAAATCGTTTTCAAATCTGAAGTCAAGAATAATGACTTTTATTGTGGTTGACATCCAAAAATATGAAAATTTGGCTCAGATTTTAGCAATCATCATGGATTTTAACAAGTTCGATTTGCTTTCGCGGGCCGAAAAAAATGATGTGGCGGGCCGGATTTGGCCCGCGGGCCTTGACTTTGACACATGTGCTGTAGGGTGTACCATTATTAAACATCTTTATTTTCAGCCTAATATCATGTTACACCCTCCTCGTCCCTGATAGGCTCGGTCGAAATGATGTCATCACTGCTGTATATATAAAACCAAGTGAAAGGGGCGGGTCTATGCATACCTGTCAACCTCCACGGCTCCATGCCCTTACAAACTGTCGTATTTTCCCTTACAAAATATCAAATAATCTTACACCATATTTTTTTTCCAACATGTTTATTTATGTAGTTTAACATGTTATATTGTACATGTGTTTCGTTATATCATTCTGTACATATTGTTAATAAATGATGAAATTACAAGTGTTGCTGAATGACCACAGTCCTGATATTTGCTCCCACTCTTTGTGATGCTTGCCTTTTCCATTTAACTTCAGCATTTTAATTCAGGTTCGGCCATTGCGACTTGATGATTGTCTCCAAAGACAATTCAAAATGATGTTGTAATGTAAGCCTCCTGCTCTGCTTTCGCTTTGGTCACGTGTGATCGGAATGATGCAATGAGAAATCCCCAGGCGGCAAACGCATGCGCACAGTAGCATCAAACCGCTTGCTTCGTTTGCAATGAAAAAAACGATACCGAGATAGAGGCTATCGCGGCGAACTCGTTTGACTTGCCATTTTGTGATAGTCGGTGTATACCGGATGTTACCCATCATAGAAAAATGTGCGTTTTTCCGTACAGATTTTCTTGTACGTCGTACACGTATTAAAATGCATAATTAACGTACAGTAAAGTCTCGTTATATCGATATTCAAGGGAGTCCGAAAAAATATCGATATAACCGGGACTATCGATATATCCGACCCTGTTTGCATGTAATTTGCTCCGTGCGTGCATAGAAATAGTATCAATATAACCGGGACTATCGATATATCCGATATCGATATAACGAGACTTTGCTGTAAACGTAAAACGTAGCGGTTGACAGGTATGTCTATGTCTTTTGGCTTTCCCAACTTGACCAGAAATGTCTCTGTGTTGTCTACAAGAATAAAGTAATCTTTTTTGTTCACCACTTTGGTCCCTGCTGATGTTTCATGATAAATGTCCATAAACCAGAGAACCAGAAAGAGATATATCATTTATCCCAACATTTTTGGTGCCGAAACCCGGGACGACGAAGTCCCAGGAACGGAAGGTGGTGGTGGTGGTGGTGGGGAGGAGATCGCCCACTTTTTGCTGAACACAAAGGACATTTTTTTTTCTTTACCGTCAAAAATTTCCAACACGTCAAACTCTCTCTCCGTGTGAAAGCTTTCAAAAGTGATGGTGACGTTGTAGCCCTTTTCCACGCTGATGCTCCACGAGCACATCTGCAGATTGGGATAACTTTCGGGCCAACCGGGACTCAGGATGACACCTGACGAGTCGTATCGTACGTCGTGAGCGGGGCACTGAACTAAAAGACGAACAAAAAAAGTTAGATTTATACTTTCTCCAAAAAATGTGGCAGAGTATAAAACATTCCAAGCTAAGACCTTGACACGACGGCGGCGCCGCGTCCATCTGCAGCCTCTCTCCTAGGCGGCAGGTGAGAATATTGCTGCCGACCAATGAGAATCCAGGATGGCATCTGTACCTGATGATGTCACCTAAAAAAAATGGATGCAAGCACCTTTTTCAATCATATTTGTTGAACTAATGCAGTGATCCCCCTCACTTCACGGTTCACTTATTGCGGGTACAGTGCATCGCATATTTTTTTTTTTAGAAAGAGAGAAAGAGAGAGACTAAATTAGTCTGAAAAAGGCAGCATTATTCTCGAAAAGATAGCAGGAAAGTAGCAACTTGCCTTGGCACCACCTTAATTCATTCTCTGCCAATAATTCATTCCCTGCCATTCACAAATTTATTCGGAAATTGAAAATATGACAGAGCGCCATTCCCGAATTTGTTTGCATTTTTTTTTTTTTTTTGCTGGAGTGCCAATAAAGCGCTGGCCAGACCTCTGGCAATGTTTCCCCTTCCACAAGGGGGCATCATTTCCCCTTTTTTCATGTTAGCTCTTTGTTCCAGCTTCAGCTGTTGTTAAAGCGCTATATAAACCAATATGTATGTCTTGCATTGCATTTTGGATATCCGCCCTTATTTTCAAGTTCATATAACTCCAGCCATATACTTTCAGAATTAACTCTTATTTTTTACTAGGCCGGGGGTCTGGGCAACTCTGGAGCTGATAAGCTGCTACAAAAAATAATAAAATAAAATAAAATAAAATAAAATAAAATAAAATAAAATAAAATAAAATAAAATACTGTACATCAATCCCAAATTAGTCAGTGGTGCCTCATTTTGTAAACCAGAAAGAATAAGAAAAAATATAATATACACATAGCATTAGTGTATATTCATTGACTGCATAAAAAGTGTTTTAACTCATTAACCGCCATTCCCGAATTTATTCGGGAATTGAAAAGCATGACGTGGAGCACCATTCCTGAATTTGTTAATTTTTTGTTCTTGCAGGGGGCCGATCAAGCGCTGGTCAGACCTCTGGCAATGTTTTTTTCCCTCCCACGAGGGGTCAGAATTTGCCTTTTGTACATCCGCCCCCATTTCATGTTCAGATAACTCCATAACCCTATAATTTCGGAATTAACACTTTTTTTCTTGATGAAAAAAGACAGTCTAAGGTTTCTTACGCTGCATTGAATGTTTATGTCGTCCTAAAACTCAATATTCTGGGGGTCCTGGAATTCAAGTGACAATGACAAAAACCCTGGCACTGGAATGGACAATTTTTTGAGTTAATTGTCTAAACATAAACACATTGGCTGTGAGTAGATCAACACAGTCCCCACTTTGTGGATTTTGGCCTATCACGGGGGGTTCTGGTCCCCATTAACCCTGATAAACGGGAATACTGTACCACCCCCAATGAAAATTGAGCAGTGTTATCTGATTTTTCTGATACAGGTTGTGCACTGCACAATCCTGGTGAGTTTTGTGTTCGTGTCCTTTTTAAACATATTTTTTGGTGGTCTTCAGAGTGTCTCGTTTCAGCAACGGCATTAAAGTGACATGTCCAAAGGCGAGGGGGAAAACAAAAAAAACAAAACCAAAAAGAAATGGTGAGGGACAGCTGGATGATGACTCACCTATCTCCAACTCGCCGTCCTCCATCAGCATGTCAGCGTTGGGCACATCCGGAGGGGGCTGGCAGACCCTTAATTGGTAGGCTGCAAGATGGATGACACAAAGGGGAGCAGCAGAGGAAAACGGTATGAATGTGGAAGGCACCGTCGAGGTTAAAACGCACCATTTATTTTGCTTTATGCTTTACTTAACCCTCCGATTGAACTCCATATGTGCGTGCGGTTCGGTCAGCGGAGAAGCCGGCCGCGCAAATACATTGCTTGTCTTGAATCATAAAAGGCAACAGCCACCGGGCTGAGAGGTTTGCAATCGATACGACTGCAAGATCGTAGATCATTTCGTAAACCCGGCAAGTGAGTGGCCCAGAGAGAAAATACAGAAAGAAGGAGAGCGCCGAGGGCTTTAAGTCATTACCAAATTGACGATAAGAATAAAATATGTCAATAAGTATCTGCAGATCTACGTTTTTATTTTTTTATTTTAATGAATGCACAATGTGTATGTACAGGATCCCTTAGCGAAGCAATTGATCTCACAGATCTCAAAAGCATTTTCATGGCCTCTGTGTTGTCTAGAATTGTCCTTGGAATGTTAAGCGTTTTAGAGTTTTGAAGGACAACCGACACCATTTTTTTGTTTCCTAACTGACATCAGAAAAACGTTTTATAGCATCTAAATACCTAAAACACGTAGGCTGGTATTTTTAGTCAAATGCAAAACACCAATAAAAAAGACTTAAAGTGTCCCAAAACTGCCACAAAATGAGCTAGAAACTGGGAAGATTCAGAAAGTCACGCCAGGATACTCCTTCACAAACTGCCTTGCTCCAGAATCAAAACAATGGCCTCAGGGAGTTCAGAATCGGAGAAGATGCTTTCTTGTTACTCATCCAGTTATGAATACGATTCAAATAGTTCTGAAGAGGAAAGCATACATTTTTTCAATCGATTAAAGAAGTCCTTCCATATCAATTTGAGCCGTCTGGACTTCAATGTAGCGGTCAGAAAATGCACAAGATGGCGCACAAGTTCCGTTGGAAATGGGCTGATTTGTTCGCTGGGAACTTCTTTATGCGTGTTACCGCAATTGGCTGCAACACACTACGATTCACCATCGCGCTATTTATGTAGTTTTCCTTCTAATTTCGTGATCAAAACGATTTTTTCAGGCGAAAAAAAGGACACAAAATGCATTGTGTCGCTTTCTCATTCAGGGGCATTCCCTCCGTGACGTCACTTAGGGCATCGTCATCAACTCGAAAACAAGACTATTCAGCGCGAGTCTTAAAACGTAAAATATAGCTATATGCGGTGGAATCTTTGTAAAATGCGCTCAGTAGAAGTAATTTGAAGTGATTTTACGAATTATGGACAACTTGACCGGGGGTGTCGGTTGTCTTTTAAGTCATCAAATGTATGCCGTCCTGCTCCGCCCACACGGCTTTGGCGAAAAGTAGAACGATGAGCCATTTTGCATCACTCGTCTGTCTGAGGACGTGGTTGCAATTTCGGAGCGGTCAAACAAAATATATTTCATCAAATATACTGTCTCGAAAATGTCAGCTATAAAATGGTGGATTTTGTGTCGCTTTTCATGCCTGGGCACTTTTTTGTTAATTTTTGTGAGTCAAATGTCATGATGCCAAGTTAAATAGTCTTGGGTGTCAAAAATTTGGCGACAGTCAGACAAAAATGTCACATTTCCAATGTCCGGACACAGCCAAGGAAGATTTGCTTGTTGATCTGCTCATGATTGACACGTCCAGCAGAAGCAAAGCTGTTTTTAGGAGGTGAATTCTCAAATCAAATCTGCTATTTATCACATTTTAGAGACAAAATTCAACTTTGCCGTGTGTGTGTTCAAACAATAAAGGCACAGCTGCACAATTGGCATGACATTTAAATACTATAGTAGACCTTCAGTTTTTTTATGTACACAATGCTAACAAGCAGTGTTCTATTTTTCAACCATCTGCAACCTACAACAGAACACAAACAAAATCCAAAAAAAACAAACCCTCCAACAGATGGTACTTTTTCTCAACAGCCACAACCTACCAAAATGATTAATTACGAGTGTGACATCCGTATAAAACAGTGTTGGGGAAAAAAAGACTTGCATGGAGGAGTGAGAGAGAGAAAGAGAAAGAGAGAGAGATGTGAGAGTGTGCACAAGTGCTTAAAAACAATACTGTGAAGGGTAAACAGAGTCGGGAAAGTAATAAAAATAATTGTGTCTAATTAAATAATCCCCCGCAACGAAACTTTTCAAGCTGAAAAAAAATACATCATATTTATCTCGGAGATAAAAATAATGGAATTCAACAGAGTAACTGAGAGCTTTAAAATGAAGTTCTAGCGACAAGACCACCACTCCATAATGTTGCCTAAACGGGGAGCCAAGTAGACCTACCCAGAAAAGTGCAATGATTGGGCACCAATTAATATTAATAATAATAATAATACATTTCAAAACTCTCAAGGTCACTTTACAGTCACAGGATAAGGTTTTCTGCAGCAACACGTCCCAGCGTTACTCAACCTGGAAGTATCTCAAATAGATCGAAAGCTAGCTAGCTAGCTAATAGATAGCAAACAGCTAGCAAGTAGATAGCGAATAGCTATCTAAAAGATAGCTAATAATAATAATAATAATAATAATAATAATAATAATAATAATAATAATAATAATAATAATAATAATAATAATACATTTCATTTATAAGCGCCTTTCAAAACTCTCAAGGTCACTTTACAGTCACAGGATAAGGTTTTCTGCAGGTGACTAGCGGCAGCAACACGTGCCAGCGTTACTCAACCTGGAAGTATCTCAAATAGATCGAAAGCTAGCTAGCTAGCTAGCTAATAGATAGCAAACAGCTAGCAAGTAGATAGCGAATAGCTATATAAAAGATAGCTAATAATAATAATAATAATAATAATAATAATAATAATAATAGCAATAATAATAATAATAATAATAATAATAATAATAATAATAATAATAATAATAATAATAATATTCTCATCTATCATCTCATTTTCCGTACCGTTTATTCCTCATTAGGGTCGCAGAGGTTGCTGGAGCCTATCTCAGCTGTGTTCGGGCACGAGGCGGGGGACACCCTGAATTGGTTGCCAGCCAATCGCAGGGCACACAAAGACATACAACAGTCACTCTCACACTCACACCTAGGGACAATTTGGAGTGGTCAATCTGCCTGCCATGCATGTTTTTGGAGTGTGGGAGGAAACCGGAGGACCCAGAGAAAACCCACGCGGGTCCGGGGAGAACATGCAAACTCCACAGGGAGGCCGGACCGGGACGCGAACCCCTGCTCCGAACCCCTGCACTGTGAAGCCGGTGTGCTAACCACTCGACTACCGGGCCGCCCTAATAATAATAATAATAATAATAATAATAATAATAATAATAATAATTATTATTATTATTATTATTATTATTATTATTATTATTATTATTATACATTTCATTTATAAGCGCCTTTCAAAACTCTCAAGGTCACTTTACAGTCACCGGATAAGTTTTTCTACGGGTGAGCAGTGGCAGCCACACACAATTGCAAAGACTGAAGCAACATTTGTTTGAAAAACATTTCGAATATAAAAAGTAAGTCAAAGTAATTGCAGCCCAACTAATTTTCGACTTTAGTGAGTCGTCAAGGAAATTATAAGGAGTTGCTGCCCGCCATTACAAAAACAACTCATTTGTCTTCTCGGCAACAGCTAGCAACCAGCGCAAGGAACACCGACCCAACTATGCTTCGATCTGCTGAAACTTAAATTGTTCTTTGTGGAGCCATACGTCAACGTTTTCAGGCACAACCGCGATTGACTGAAGGATAAAATTGAATAATCGACAACATCGGCAACACCAAAACTGATCCAAGTCATTGTTGAATAATGTCATTTACCCTTACCGTGATAGCTCAAAACAAAAAAGCCAGCTCCGGAAAAATCCGAGTGGAATTTGATGAGGATGATGTTAGAGGTGGAGTACACCGACTCCAGTGCCGTGTTGCCACTGAATTGGCCGATCTGTGGGGACGATTGGTCCGGACCATCCCTGCAGTGAACAAAAAGAAATAAATAAATAGCTACAAGTACAAGAAGTGGTCATTTATTGTGAGGAAATGGGCAGGAATAAAGAATAGAAGAGCTTTGATGACATTTACAAGAAAAGTGCTTTGTGAAGATACTGCCAAAAACCATAAGCGAGAAAACAAAGATCATAGGCATTGTACTGTTGTCAGTGGTGGACCATCAAGGCCTGCAAAGCCTTCTATGCTGGCTTAAAAATATCTGAATCACAGACGGATGTTAATTATATTTTGTCCATGAATTCTTATTAAATAATTCCAAATTGACTTTCAGCTTCTTTTCATTACTTCTCGCCATTTGCGTTGCTTCCAGATGTGTGTTTTCATATTTAAAGGACAACCGATGCCTCGGGACAAGTTGTGTCCATAATTTGTAAAATCACTTCAAATGACTTCTACTGAGCTTATTTTACAAAGATTCCACGGCATATAGCTATATTTTACATTTTAAGACTCATGCTGAATATTCAGGAAGTCTTGTTTTTGAGTTGGTGACGATACCTACGTGACGTCACGGTTGGTATTGTCACTGACTGAGAAAGCAACACACAATGCATTCTTTGGTACTTTGTTTGGTCTGAAAACTTCATGTTGATCCGTGTTGATGGCGAAATTAGAAGGGAAAACCCATCAATAATGTGGTGGTGAATCGTTGTGTGTTGCTCCAAGACTACTATTTGAGCTGGCAAATTCCTAGCAGACAAATCAGCCCATATCCAACGGAGCTTGGGCGCCATCTTGTGCATTTTCTGGGATACTACATTTCAGTCCAGATGTCTCAAAATGACACGGGAAGGACTTCTTTAATCGATTGCAAACATTTATGCTTTCTTGTTCAGAACTTTTTGAATAATATTCATAACTGGATGAGTAAGAAGAAAGCATCTTCTCCGCATCTGAAGCCATTGTTTTGATTCTCGAGCAAGGCAAGACGTCTTGGCGTGACGTCACGAACAAGGGGGACCTTCTGAAACTGGCCATTTCCGGTTTCATTTTGAAGTAGTTTTTGGCCACTTTAAGTCATTTTTATTGGTGCTTTTCATTTGACTAAAAATATCAGCCTGTGTGTTTTGGGTATTTTAGATGCTATAAAACGTTTTTCTGATGTCAGTTAGGAAACAAAAAAAATGGTGTCAGTTGTCCTTTAAGCATTTGACCAATCAAATTTCAGCCATTATTTGTTACCAGGGTCAGAAATCGACCTGGACGTCTTCACAATCAGTTCTGCAGGCCCTGTCGTATCTAATGTGTGTATCAAACTGTTGCTGTAACCAATCAGATTTCGAGATGGCAACACAACAGAGGTACCGACGCCTTCTTGAAGGTGCTGGTCAACGTCAGCGTTTTCGCAAACTATGATTGGCTAATCACAAGACGCACTTTTCAAGAAAAAGTGGACATCGTGAAGATAGGTCGGTCTTTGTTGTTGGCAGCAATACGTCTGTGTAAGCTCTCAGTCGTACAGGAGTGGTCCATCGATGAGAAGGTTTCTTCAGCCGTCATCTGTACAAAAGTGATTGAATCTGAGGTGGTTCTTTAAATCAGCTAATTTAAAGGTGGCCTTTTCTAAGTTACGTACCAGCAGAAGGATGTCTCTCCCAAAGTTGGCAGCAATACGTCTGTGTAAGCTCTCAGTCGTACAGGAGTACTTTGGGAGAGACATCCTTCTGCTGGTACGTAACTTAGAAAAGGCCACCTTTAAATTAGCTGATTTAAAGAACCACCTCAGATTCAATCACTTTTGTACAGATGACGGCTGAAGAAACCTTCTCATCGATGGACCACTCCTGTACGACTGAGAGCTTACACAGACGTATTGCTGCCAACTTTGGGAGAGACATCCTTCTGCTGGTACGTAACTTAGAAAAGGCCACCTTTAAATTAGCTGATTTAAAGAACCACCTCAGATTCAATCACTTTTGTACAGATGACGGCTGAAGAAACCTTCTCACCTCCTGTACGACTGAGAGCTTACACAGAGATAGGTCGGTCAGTTATTTCCTGGCTAATGGTATCCTCTAGTGGACTTGTCGTATATCACACCACACATTTTACAGTCTGGATTGATTCAGACGTAGCACTACTGAAAGCCGAGGGATGAAATCCACGGCCCGCCAATGACTGTTGTTCTCCGACGGGTTGTTTCGTCAAAATGTGTCATTGGCAGCAAGTGAAGGCTGAACTCCGAAATACAAACTCGCTGGGAAGCCAGTATATTTCTTTCTTTATTTACTTAGTGTGCGTTTCTCTCGCTGATGCGGCGGTTCAAATAGATTTGGCTTTGTCACTGCCGTCTAAGGGACATTGCAACACATTAACGCGGTTGTTAGTTTAAAGGAATAACAAACACATGCCAAAGACTGCTGTGGATTTTTTGGCTCAGGGCTTTTTTGTTATTCAGTGACTTGGCATTCAGACCATGAAGTTTGAAAGGACAACCGACACCATTTTTTTTGTTTCCTAACTGACATCAGAAAAACGTTTTATAGCATCTAAAATACCCAAAACACACAGGCTGATCTTTTTATAGTCAAATGCAAAACACCAATAAAAATGACTTAAAGTGTCCCAAAACTACTTCAGAATGACCCCGGAAATAGCTAGTTTCAGAAGGTCCCGCCCCTTTGTTTGCGCAGCACGCCAGGACATCTTGCCTTGCTCTAGAATCAAAACAATGGTTTCAGATTCGGAGAAGATGCTTTCTTGTTACTCATCAATTTATGAATATGATTCAAATAGTTGTGAAGAGGAACGCATAAATGTTTGCAGTCGGTTAAAGAAGTCCTTCCGGATCATTTTGAGGCGTCTGGACTCCAATGTAGCGTCCCAGGAAATGCACAAGATGGCGCCCAAGCTCTGTTGGAAATGGGCTGATTTGTCTGCTGGAAATGTGTGTCAACTCGTATCAAATAGTAGTCTTGGTGCAACACACAACGATTCACCATCGTGTTATTTTGGTGTTTTCCTTGTAATTTCACCATCAACACGAAGTTTTCAGACCAAACAAAGTACTCAAAATGCATTGTGTGTCGCTTTCTCGGTCAGGGGTGTTCCAGACGTGATGTCACGTCAGGCATCGTCATCAACTCGAAAACAAGACTTCCTGAGTATTCAGCGCGAGTCTTAAAATGTAAAATATAGCTATATGCGGTGGAATCTTTGTAAAATATTAAAAAATAATAAAAAAAAATAATAAAAAAAAAATTGAAGTTATTTTACAAATTATGGAGAACAACTGGTCCGGAGGTGTCGGTTGTCCTTTAAAGGGGAACATTTTGCCACACTTTTGATCCGGTAATACACAGGTGGCAAAGTCAAGGCCCGGGGGCCAGATCTGGCCCGCCATATCATTTTATTTGGCCCGCCAAAGCAAATATAAGCACTGACCCCGCAAGCTGGCGCATTAAGTCGGTGTTCACGTTATGGTCACTTGTTGAATTTGGTAACATCACGAAGCGGCGCCACCCGTTTGCCTCTCATCCACGTTAAGAATCCGGAAGTCTCCACGGGCCTACGGAGGCATACCGTGAAGCGAGGACTCAGCAAATATGGTCGCTCCCTGTATGAGACCAATTAGCGAAGAAACTCAACGGCTGGCATCTGGCTCGCTACCTGAGGAGGGCCGGCGTGCAAATGGCACCCCCGTCACGCGAACGGCACTCCCTGCTGAGAGACAGCGCTACCGCGGAGGGCGCGATGATGCGAGTGTCAGCGGCTTGCTCTTGATGTGATTTTAGCGATCGCTTCATGCGTAGGCAATTTTCGCTCAACTAAATGCTCGTGGAAAGACGGATTGGCTCATAGATAGAGTGAAACATTTTCAACATCATCTTTTTTTTATTTGGACTGTGCGATTATGTCACAAAGTTTGTTGTAGTCGTAGTACAAAGTAGTAGTAGAAGCATTTCCAGCTGGTAGAGAATGATACTGCTACCTCTTGACTGGTACTCGTTAGAGGGAGCATATACTGGAACTCCTACTCTGGCATCCCTTCATTGGCTCTCTTTACATTTTAGAGTTCTTTTGATGATCTTACTAATAGTTTTCAATGTCTTTAAAAGACCTTGTACTCTTTGGTACTTGACACAGCATGATTCAGACATGAGCTTAGTTTTACTCCCTGGTGCTTTCTACTATTTTTGTGACTGCTTTATTTCCTATATATCACAAAGTGTCAAAGTCAAGGCCCGCGGGCCAAATCCGGCCCGCCACATCATTTTTTTCGGCCCGCGAAAGCAAATCAAACTTAAAGGATTCCATGATGATTGCTAAAATCTGAGCCAAAATTTCAGATTTTTGGATGTCAACCACAATAAAAGTCATTATCTTGACTTCAGATTTGAAAACGAGTTATTCATTAATTTGCTGTGTGCTCTATATGTAATATTTGAAGGGATTTAAACATTCTAATGGGTTCCCCAAATTCATAACGGCCCTCGAGAGGAAACCAGAACTACAATGTGGCCCGCGGCAAAAAAATGACTTTGACACCCCTGCTATATATGTTACTTGTCATGTTATGCCTCCGTTTTAGGCTTGGCAGCGTTAGCTGTAACAAAGCGCGATATAAATCCACATGTATTGTATTGTACTTTGTTAAAGCTTTGCTCGCCAGCGTGCCATCAGAAGGTCGCAACAGAGCTAAGAAAGCCATGAAAGTGGACATCCTAAGGAAACAAAACAAATTCATTTGGGATTTCGTGTTCGGCTTCTGCGACAGTCAAAAACTGATGGTACACGTGTTAAAACCCGTACAACTTTTCCGGGATTGTCAGTCTTGTTTATGGCCTGGTTTTGAGGTCCACAGCTAAGATCAAGATTCAGGGTTAAATTTATGACTCGTCTTGTTTTAAAGTGTGCGGATTTGGTGGGATCAAGTGACGCTTTTGTGTGCTATTTATCTTGTTGAAGGTTGCATAACTTTTATTTGGGATTATGATGGTTCGAGTCACAGCCATTTAGAATTGATGTGCAATTCAGGATTGTGAGCAGTTGTCTGAGCTTTACGGCAGTCTTACTTTCAAGTGCGAGCATCTTTTAAAGGACGACACCATTTTTTGGTTTCCTAACTGACATCAGAAAAACGTTTTATAGTATCAAAAATACCCAAAACATGCAGGCTGAATTTTTTTGTCAAATGCAAAACACCAATCTAAATGACTTAAAGTGTCCCAAAACTACTTGAAAATGACCTCAGAAAGTTTCAGTTTCAGAAGGTCCCGCCCCCTTGTTCGTGACATCATGCCAGGACGTCTTGCCTTGCTTAGAATCAAAACAATACCTTCAGATTCGGAGAAGATGCTTTCTTTTACTCATCCAGTTATGAATATGATTCAAATAGTTCTGAAGGGGAAAGCATGAATGTTTGCAATCGATTAAAGAAGTCCTTCCCCCTCATTTTGAGGCGTCTGGACTCCAATGTAGCGCCAAGAAAATGCACAAGATGGTGCCCAAGCTCTGTTGGAAAATGGGCTGATTTGTCTGCTGGGAATTTGTGTCAACTAGTATCAAATAGTAGTCTTGGTGCAACACACAACGATTCACCATCGCATTATTTATGTTTTTTTTCCTTCTACTTTCATCAACTCGAAAACAAGACATCCTGAATATTCAGCGCGAGTCTTAAAACATAAAATATAGCTATATGCCGTGGAATCTTTGTAAATGCGCTCAGTAGAAGTCATTTGAAGTGATTTTACAAATTATGGACGCAACTTGTCCAGAGGTGTCAGTTGTCCTTTAAGGGATGCAATGTGGTTTTAATTTAACCTGTGAGGCTTTTGTGTGATTTGTAGAAGGCACACTTCAAGACGAAAAACGTACCGAGGATTAACGGTTAAAAAGTATTACAGTGATGCCATTGTTGTGGAATTTATGGACGTCTCAATTTACGTTTTTACAATTTGTGATTTTGGCGGGGTTCTGCGATATAGGAGTTTGTTTCACTTTAAGCTGGGGATTTCTCCTGCCATGTGCGGTCGCTCCGTTTTAGGCTAGGCAGCTTTTGTGAGATTTACTCAAAGTCTTTCATTAGGACGGATGGCATTTGCACGACGTTACAGTTGCTATATTGAAACGGTGTAACACTCATGGAATTTATGCTTGCCTTGTTTGACGTGGAATTCAGATAGATTTATGTCCGCGGTGTCTTCTATGCAAGGGGCTTATTTTACTGGATTCTTACTTTGAGATGTATCACTTTTGGAAGATTTATGGTCGATTTTTTTAAGGCTTTCTAACCTGAGATTTATGGTTGTTATACTTTAAATCATTCACTGCCATTCCCGATTTTGTTCGGGGTTTGGTTTTTCAGGCGAGAGGTGCCAAATAAAACACAGGTCAGACCTCTGACAATGTTTTTGCCTTCCACGGGGCGGCATCATTTGCCTTTTGTCCATGTTAGTGCTTTGGTACAGTTTCAGGTGTTGTAAAAGCGCTATATAAATCAATAAGTATTGTAATGTATTGTATTTTGTACAGCCACCCCCATTTCAAGCTCAGATATCTCCTGACCTATATAACTTAGGAATCAATTTTGTTTTCTGATGAAAGAAGAGCGTCTAAGGTTTCTGATGCTGAATTGAATGGATACAAGGTCCTAAAACTCAATACTCTGTAGGTCCTGGAATTCGAGTGAAAATGACAAAAATGAATGAGTTAATGTACAATGTATTTTTAGTTTGCTTTTGTGATTGATATAAAGTCCAGACAATCCATGATTTTAAACAACCACACATTCTAATATTCATGACTTGCCTTTCTTTTTTATCATCAGGATTTAACACTGTTCGTTTGTGAATCAGTTAAGGTATAAATAGATGAGCAGAATAAAAAAATGCTATTTGGTAATGTTACAGAACTGTTCTTCTGTAAAGTGAGCCTACCAAAAGCGTGAATAGTCCCGGTGACAATATGGGCAAGGGCAACCTACCACACGGTGATGTAGTCATAAATGGGCTCCGTGCTCAGTACTGTGAAGTTGATATAGATCCCGTGTCCGGGTGGGACCCTAACGCTCCACACGCAGTCCTGGAAGTTGGGGTATTCCTCAGGGTGACCAGGTGAGTAAATTGTTCCATTTAGTGAGGTGATATTTCCACCACAAAGAGCTGTTAGGGATGATCATAGCAAACATTACACACATTTATTAGTGTTATGACCACTGGGCAATACGTTTTACTAAACTTTTTAAGCCACGCGGCGCTTTCAACCTCATCAACGTTGATATTTATGTTCTTTTTTTTTGCAGTTCCCCAATGGTATTTAGCTGGATTATTGATGTTGTTTTAGCACCCCGAGAGGGAATAATCCACATTAAGGGACATACAGTAAAAGCACAAGTCCTCAAAATTGCCACTCGAACGGTACTTGGATAAAAGTCCTAATAAAATAAGACCATAATAGCTTCGAGATATGATTCTTCCTCGGCAATTAACTGCAGTGGTATCACAACACTCCTTTTAGTGCCCTTCCTAATAAATCTTTTTTTTTGTGTATCATTACAGGTCACACGTGCTCCCTCTAATTGCATTTGCAGTTATTTCCGCTTTTATTGCGGCACTTTTCCATATCAAATCCTAATAAAAAAATGCATTCGGCGGGTTCTTAATGGGAGTCGCCGTGCATATCAAATAGGTATAACTGAAGAGTGAGATAAAGGTAATTGAGCGGATATTAATTACAATATTATTGTCAGGGTGTTTTATGTAGTACTTTTCTATTTTTTATCCTTTTTTTTTAACCTGCACATCGAGGTAGCGGGTGATTCCAGTTCCGGCTGAGTCCGTGCAAACATGTCAAGGAAGCGTCCCCGATGAGGGAGTAACCGGGAAGGCACTCAAAGGAGACCGTCATGCCAACGCTGAAGTCGGTGCCGATCACGATGCCGTTCCGAAACGGCCGGGGGTCTGGGCAACTCTGCAGCTGATAAGCTGTTAAAATAAATAAAAGAAAACAAAAGAAAACATCAATCCCAAATTAGTCAGTGGTGCTTCATTTTGTAAACCAAAAAGAATAAGAAAATATATATAGGTATATATAATACGTATACATACACATAGCATTATTGTAAATTAATTAACTGTATAAAACTTTTTTTCTGGATAAATAAGAGAGTCTAAAGCAAGGGTCGGGAACATATGGCTCGCGAGCCATATATGGCTCTTTTGATGATTGCAAATGGCTCGCCGATAAAACTAAATACATATTCTCGCTTTTTTGCCGTTCATTTCCCATTGGGGCTGCAGTTGGCGGAAAGCGCAATTTTGAGTTGAAACAGGTAAACGCCCCTTTAAATCAGCCCGACAGTTAAAAAAAAAAAAAAAGAGGAATACGCTCCAGCTTGAATGCATCGGAGGATTCGCGATTTTAATTTGCAATGAAACAATACCATCGATGAAACAGTCGAATGTCAGTGATATTTTAACAAGCCCCATGTTAACGTTTAGCATCAATATACTTCTGCGAGAAGTATATTGCAGATAGCAAGTATAGAAGCTAATGAGCCGTGTGCAGGCGAACTAGCAGTAACTTTGCCTATGGATCGTTTTGGTGGATGTTTACCAATCATAAGGAACGGTAAACCATTCATGTTAATGGTGAGTACTATCACAAAGTTATTTTAAATAATACATTCTGACATTTTGTTGAAAAGTGGCCGCGCGTGCGTGCGTGTTTGCGCGCGCGCGGGTATGTGTGTGTGTGTGTGTGTGCGCACGCTCGTGGGTGTGTGGTTCTCACTGAAAAACATTTCTATATATTTTACTTTTATGGCTCTCTTAGTCAAAAAGGTTCCCAACCCCTGGTCTAAAGGTTTCTTACGTTGCATTGATTGTTTAAATAGTCTTTAAACTCAATATTCTGTGGGTCCTGCAATTTGAGTGAAAATGACAAAAACCCTGGCACTGGAGCGGACCCATTTTTGCACCTCGTCTGGGAGTGAATGAGTTAATAAACAAGTCAGTGAAAAAAAAAAGATATTGAAAATAGAACTATTGATGCCCTTGATTTGCCAACATTTACAATTGAATACTTGAACAGTGTCGGAAAAGAATAATGCAAAGTGCTGACATGTTATTGGAAATGACAAGAAAGACAGTGTCTGAAATAACATCTGCCCTGACGCCCCGGGCGTGCAACTTTTACGTCAGGTGGACAATTTACAGAACGTCTCTGCCCGGGTGGCCGACAACTTTTTCAAGAAAGAAAAAAAAAAGATTTTTTTTCAAATAAAACATTTGCTTTATTCCGATTTCATCGTGGTTATTTGTGGTTGGTACATCAATTACAGTAAAGTCTTGTTATATCGATATTCAAGGGAGTCCGAAAAAATATCGATATAACCGGGACTATCGATATATCCGACCCTTTTTGCATGTAATTTTCTCCGTGCGTGCATAGAAATAGTATCGATATAACCGGGACTATCGATATATCCGATATCGATATAACGAGACTTTACTGTACTTAATTTTAAAGTGTTTTTATGTTATATAATCTGATTATCAGTCCTTAATGCTTTGCAACAATGTTTTTTTTTTTGCAATTAGTCATCTTAATTGTGTTTCAAGTTGTGAAAAATGGGACAGGCAACTGTATGGCTGGGCAGGCAACTTTTCAGAGTTGTCTGCCCTGGTGTCCGGTAACTTTTTGTCATGAGTTTCAGACACTGATAAAGGCATTTAAAAAAATCTAGGAAATCAAAAGATACTAAGGGTAAATCCACTCCGAGAAAGTTCAAATCATTCTGCAGCTGCACAATTTCAACCATTGAAGAAATAATTTTTAAAAGTCGCATTAGCGTGACAGCTGCACTGGGTTTGTGGATCACATTCAAGTAACCGGCTATTATTTGGTAGTTCGACGCACACTGTTATGGGGACTGGCAATCATGTTTATTATTATTTTGCCCCCCACCCCAGACAAAATAATTTGCACATTAATGAAGAGAAGCATGAACATCTATTTGTGCACATTTCAAAGTTGGTTAATAAAATAATCATCGCTTCATTGCCTCAGAGAATAAACACAAAATTCCACACTGAATTCCCAACCCCCTGATGGAACGTTGCGTTTGCAATTTTCAGCTTTTCAAAAAAAAGTCACGACCTGTTTTATTCTCAATCGCCGGGATGAAAACATTCATTACACGTTACAGTCAAATAAACGATTTGAATTCAATAACCACGCGTTCGGCTTGGCTGCGGTTTTGAGCAACTGCTTTGGCTTTGATTACTTTAATATGCGACAAGAGAATAAAGACAAAATATTGTGATTAAAAAAATGATACAATTGTGGTTTTGATGAATGACTTCCAATTAAACTGTGGGTTTCCTATCTTCTTTTCTTGTTTATATAAACTTATTTGGAACTGACATGTTATAAAATTTTGGATGTATAAATGTTGTCACTATATTAAACCTCATAGCTGGCGGCCATTTTAGGGAAAATCTGTGTGACATTTTACCTTGGAATGTGATGTGGAAGCCGGGCTTGTTCTGCGAGTAGTCGCTGTGGAAAAAGAAGCTGGTCTGGTGCGTGGTGCTGAACAAAGCTCTGGGAATGAGCGGACCGCTGAAGCGATCGATGACTGAGCCCGTTTCCAGGCTCCCACTACGTATTTCTAGGTAGTCGTGGATGGCTTCCGTGGAAAAGTTGATAAACTGCAGATGGATTCCTGGGCAAATACAAAACAAAACTTGATCAGAATGCTGTCAGGGGATAAGAATGGTGGGTAAAAAAAAAAAATGTCTCACCAAAACCGACAGGTAAATTGACGGTCCAAGTGCAATCTAATCCACTGGGGTAATTGCCTGGGTAACCAGGGCTGAGGATCACGCCGCTTACATCCGTCAGGGCTCCGCCACACTGAGCTGCGCACGCAGAAAACAAAGTAAAAATAACAACACAATGGACCCCTTGAATTTTTTTTTTGAATGGCAAATAGGGTCTTTAATAGATTCCTCGTCACACTCGCGCAAAAAAAAAATTGTGACGTGTCGCATGGCACAATATCCAATTAATTTGCAGCGCAAGGTCGAAGATAAACATCCAATTTAGATGCATCAGTGGCAACTCATGGGCAATCACACTGACCAAGTGCACTTATCCCCCCCCAGACTTTAAAATTCACTCACACTCAGAGCTAATCACGTCCCGCCGTTGCGCCACAAGCGGCCGCTTGCATTATTCAAAAGTTGAAAATGGACATTCGAACAAACACGGACAACAATGCATGCTAACGTCCTTTTTGGAACAACAATGGTAATTGGGCAACTGTGTTGGGGTGAACGCAAATGGGAACGCTAATGACTGAAATAGGGCAACAAAACCTAAGTGAGGGTTCGCCTTAAAAAAAGTAGAATTTTGTTGGAAAACAGTGTTTTGCTAATAAAGCTGTATATTTAAAACAAATAAACAAATGGGTAAATAAATACATATATAAAAATAGTGAAATAAATAAACAGATGAACAGAGAGAAAGACAGAGAGAAAGAGAGGGAGAGAGAGAGAGCTAGAGAGCTAGCTAGAGAGCTACAGCGATAGCTAGCTAGAAAGATAGCTAGCTAGCTAGAGAGATACACCCTTGTGCAAATTAATTGCACCACCCTGTGATCTTGACTGTTTGCTGGTTTAAATCATTCTAAAGCTTGTGAAAGTTTCAGAACAATGTTTGCCATGATAGGGGTGGGGTCTGTCTGTGATGGATTAGCCTGGCGATTTACCAGACTTGAACCCAATTGAGAATTTATGGTAAATAATTACGATTTGTCTGCGTGAGAAAGCTTGCACAACAAAAAAAAGCCATAATTTGTGCTATAATTAAGACCTGGTACAGTGACCCTTCCATCATCAACAAGCGTCAAAATCTGGTCGATTCCATGCCAAAACGCATCGCTCAGGTGATAAAGAACTAGGGAGGACACACTTCTTACTAAAATGTACATTTTAATCATTTGAGTTGTCAACAAAAGGAAACAATCAATTTTAAAATAAAAGGGTGGTGCGATCATTTTGCACGAGGGTGTAGCTAGCTAGCTAGAGAGATAATTAGCTAACTAGTGAGAGAGCTAGCTAAATAGCTAGAGAGATAGCTAGATAGCTAACTAGAGAGAAAGCTAGTCAGCTAGCTGGCTGGATGCATGGATGGATCGCTGGATGGACCGTTGGATGGATCGCTAGATAGATCGCTAGATCGCTAGATCGATAGATCGCTAGCTCAATAGATTGCTAGATCGATAGATCAATAGATTGATCGATAGATTGATAGATTGAACGATAGATCGCTAGATCGATCGATCGTTAGATCGATAGATCGCTAGATCACTAGATCGATAGATCGAGAGATCTATGCCAAATCGATCGATAGATCGATCGATCTGTCGATTGATCTATCAATAGATCTATGCCAGAATCGAACGATCGATAGATCTATGCCAAAATCGATCGATCGATCGATAGATATATGCCAAAATCGATCAATAGATAGATAGATAGATAGATAGATAGATAGATAGATAGATAGATAGATAGATAGATAGATAGATAGATAGATAGATAGATAGATAGATAGATAGATAGATAGATAGATAGATAGATAGCTTAATTCAAGGTATGGCATTAGATGGCATCGGCTGTGGCCGGTACATGTTTGGTCTTACCTACCAAGACAAAGAGGGACCGGGTAGTTCCATCTGCGAACAGGTCCCGGCATGCAAGTGATGTGAGCATTTCCCTACAGTGATTCAACAAAAAAAAAGAAGAAAAAGAAATTAAGTTTGAGAGTGTAGCAAACCTGATTAATGACATTTGGACATTTTCTCTCACCCACAGAGATGAGGTAGAGGCATGTATTATTCATTGCAGAGTGGATGTTGTGACGTTTCCCTCTGATTCACTGTTTTAAGTACTTTTGCTTTGTTTGGTGCAGCCAAGGGGATTAATAAAAGTGACAATGAGCTGAGACACTTAAAACATTTTTTTTTCATACGGGGTTTTAATGTGCTCTTTTTTCTTGGGTAATAAGCACGCAAGCTCACCTGGAGAGAATAGCCTTGGAGAACTGCACTAATACATCCGCTACTATTGTCTTATAAAACCGCAAGAGACGTGAGGATGATGTCTTCTTCTTTTTTTTTCTTTTACAAGAATGAATTGGAACTTTTTGGGAGGACAATGTGAGAGAAATAAAAAGGAAAAAAGTCAATGTAGGCAAACCTGAAGAGAGTAGCCTTGTTCGCAGGAGAACTGGACCACGTCGCCCACCATATAACGATCCCCCTGTCTTATGCCATAGTTCGGAGTCTGGGGCTCCGGACACGACTCCAGACCGATTGCTGAAAAAGGGTATTTTACAATAAAATACAATACATATTAATTTATATAGTGCTTTAAAGGACACTATCGTGCTTTTAAAGGACACTTGTTTCATAACTGACATCAGAAAAACATTTTATAGCATCTAAAATACCTAAAACATGCAGTATGATATTCGCTAGCTACTAGCCAGCGAATAGATAGCCATTAGCTAGCGAATTGATAGCTATTAGCTCGCCATATAGCTAATAGATACAGTAGCTATTTATTTATTTATTGTTCTTTCTTGCTCACGGGTCCTGGGAACAAAGTTGCCAAACCGTAACAAGTGCACTTTTACCGCATTCACATTTGAATTTTCTGTAATTCCTTAACTGGCTGAGAGGCGGCGCTCTTGAGGCCACTTTACACAAAACTAGTAGTGAAAAAGCCATGAAGGAGTAACTTGATCCCCACTCCGCCACTGGGGATGTGGTCATACCTGTATATTCGAGATGAAATCCAGCGGCAGAGACACTGATGTCGGAACTGAAGCTGAGGTAGAGGTTGTTGGATGTGCTGTTGAGCAGCGGGGGGATGGTGGTGCCTGGGACAAGAAGAAGAAGGGACGGGAGAAATAACAACAGCATGAGATAAAAAGAAAGACACCTGATGACCACCTGGCAGAGAAATAAACATCCTCTGGAAGGAGATGCGAGGGTTTGGGCAAATTGCATTTCATTTGAAGCCAATGTTTGATTTGAAAGCTTGGCCTGACCACGTTGCCAAGTAAGAAAACATCTGAAGCCAAGCGATCAGAACACTAACCAATGCTAAGTAATTCAGTACGAAAATGTCACAGCCGCGCATCCATGTTAATATTGCTCTGTGATATTTTGGATCCCGTTTGATGGTTTATGTGAGTGCATCCCTATTGTTGTTGGTTTTGTTATTGCTCGTATGAGCTGATGGATATGATTGGCTGGTGCGATTGAGGGGAATTGATTAGCCTTCCCCCGCTGTTCCTTTTCCCATTCCACAGGAAAGCTCATTTATTATCATGACAGAGCATTATAAATATATAAAGATCTTTTTTTTTTCCCTTGCGGAATGAATAATGGATGACTCAGCACAATTAACAGCGTGAGTTTTACGATAATGATTATTTTGGACCGATTTTACGAAGAGCTGAGCATTGGTGGTACTCTTGGCGAGCCAGATTTGAAAAAAAATGGTGGAAGGTTTTAAATGAACTCATTCATTGCCATTCACGAATTTATTATGGAATTATATGACGTAGAGCGCCATTCCCGAATTAGTTCGGGTTTTGTTGTTTCTTTGTTGGCTGCCGATAAAGCTCTGGCCAGATCTCTGGTAGTGTTTTTTCCATTTCACAAGAGGGTAGCATTTCCCTTTTTTCCCATGTTAGTGCATTGTTCCACATTCAGCTGTAGTTGAAGCGCTATATCAACCAATATGTATGTATTGCTTTATATTTTGGACAGCCACCCTCATTTCAAGCTCATATAACTCCAGAAGGATATCAATTAGGAAATACCATGATCTGGTTGGCGACCAACGGGTGACGCTGTCGGCCCTGCCTGCAGCCGCGCAGGTGTTGGTTGTTCCAATCAGTGGCAGTCAAAAGGACTCCCGGCACGAGCATTCGGTGTCGGTTATTGCATTGTGCAGTGCATTCATTGCATTGCATGCTGTGCATGTGTTTTCTGCACACTGTCAAGTTTGTTTCATCTTGGCAGACTTTTACTCTTGGTTTTCTTTGATACTTTGTATTTTTCTGTTCAGATGATTTTGATGTTTTAGATTTTTGTTCCTGTTGACCTTATTTTACTACAATTTCTCAAATACAACCTGCTGCTCCCTCCTGCCTGCTTTTTTTTTGGGATTTACAACCGCCATAACCACCTTGCAAACCGTGACAGCAAATAACTGATGAAAGAAGAGAGTCTAAGGTTTCTTATACTGAATTGAATGCTTAGGTACTCCTAAAACTCAATATTTCGTGGGTCCTGGTTAAAATCAAGATGGAACAAAAAAAAAAATCTAGGAAAATTATATCAGTTGATTTAAAATGTCCAACTAACAGAAAAAAGTGATTTCATGTGAATAATTGATCATATGTGCGGACTGTTTTGCTAGCAACAAGTCATGATGTCCTCCCCTCCATTTTTTCAGAGGCATCAAAAAAGATTGCCCACTTACACATTCATTACACATTGTTAAAAATAACTACCGGTAGAGATAATTCTATTGTATAGAATAAACAAAGGCAGTGTGCATGTGGTTTGGAAACGGCAACGCTATATGCGATGCGACCATTTGTGAAATATGTCTTTCTACTGCTGCAGGGGATAAATATCATTCTTACCAGAGTAGCTGCCCAGCCTTGGAGCGTGGTTGTCCGCGCCATCGTAGAAATCCAAAGAGTCCCAGTTGTGCTCCGTGGTGAAACTCACCACCTGAACCTGAACACAGTGATTATCGCCATGTCACAATTTGATTCGCTTGACAACTACTATGCAAGAATATTTACTTGAAAACATGATTACACAATACAATACAATACATATTGATTTCTATGGTGCTTTAACAACAGCTGAAGCTGGAACAAAATGCTTAACAACTATCATACACAGGAAAATAAAGCAGTCACAAAGATACGAGAAGAAAGGAGCCGATGCGTTTGTGGAACTGTCGCAGCTTGGAATTGAAGCGGAATTACATGGGACAGGAGATGTGAGACGATATTTTTCATCAATGGATGCTACAGCTTCGTGTTTGCTTTCAAAACTTAGCTTACAGCAGATGTGCATATTCCACCATTATGTCCCCGATCCACTGCTGAAAAGGACGCTTTGATTCTCTCCTCTTTCATCTAGAACGGCTTCATACAACAAAGATTTAATGACTGTGTATTGTCATGTTTGTTATTTATTTATTTTTTGTTCTTTTGACTTCAAGATGGCGCCAGGAGAGGTTCTGCCTTTACAGCAGGTCCTGTATTTTTTTCCTGTTTTTCTACTTATTTTCCTTCCCTCTTTCTTACTTTGTTGATGTGAAATGTACATTTCTCTTGTGTGAGACTAATAAATACGTATCTAATCTAATACTTTTGAAAAATTACATTAAAAAACTACAACGAATAAATAACATTAGGAAAAAGTGGCCTTACGTAATACAATTCATGTCAGCCCAAAACAACCTCGCTCGATTTGACAGTTTATCCTGGGAGTGCCTCCACAGTGCTCGTTCGTCACGCAATAAGCCGTTATCTCTTTAGCATGAGACGTTATCGGCTCCCTTGCTTGCTAACCGTCCATGCCTCCCCCCGTCTGTCCATCATCCCGCCTAATAATCTCTTCATCTTCTTCTCTGAGTCCCTGCTTGCTCAGCTTCTCTAAGTCAATGATACGCAAGGTCAGTTACCTGGATTCCAGCGCCTTCGGGGACCGATACCTTCCACACGCAGTTCTGGTTGTTGTCGTACGGTTCAGGGTAGCCGGGTGACAGGATGGTTCCGTGACGGAAGCTCAAAACACCCCCGCACGGAACTGGAAGTGGAGAGGAAAGAATAGGGTGTCTTAAAGGACAACCGATACCATTTTTTTGTTTCCTAACTGACATCAGAAAAACGTTTTATAGCATCTAAAATGCCCAAAACGCACAGGCTGATATTTTTAGTCAAATGCAAAACACCAATGAAAATAATATAAAGTGTACCAAAACTGCTACGAAATGAGCTCGGAACTAGAGAGATTCAGAAAGTCCTGCCCCCTTGTCCGTGACGTCACACCAGGATACTCCTTCACAAACTGCCTTGCTCCAGAATCAAAACAATGGCTTCAGAGAGTTCAGACTCGGAGAAGATACTTTCTTGTTACTCATCCAGTTATGAATATGAATCAAATAGTTCTGAAGAGGAAAGCATAAATGTTTGCAATCGATTAAAGAAGGCCTTTCGTATCAATTCGAGCCCTCTGGACTTCAATGTAGCGCCCAGAAAATGCACAAGATGGCGCACAAGCTTAATGGAAATGGTCTGATTTGTCTGCTGGGAATTTGTGTAACCTTACACCTTCTTCATGCGTGTTACCGCAATTGGATGTGACACACAACGATTCACCATCGCATTATTTATGTAGGTGAATGTGTATGTGTATGTGTTATGTATATGTTTTCCTTCTAATTTCGCGATCAGACGAAGTGTTTTCAGACGTTTTCAGTACCCAAAATGCATTGTGTGTCGCTTTGTCAATCAGGGGCGTTCCCTCCGTGACGTCACTTAGGGCATTGTCATCAACTCGAAAAATAGACTTTATGAATATTCAACGCGAGTCTTAAAACGTAAAATATAGCTATATGCGGTTGAATCTTTGTAAAATGTGCTCAGTAGAAGTCATTCGAAGTCATTTTACAAATTATGCACACAACTTGTCCGGAGGTGTCGGTTGTCCTTTAATTCCAATAATCTACTGCAAGTGAGTTGCATTTTTTATTTTGGGATGTGGTTGCTCGGTTACCAATACAAGTGGGCGAGCTGTCGTTCCACTGCGCCAGGTTGTCGGGCACACTTTCGCAACGAATGGCGGTGGAGCCGTGCAAGATGTAGCCCGGGTTGCATTCAAACTGGACCAGGGAGCCCACCGCAAAGTCGTTGCCCAGGCGGTGGCCGAAGCGCGGTTCCGGGACCGAGCTGCACTGAGTGGAGCTGGTCCGCGGCACAGCTGGTGAAATTCACAGGGAGAAAAAGTTATTTTTGATTGATTCCTTTATCTATACTAATCATAACGCAAACACATTCACGGCCAGACGATGTGCAAAAATGTATCCACTCCAGTGTCAGGGTTTTGGTCATTTTCACTCAAATTGCAGGACCCACAGAATATTGAGTTTTAGGAGTAGGTAAACATTCCGTTCAGCGTAAAAAAAAAAACTTAGACTATCTTCTTTCATCAAAAAAAAGAGTTCATTCCTAAGTATATGGGTCTGGAGTTATCTGAGCTTGAAATGGGGGCGGCTGTACAAAGTACAATACTAATTTATATAGCGCTAATTTATATAGCGCTAATTTAGATAGCGCTAATTTAGATAGCGTTAACATGGACCAAAGGCAAATGCTGCCCCCTGGTGGAAGGGAAAACATTGCCGGTGCTTTATCTGCACCCCCCCACCCCGCGAAAAACACAAAACCCGAGCCCGCATCGTGCTTTTCAATTCCCGAATAAATTCGGGAATGTCAGTGAATGAGTTAAGAAGGCATGAGAATATAATGGAAAGTGTGCTGTTTTTTGGGGTAAATGGGTCACAGTCTGACCTTGGTAGACAAAATGGAAGCCTTTTGCCGTTTCGGGCCCCACGGTCGTAAACTTAACGGTGATCTGATTGCCCGAACTCAGCGGCAGCGACTCTCCTGGAACGAGATAACATTTCATTTGTTTCCCATGCCGACGCCCCCTTTGCCCCTCACCACCAACGACGCTTCCATCCATCAACATACTCATCCATCAGTCCTTACCCGAATGGGACCCGGAGAGAGATGACAGCAGTGTGCTCTGCTGAGTGGGCCCGTCGTAGATCTCCACCACATCGTTTAGCGACGTCTGGAAAAGCACAAACTGGCCAAAGAGAACTGAAAGGGGGACGACGGGAAAGGGCAAGTGAACACAGAAGGTAATTGGGTTTAGTCTCCCTTAAAATCCAGTTGGATACAAAAAACCTGCAAAGTTAAATCCCACTGTTGCCAACCTTGAAGATCATAATAAAAACATCATTTTTGTACCCGGTGTGTACATTGATATTTTTAAAACCCTCCCTAAAGCTAAATTTCACTTGTTTTTCTTAACTCACTCATTGCCAGACAGTGTGCATAAATGTGTCCACGCCTGTGCCAGGATTTTTGTCATTTTCACTCAAATTGCAGGATGCACAGAATATCGAGTTTTAGGACTACATAAACATTCAATGGCATGCAGTCTTAAGTAATCTTAGACTCTTGTGTTTCATCAGAAAAAAAGGTTAACTCCTAAGTTATATGGGTCTGGAGTTATCTGAGCTTGAAATGGGGGTGGCTGTAAAAATACAATGCAATATTAATGTAGAGAGCGGCACCCAGTCAAAGATGTTCGGTCGGACACTGTGGACAAAGACTCGGACACAGGAAGATTGTCTTTTACTGCCAGTAGGGGACGCATTCTTTCTGGACAGACGCCCAAATTCTGCAGCCCTCTGCCAAGCTATTTATTGTGAGTATATGCAAATGTAAGTGATACATTAGTAAAACATAGTTTTCTTGATAAGAATACCACACCCCTGGACGTTCTAAGCACCAAGAGCTGGAAACAATAAAACATTGATATTTTAATTGGTTGTCTTTTCCATGAACTGATATATTTGTAACCTGGCTAATGAGCTCTTCCTGTGAGGGAGTTTCAAGTCCTAAATTCTGTCTAAGGAAGGAGTTAACCAAGAACTAAATTATGTCCAAGGCTAGATCTTCTAGATCAGGGGGGTCAAAGTCATTTTTTGCCGCGGGCCACATTTTAGTTATGGTTTCCTCTCGAGGGCCGTTATGAATTTGGGGAACCCATTAGAATGTTTAAATACCTTCAAATATTACATATAGAGCACACAGCAAATTAATGAATAACTCGTTTTCAAATCTGAAGTCAAGAGTAATGACTTTTATTGTGGTTGACATCCAAAAATATGAAATTTTGGCTCAGATTTTAGCAATCATCATGGAATTTAACAAGTTTGATTTGCTTTCGCGGGCCGAAAAAAATGATGTGGCGGGCCGGATTTGGCCCGCGGGCCTTGACTTTGACACCTGTGTCCTAGATAAAGATGATTAACCGGCTGTGTCTGTTCAATTCAGATTGACCCATGGATTCTGTGGTTTCATTGTGTACTCGAGTCACACATGTTCACTAAGCATTAAACATAAAACGTTTAAACACGATAACTTCTATTCTGTCTAAACTCTATCACACCCCCATCAAGAAAAACCAAAACCTGAACAAATTGATCTATGTACTATTGATCTATGTATTGATCTATAACTGCAGGATCTATGTGGTAGCCCGTGAATCATACAACACAGGCCGTGTTGGCTCAATCAGGAGGCTTAGCGTCGGTTTTAAAATCAATCTGGGCTGCAGAAGCCACTGGCACTTGGGTGGTTAATTACCAACTAACGTCGAAAAGGACAGCACTTCTTCTCCGCCTTGGTGTATGATGAAAGGTGTCGCAGTGGAATGTGAATGGCGCCCCGGACGCCCATATAATACCTGGAGAATCTACCGCTGTCCGTCTGCAGTGACATCCTTAATGATACTCGAGGTAGGCTGTAAAGATATAGCCTGACTATTTTCTGTACAATGATCCTGTGCTCTATTCAGGTTGTGAAGCAATCTTTGGGATACATGTAAAATTGTGCATTTTAACTCATTCACTGCTTGATGGACAAAAAATGTGTCCGCTCCAGTGGCAGGGTTTTTGTCATTGTCACTTGAAATATTGAGTTTTAGGACTACATAAACAAACATTCAATACAGCGTTAGAAACCTTAGACTCTCTTCTTTGATCAGTTATTTCCTAAATTATATGAATCTGGAGTTATATGAACTTCAAATGAGGGTGGCTGTCCAAAATACAATGCAATACATACTTGTTTTTAGTTCCATCTTGATTTTAACCAGGACTCACGGAATATTGAGTTTTAGGAGTACATACACATTCAATTCAGCATAAGAATCCTTAGACTGTCTTCTTTGATCAGTTATTTCCTAAATTATATGAATCTGGAGTTATATGAACTTGAAATGAGGGTGGCTGTCCAAAATATAAAGCAATAGATACATATTGGTTTATATAGCGCTTTAACAACAGCTGAAGATTAAACAAGGGAAATGCTCCCCCCATGTGCAAAAGAAGAATAACTGTCCACAGCAAAAATTGTATATGTGTTTGCTTTTAGTTCTTTTTTTTCATTAAGCACTGACAACAACAACAGAACAAGCTGCTGCTGAGAGTGGGGGCCGATGTTAGCTCCTCACAATCAATAGCGTCGTCATGGAGGCAATGCAACGAACACAGCTCGCTAAATGGAATGAGACGAGCGACCATTGATGGTCTTTGGGAGAAATGCTATTGATAACATGGCGCCGGCGGGCGCAAATGGAACCCCGTCTCAAATAATTAGTGGCTGCAAATGAGAGTTGATTAGCTAATATGCTGTCAAACAACATATTGCTAGCGAGTGTGATATATATAAATATCTATCTCCAGTCCTGCGGCTGGATGGATGCATGGCTTAGAAAGCCCGCGATGAGAAGAAAGGAGTGTCAGCGCAGAGCGTTGATGCGTGTGTGGAACTGCCGCGGCTTGGAATTGAAGCGAATTTACGTTGGAGACAATATTTTTTAGATGCAACAGCTTGGTGTTTGCTTTGAACATTTAGCTTGGAGCATACGTGTAGCAGACATTTCATCATGACGTCCCTGAATACATTTGTGAATGGCAGAGAATGAGCTAATCTGGGTAAAGAATGCTTTAATTCCGAACATAATTAATTTCAAAGAAAGGGGGCGGTTTGTTATGAATGCCAACCAGGTGCAGCTGTGAAGGCCCTCCTTCACAGCTGTGTAGAATATGGCAAGAATGTCAAGGGATTCCATACAGTATTGGTGACGTGGGATGTAGCCAACAAGTTGGCAGGATATCATCAAACAATGAACGCGTATGTCCAATTAGTTGGAAATGGAATGGTCTATACGTGACATAAAGAAAGGAGCCAAAATAGAATGCTGCTCTTAATCGTCGCGCGGTAAAACAAAGGCTGAAACCAGCGTCCTCTTTCGGCACAGCTTCACTGATTAATCCTGACCTGGAAGGAAATAACTGGACAGGCAGCATCTTTTGACCCAGTTATAATATGCCCGCGGCTTTCATTCGGGAAGGTTAAAACATTCAAAGGTTTGATCTTGGGGAGTTCAAAATGAACTCATTCAAATCAGGTCGAAAAGAGGGAATAATTGTGATCACACAATTAATTAGTGCTTTTCACGCCAATAAACTGAGGCTATGACCAAGGGTGCCATTTTCATTCTGTGCTCATGTCTTTAACTCATTTGCTGTTTTATTACAATTTTCTTGGAATTGTATTTTATTCTCCTCTCTTGTTTGGATTTGTACAATCTGGTCACTTACACTGCCCTTATGTATCATATTTGGATCACAAGATACAGAAGCTCCCTGATTTACAAACATTCGAGTTACGAATAACAGTACATATAAACATTTTTGCGGCTATGTCGAAAAATGGTCGTACAGAGATGCTGTAAGTTAGCTTTGTATTGGAAACCCTTTCTCCGGCCAAGCTCACTTACTATTGGCCTTGTAGAGTATGTGGGCGGGGAGCAAATCCCTTTTACCAGATGAGGCTCCAAGGGGAGGCGACGCTTTAACGAAAACTAATGACTGCAGGCACGTCATTCATTAATGACGTGCCTGCACCTTCAGTAATGACTCTTTTTTTATTATACTTCCCCATTCAGTGTTTGACTTAAAGATACATTCCATACAAAATAGAGCACCGAAGCAACTTACGAAAAAATTCCCCTTGCGGACGTCCGCTCGGAATGTATCTTGTTCGTAAGGTGGGGAGCGTCTGTATTCAAATTATTCATTGTAATTCCATTAAATCTTCTCAGACACTCACCAAATTCACGCGGCACAGCGATGGAGTAGACGCAGGTCTGCCCGGTGGTGTAGTTTCGAGGGAAGTTTGGAGATAAAACGGTTCCTTCCGATCCGGTGGAGCGACTTCCGCAGGGGGCTGGAAACGAACGGAATATGGTCATTTGAGCAGCTGAATCTTTTTGGCGGGCCTTTAACGGAAACGGTATTCCCACCCTGGCAGCTGGGCAATGCCCTGTTCCATCCGGGCCTGCCATCGTCTCCCATGCTGCAGGTTAGTGTTGAGTAACCCTGAGGACAAGATAGGACACTGAGCTAACTGATCATCAACCCATCAGATTCTCCATCCACTCATTGATCCAATCCAACCAAATACCTGCAGAACATATCCAGCCTCGCAGTAGAATGTAACTGTGGAACCCAGTTTGTAGTCCGATCCAAGTCTGGTTCCGTTTAGCACCACTCCGGGGTCAAAGCAGGACTCCCTCAACTTCGCTGAATGGCGAGAAACCAAGACCACAAACGAGATGGTGACTACTCGACATCCCCGGCGCTATTATGATCAGCGGATGCTTTTACCTTTGTATTCCAGGTGAAAACCAGCGTAGGACACAGAACCGTCGCTTCTGAAGGCCAAATGCATGGTATTGGAACTGCTCTCGATTCTCTCGGGCAGTTTGCTGTCTTGAAAGCTGCCAATCAGGGGACTGTTGCTGTCCGGACCATCGTAGATGTACACGAAGTCATAGTTGGGCTCAATGTTAAAACTGGTCAGGTTGGGCATTTAGAAGAGAAGAGATCAGGTTAGCGTGTTATTGTTTCTTAATCTGGTATAAACCTGACTGACTTTGCTCTCTCCCAAGGAAAGCCATAAAGTGAACTTTTCAAGAAAAAAATCAGTACCTGATGAATGCGAGCGACAGGACATAATCGGGATTGACAGCGATGAGCCAGTCGCAGTCCTTGGAGTGCGGATAGGGATGTGGAAAGTTTGGGGATAGGATGAAGCCGCTGGAGCCGGTCAGGTTGCCACCACAGGGAGCTGAAAGACAGATAATCAATCACCGTTTCTACCCTTGACATCTCCGGTTTGAAGGAACCTCTTCTCACCGATGCAGACGGGCGGGCTGGGCTGCCAGTAGTATCTGTTGTCCACTTGTATGCAGGTGATTTTGTCATCCCCCTGTAGCTCGTATCCTGGGTCGCACTGAAAGGACACGGAATCACCTGGTTCTCGGCCGTCGCCGCTACGGGTGCCGTTCATCGGCACCCCAGGGTCCCTGCAGGCGGTTGCGACTGAGCCTGCGAGGAACAACAGTTCAAGCATGTGGACCTTGTTTGACCTTATCAGAGGGAAATGATCTTCTTGTTGGAGGAAATTGAAGGGCAGTGGGGAGGCTGCACCCACTAAATGGATGGATGGCTTCAGGAGACCATGATGAGAAGAAAGGAACGTCAGTGCAGAGCGTATGTGAAACTGTCACGGCTTGGAATTGAAGCAGATTTACGTGGGACAGGATATGTGAGACAGTCTCACAATGGATGCTACATGTCTACTATGTCACATTATTTGTTATTTGTTGTTGTTTTCACTTCAATATGGCGCCGCGAGAGTGGCTGCACTGACAGCAGCTCCTGTATTATGTTTTTCTATTTCTTCCTTTCCTCTTCCTTGCATAACTTTGCTGCTGTAAATTGTGAATTTCTCCACTGCTAATAAAGGCTAATCCAATCTAATCCAATAACAAAAAGACCTTTACGCCACGTGCATTCTTTGCTAGTTGGTTTATTCCAAAAACTCTCTCGATGCGACTCGCCACTGGACTCATTGGCTGGATTTCCAGGTTGCGTGGTGATAACTCACTGGAAAACTGTATGGCGAATCCTGACTTGCTGATGTAAAAATCCGTCTCGAATTGAACGGTGACGGTGTTCAGAGTGGAGTGGATGCCCTCGGGCAGAAGTGACCCGCTGAGCTCAGCCAGAGACATTTCATTGGCGGGAGGTCCGTCCCACACCCTGAGCATGTCGTGGCTGGCCTCGGTGTCAAACGCCAGGAACTGAAGGCTTTGGGAAAAAAACAATGACGCATTACTGAAAACAGTATTCTGGACAAGACTGTTGTTCAAGGTGGTTCTTTATTTTTTTTTTTTACCTCACAATATTTCCAG
This sequence comes from Hippocampus bargibanti, assembly GCF_051943395.1. Lineage (NCBI taxonomy): Eukaryota > Metazoa > Chordata > Actinopteri > Syngnathiformes > Syngnathidae > Hippocampus > Hippocampus bargibanti. The sequence continues at coordinate 3,907,389 of NC_142753.1, read as the reverse complement.
AGTCCACCTCGATGGTCCAGGTGCATCGTAGGTTGTTGTCATAGGGAAACGGGTACCCAGGAGAAAGAATCCTTCCCGTCGACTCACCCTTGAAACGTCCACCGCACTCGGCTAACAAAAACACAAATGGTGGCATGTATAAGAATTGCAAAACATTTCGACAGAACGGCATCAATTATTGAAAAGTATGACGTGGCGAGCCATTCCCGAACTTGTTCGGGTTTTTGTTTTTCGTGCGGGGGGTGCCGATAAAGCGCTGGTCAGACCTCTGGCCAGGTTTTTTTTCCATTCCACAAGGGAGCAGCATTTGCCTTTTGTCCATGTTAGTGCTTTGTTACAGCTCTAGCTGTTGTTAAAGCGCTATATAAATAAATATGGATAGATTGTATTGTATTTTGTATAGCCACCCCCATTTCAAACTCAGATAACTCCAGACCCATATAACTTAGGAATTAACCTTTTTTTCTGATGAAAGAAGAGAGTACATGGTTTCTTACGCTGCATTGAATGTTTATGTAGTCCTATATTATGTGGGTCCCGGGATTCAAAGGACAATGACAAAAACCCTGTCACTGCGGTGGCCACATTTTTTTGCACATCGTGAATGACTTAAAATGCACCGTTGTAACATTGCCAACAGAATTCTTGTAAATTGAGTTTTCAAGTCACTCAAAACGATGTGACAAGTTATTTGTTTATGCATTGCTTTGTTTTTACTTTGTCGTACAGAATATGACACACTTTACAAGGAGCCAAACAAATGAGGGGTGGACTGTCAGTTTACCAACCGTCATTTTCAGCGTAAAGAAAAATACTCATACTGATCATCGTATGACAAAATATAAATCCGCCCCCACCTTCAATATTTCTGTCTCTCGCCGTTATTTCCCACAATTTCAAATCCCATCTCCGCTTTCCATCTGTGCCACTGTTTCTATTTCCCGCCGGCATCCCTCCCTCACTGGAATATATTAGATTGAATAATTTTTCAATTTTAAGAGTCCGTTACTTTCTTAAAAAAAGACATAGAAAGCAGAAAATTGAAGTTTTTGGGGGTGTTAAGACAGACAGAAAGGGGTAATAAAAAGGGAAAAAAAGCAATATAACATTAAGATGGGAGGGGGTGTGAGCAACAGCCAGTGTATGTGCCTGCTAAAAAATAAAGTCAGAATATCGGCCCCTTGGTTTTATGAGCGTTCCATTATTGATAGTGAGAAGGGGACGGAAGTTTATTAAGCTGAATTTCAAATCAAGAGCGTTGAGGGCGAGGCGGATGAAGGAAGAGAAAAAGGCTTCTTTAAACTTTTTATGTTAGCAATTCTGCTTATTGAAGCCATCCATCTGTTTCTCGGGCACTTGCTGCATGCTACCTTAGCTTTTTTTTTGTTTTGTTTCTTTTTGTTGCTGGTTTTGGCAAATTAACCCAAAGAAATTAAACCGTGACCTAAAATATTAATTAGGACGACTGAATATCGATGTAGATGGATAAGATGCGAGACCAGTTAGCCACAATACTTTTTGGGGATTGCCATTATTGACTTTTAGGACACATTAAGTTAAAACATGATCATTTAAAAAAAAAAAAAATCAGGGACATGGGCTATTGCACAATTGCTGGAAATCATCATCGCCATTACGATGCTAAGTCTGATTTCATTCATTCATCCATCCATTCATCCATCCATCCACCCAGAAAAAAATCAACGCGGATTGTGAGTCCGCCAAAACCATCCCACCCCGATTGACACCCAAGCGCTGGAAATTGTCATAAAAGGTGGGTGAATGCGGAACAAAGATTGCAGATCAATAATAAAGTACAAAAAATGAATGGGATTAAAAAAAATATTATTGATAAGTTTGATTGATAAGATGAGAAGAAAGGAACATCAGCGCAGAGCGTATGTGAAACTGTCGCGGCTTGGAATTGAAGCAGATTTACGTGGGACAGTCTCACAATGGATGCTCAATTGCTTTGTGCTGAATGCTAGCTGGCTAATGATAGCATGTTAACTATAGGCTCATCCTTTTCGCCAACTTGCAAAAATCAGCATGCAAACTGTTTTTTTTACTCTACGGCGCATGAATGTTTTCTTGTTGGCATCGCCATTCAGGCCGTTGGAGGGGGGGGGATTAAAATAGGCCATTATGTTTTAATAGCATACAGTGAGACCTCAACTTACAAACACCTTAACTTACAAACTTTTCGTGTTAAAAACATCAAATTTATGAAAATTAAACCTTATAATAAGCACTATTTTCATAATACACACCCACCACGGCTGGCGGAGTGATCTTCGGCGGAAGCACACGACCGAACAGCACCAGAGGTTAAGTTACCAACAGTCCTTATGGAAGGTGACTCTCCTTCCATAAGCCATCAACGACCATCAAAAAGGTAAATAAAACTTTATTTTACAGCACAGTTTATTTCTTTAATCACAGTCCTCATGTAATGCGCCTCCCTTTCCAAACAGCAATTCCCTTTGACCTTCAACCTCCAAAGCCATTCCATCAAGCCATAAATGACCATCACAAATGTAAATAAAGTGACTTTATGATACAATGCAGTGTATTTCTTTCATGACAATACAATATCACATTTATTATACATAGAATAAGGTATGTTGTGTTTAGTTTTAAGGCTTATTTAGTTGAAAAGTATATTTTATGGAAACCCGGGAACGGATTATTCCCATTTTAATGGTTTCCTATGGGAATGTTTTTTTTGAGATACACACTTTTCGCCTTACACACTCTGTCTGGGAACCAATTAAGTTTGTAAGTTGAGGTCTCACTGTATTTCAAAAGAAAAGCCTTGAATTCAACAACGGCAACCGCCACAACCTTGAAAGCTTCACGCTGCTTGGATGTAATTCACATTCAATGAGGTTGCATCGTTTTATTTTATGTTATTTATTTATCTATTTATGTATTTATTTATTTTGTCAAAATGCCCAAAGGCTCTACTGGTAATGATTAAAATGTGTTTGTTCCCCGAGTCAGACTAACTGAAGAAACAATTCGGCTTAAAGAGAGATAAATAAAACCATTATTTTATCACATTGTATTTGCTTTATCACAGGATGGGAAGGGAAAAAAAATTGCAAAGAAACAAATAGATCGACTTGAGGAAAAAAAGGTTGATAAGATCTCTGGTATGAATCGTTTTCTTTTATTAGAGTGGATGATAATATCCTGGGAAAACCGCAAGGCTATCGGTAAATAAAAGTAAGCTTAGTACCAATTCCACGCATTAGGTCTCGATGGCACTGATTCCATTCAGCATGAAGAAGTAGAAAGTGAAAACAAAACAAACAAAAAAAATGCCGCAAATCAAAAAAATCCATCAGTCTTGCAGATAAAAAGTTGCGTCGATCGGTCGCCACGGTAACGTACCGATACAGGAAGGAAGCGGGTTATCCCAGGCTCTCCTCTCGCCCGTCATGCACTTGACCGTAGTAGCCCCGTGCAGCGTGTAGCCGGGCTCACAACGGTACGTGATGCTGCTGCCGGAGAAATGTCCTTGGTCGTTGACCTTAAAGCCAAACTGCGGCACGCCCGGGTCCTCGCAGTGAGACAACTCAAAACCTGGAAAGGAGACACAGGGGGAGGGGGGGGGGGTTCAGCAGGAAAAAAAAACTGCTGTATTCAGGCTAACTTTCTTCGCGATGGTATTGGGAGTTCTCATCCGTATTTAATAAACAGGGCAGTGATGCACGAGTATCTCGACCACATTTTTCATTCGACGTCCTCGAGTCTGTCGGCGCTGTTTCCATGGTAATACCAACAAAATTCCTGTTGATTCACTCGCGACCATTTCAAGAACAGGAAATGAAGAGTTATATACATAAATAGTCTTTATCCTGGCGAGACCCAAGTCTCCGTCTACGGCGTCGCCCCCGAAGATACATTGCATTGGGGAGACAATATCATTTTGGTGGGCAAATGTGTTAGAACAAATAAATGTCTGGTATATGCAACACATTGCGGAACGGTTGCATCTACCTCAATATAGAGTTCAAACTAATGTATTTTCCTGTGGATAAGGTGCACCCAAAAGCCTCCATTTTCTTTCTTTCTGCCTTATACGCAGATACGCCTTATATATGAAGTCATATTGAGCCACAACAGGTCTCGCAAATACTGTAGTGCGTAACCCCAACCTTTACTGTCGCACCTTATAATGTGGTGTGTCTTATATTTGAAAAACGTTTTTCATTTATTGAAGGTTGAATCCAAGATGGCGCCGCGGATGGCAGCCTCGGTGACATGCTCCCTAGTATTGTTCCTGGTTTTGTCATTTTCATTTGTTTTTTGCGATCCTACGCGACTCAGTCTGCAAGAATCCAAACTAGGGCGCGGAAAATCCTACTGGACCCGCCGCACCCTGCTCACCACCTTTTCCAGCTACTCCCCTCAGGCAGGCGCTACCGATCCATGCGCACCAAATCCAGCAGACATTTAAACAGCTTCTTCCCCCAAGCCATTAACTCTTTGAACTCTTTCAACAGTAGCCAAAATGGAACTGTATAGTGCCACTTAGCAGTTTTTTTTGACAACGATACTAGTGTAGCGTGTTCTACCGGAAACAAATTCCTTGTGTGTTCTACATACTTGGCAATAAAGATGATTGTGATTCTGATTCATATATATATATATATATATATATATATATATATATATATATATATATATATATATATATATATATATATATATATATATATATATATATATATATATACACATGTGAGACAGGCAGAGAAAGAGAGAGAGAGAGACAGGTGCGCCTTCTATATGGGAAATGTTTGGAAATACACCATTCATTGGAGGTGCGCCTTATACACCGTAATATACAGTAAAATACCATCCATTTCACATGTAATTGAACATTTTAGATCATTAATGAAATTTTACTTCCACAGTAAAACATACATCCTTTAGCCCCAAGATGTCTCCACTATGGGTCATTCTTCACCACGAGAACCGCCACTGCCGTCCATGTGGCAAACGCGGTCGACGTCCATCAATTTCTGAGGCTGCGCGACCTAGCTAAACTATCGTGACGTGATTCCTCCGAGAGATGCGGCGGGTAGCGACGGATATGAAAGGATAAGGGCGGCGAACTCACTGGAGTAGACCAATTTGAATCCTTCCCCCGTGGCTTCTGGGTCACTGTAAAATTCCAGCCACAGGTGATTGGAAGTGGAGATGAGAGTCAGGCCCAGCATGGACGTGCCGGTGAAGGCTCCCAGGACATGGGCCGTGTTGTCCTTGCCGTCGTGAATCTGATTTTCGACAAAGGCAGATGAAAAGGTCAGGACAGATGACGTGTGCGTTTATTTAATTATTTTTTTGAGATATGATACGAGATGGAGTACATACTTTGAGTATGTCCCCCTGGGCCAGGTGAAAAGTCCGGGCAGAAATGTTGATGCCTTTCCCAGCCTGAACCTGTTTAGTTGCACAGACCTCAATGTCACAGGCGAATGCTAAACTCCATGGGGGATATACAGTAGGGCAGAAGAAGCTAGCTCCAAAGCTAATGCTAATAAAATGGCAACCTACTTATGCCAGGCAGACAAATGCAAGTAAAAAAATAGCATTCCTTATGATATGTGTCCTGGATATGTTAATTCTATGGTACATTCATTTTATTGTACATTCTTCTCTCTATGCACAAAGCTACAATGCTAATTAAGGGTTCTTGTGATATTTTTTTTTTGTGCCTGTAATGAGCATCATTTTTCACCACCATCGACAGTCAAATGGCGCCGACATTCCTCCCAATCAAAAACTGTGCTGCCGAAAAGGCATTCATGTTTTGTGTTTATTATTTTACTTGATGTGAACAGTTTTGTGAAGCGCTTTATTCCAGCTTCAGCCGTTGTTAAGTGCTATATAAATCAATATGTTTTGTAATGTATTGTATTGTCATGCATGTGTGGTTTTATGAAAGCTCTGTTGTCCTTTTTAGTGACTTGTTTTCATTTCATCAAGTAGCCAGCCGCTATTTACCTGGATGCTGTAGATGCACTCATGGTTGTTGTCATAGTTCAATGGGTAGTTGGGCGAGAGCAGGATGCCTTCATTGTTCATGACGGAGGAACCACACTCAGCTATGGGGGAAAAGTAATAATAATTGGGTATCAATTCATAAATTAACATGAGCAGACTTGTGCTTTAATGAAATTAATGAAATCAAATGAATTTATGCCGGAATGTCTTTGCTGAAAGTTGGCAAATAACTACTTTTGTCTCAATGTGTACTTGAGAATTTTGAAAGGTGCTTATATATTGAATTTATAATAATAATAATAATAATAATAATAATAATAATAATAATAATAATAATAATAATAATAATGGTAATACTTTTACTACAACTACTAGTAGTAGTAACAGTCTACTACTACTACTACTACTACTACTTTAAAATGATAATAATTAGTAGTATTATTATTATTAGTAGTAGTAATAGTAGTAGTAGTAGTAGTAGTAGTAATAATAATATATATATATATATATATATATAATAATATATAATAATAATAATAATAATAATAATAATAATAATAATAATATATTCAATAATAATAATAATAATAATAATAATAATAATAATAATATGTAATATATTCAATATTTTGTACATAATAATAATAAATACATAATAATAATAGTCATAATAATCATAATAATAATGGTAATACTTTTACTATTACTATTACTATTACTATTACTATTACTATTAGTATTACTATTACCACTACTCCTAATAATAATTATTATTATTATTATTATTATTATTAGAATTATAACAACAACAATAATAATTATAACAACAACATAATACTACTACTACTACTACTACTACTAATAACAATAATAATAATAATAATAATAATAATAATAATAATAATAATAATTAATATTACAATAGCAATTATTATTATTTGTAGTAGTAGTAGTAGTAGTAGTAGTAGTATTACTATTATTATTTCATCTGTCCTGTATGTCATGCATATTAGCATAGTATTTGACAATAAAGCTGACTTTTTTTACTTTATTAATTTTTAAGGTTAACACATTTGAACGGTGCCATAGAAAAACCACGATGGCCACCAAAATATTTACGAATTATGACCCACCCTCAACACGCCCTCCACGAGCTGATTGTTCAATCCATTGTCCTTTTCCAAGAAAACGCTGATCACCCCCACTACCCCCTCCCCGCACCTAAACGGTTGAACAACCCTAATGTGCATTTGTGAATGGCTAATTTAATAACCGGGCTTAAGTGCTGTGTTGTCAGCAATCTTCTCCCTCCATTGTGAGAAAATGAGACAGCAGTGCAATTCCGCTGAGTAAATTACCTCCAGATTCCGCACTCGAGTGGGAACCCACTCTGCAACCTGTATCAGCGTGTCCCATGTGAATACACCATCTCGCGGAGAGCGCTCCCCAAACCCCGCCTTTCTTTGTCGCTGCTGTTGTAATAGTCGTATTATGACTGTCATGGCGTCAATAAATCACATTGTTGCGGCTTTCCATTGCGCAAATTACCTCTCGCTCCTTCATCTCGACTCTTCATGTACAATACGATTTTACCATCACCTACTTCAATCACTCACACTTTTTGTCTCTCCTTCCCATTTTCTAACCCATTTATCCACCCCCCTTTTCCATGCTAAATGGAAGATAACGTGTGGAGAATTGCAAGGAACAATAGTGATGAAAGAAGGAGCCAGTGAAACTTTAAATGCAGTATAAAAAGACACCACTTCTCTCTGCTTGACCTACTTGGGAGCAACCAAGGCAGAAACACGTCGATTTCTTATCTTTCGCAAAATAAACGCAACATCCAAAACGAAATAATAACGACTGTGGATGTTATCGGGTCCATTGACGAAATGCTCAATAAAATGCTGAGCAGCAACAAAAAGCTAATCGTTAGCAGCGCTACAATGGAGGTGTGATGATTTGACTTAACACCGCGCAAGCTATGCAACGGGAACTAAATATAGCGACGCATATGCAGTACGGCGGGGCGAAAACTGGCACGCAAGGCCCTCACTTTGCATGATCCATCGCTACAATCTGACACGCTCCAAAATTACGCTTGAGTTTCGTCTTTTTTTTTTTGGTGACCACCATTTCATGCGTTTTTTAACCAGTCATTTCATGAATTTTATCACTTGCATATTCACCAATTGATTATCTAGTATCTTATGGTGTATTTTTTTCAACTCATTCACTGTCATGCAAAAAAGTGTCCACTCCAGTACCAGGGTTTTTGCCATTGTTACTTCAATTCCAGGACTGAAATAATATTCAGATTAATATATAAGAGTTTTAGAACTACCGATGAAAAGGTTTCTTCAGCCGTCATCTGTACTTCTTTGAAGGTCTCGGACGTTTCACTTCTCACCCAAGAAGCTTCGTCAGAAAACTAAAGTCTCACTGGTAGTTTCGGCCCTATATATATATCCCTCCTGTCCAGACGTGGCGGTGCCGGACTCTGCTATGATTGGTCCCTGCTCTCACATTGTGGGGAGCAGAGGACTAATCCCTGCGGCTCCACTGATTGTCCTGACTGACGACTGGCCTGATTGCCCAATTTGCCCTGGTATCACCTCATCATCATGTTGCCTAAGCAGTCTATTGTACAAATGATCCAAATCGAACCTCTCCCCACCATTACCGTTAAGGGAAGGATTTTGCTGTTTTCTGAAAATAAGGACTACATACAAATTCAGTAAAGTGTTAGAAATATTAGATTATCTTCTTTCATCAGAAAAAAAGAGTTAATTCCTACATTATATCGGCCTGGAGTTATATGGGCTAGAAATGAGGGCCGCTGTCCGAAATACAATGCAATTGATACATATTGGTTGATATCGCGCTTTAACAACAGCTGGAACAAAGCACAAACATGGAAATAATGGAAATGCTGCCCCCTTGTGGAAAAGAAATAAAACATTGCCAGAGGCCATGGCCAGCGCTTTATCGGCACCCAAGCATGGAAAAACAAATTTGGGAATGCCATATTTTCAATTCCCAATTTATGAATTTATTCTGGAATTGAAAAGCATGACCTGGAGCGCCATTCCCGAATTTGTTTGGCTTTTGGGTTTTGTTGCTAGTCAGACCTCTGGTAATTTTTTACCCCCTCCCACGAGGGGGCAGCATTTGCCTTTTGTACAGCTGCCCCCATTTCAATCTCAGATAACTCCAGACCAATATATTAATTATCTATTTTTTGATGAAAGAAGAGAGTCTAAGATTTCTTACGCTGCATTGAATGTTTATGTACTCCTAAAACTCAATATTCTGTGGGTCCAGCATGGTTTTTCGCGTTTTTAACGCATTCATTGCCATTGACAAATTTATTCAGGAAATGAAAATATGACGTAGAACGCCATTCCTGAATTAGTTCGGGTTTCATTTTTTTCTTGCTGGGTTGCCGATAAAGCGCTGGCCACACCTCTGGCCTTGATTTTTCCCTTCCATAAAAGGGCAGCATTGCCCTTTTTTACATGTTAGCGCTTTGTTCCAATGTCAGCTGTTGTTAAAGCTCTCTATAAATCATGATGTATGTATTGTGTTGTATTTTTTACAGCCGCCCCTATTTCAAGCTCAGATAACTCCAGACCCATATACATTAGGAATTAACTTTTTTCTGATGAAAGAAGAGAGTCTAAGGTTTCTTATGCTGAATTGAATGTTTATGTCATCCTAAAACTCAATATTCTGTGGGTCCTGTAATTTGAGTGACAATGTCAAAAACCCTGGCACTGGAGTGGATACATCTTTTACACATGTCTGGCAGTGAATGAGTTAATCTTCTATCACTTTCACACAGACATTACAGGTGCTTGGTATGTGTAAGCACAAATTCCCATTACCCTGATCCCTCGGTGAGTGATTTATTTATTTTTTTTTCCCCCTAGCTTCATCTCCAAGTCAGCTTTCTGAGTGTGCGCGTTTGCCAGCGTATCTTCACTGATCTACAGCCAACATCCGCAGTGTTTGCTCCGAGAACACGCTCCGTAATCCCTACGAATAGACATCTTGCTGATTGGGTCCCAAGGTTGTTGCGGAATCCAGCCAAAAAAAAAAAAAAAAAGCAAACAGGCGCTGCGGAGGCGTGCACATTGGATTCCGTCCAGAAGATCAGTTGAGACGGGACTCTTACTTCATTAAAATAAATGTGGCGTGATGTAAAGACGACTACTGCCTTCACAAAGTCAAAAGTCCCAACCCGATACCCCGCAAACTCACTTTTTTTTTGTTGGAGCCCATTAAAGCTGCATGTTTTGCTTGCCTCCACCATCTGCCCAAGGCCAAACGAAGCGCCAGTAAACGGTCTGCCGCCTCCCGCAAATGGTAAGTCGCATCATTGTTCTTTTTTTTTTCCGATTTTCCACTAAACGCTGCGCTTGCACAACTTAGCGCATACTTGTGGCCAAAAAAAAAAAAGATCGCACCGCTGAATCAGTTCAATCAAATCGAGCAAGCCCTTGCGCCAATGCGCAGCGCGTTTAGACTAATGCTAATGTGCTTAAAACTATCATCACGCTAAATAGGAGCGTGGTGGTTAAGCGGAGGCAAATTATCGAAAAACCAAATTACGCGGCTCGTTTGCAATGAATGACGATTTGCCATCAAAATACAGTAAAGTCTCGTTATATCGATATTCAAGGGAGTTCGAAAAAATATCGATATAACCGGGACTATCGATATATCCGACCCTGTTTGCATGTAATTTTCTCCGTGCGTGCATAGAAATAGTATCGATATAACCGGGACTATCGATATATCCGATATCGCTATAACGAGACTTTACTGTATTTGATTTGATTGAAAATGTATTTTATTAACTCATTCGTTAAACCATTCTTTTATGGTTAAAAATTTATGGTTTATGGTTAAATTTATTCGGGAATAGAAAAGCATGACGTGGAGCGCCATTCCCGAATTTGTTCGGGTTTTGTTTTTTCTTTTCCTGGCAATGTTTTTCACAATCACAAGAGGGCAGCATTTGCCTCTTGTTCATGTTAGCGATTTGTTCCAGGTTTCGCTATTGTTAAAGCGCTATATAAATCAATATGTATGTATCGTATTTTCCTTAGCCGCCCCCATTTCAAGCTCAGATAACTCTAGATCCACATAACTTAGGAATTAACATTTTTTTCTGGTGAAAGAAGAGAGTCTCAAGCTTCTTACGCTCAGTGAATGACAGCATGAATGACAAAAACCCTGGCACTGGAGTGGACACATTTTTGCACATCGTCTGGCAGTGAATCAATTCATGTCTTGTATGAATCAAACTGTCAAACTGTGACATGCGCGCACATACCGACACATCTGGGCAGAGGTGCGCTCCACATCCTTCGGCCACCCCCCAGGCAGATCAGCTCCGGCGCCCCCTCCAGGCGGTAGCCCATATCGCAAGAGAACGACAACGTGTCACCGATGCCAAAGTTGTAACCGTTCCTCCGACCGAAGCGCGGCGTCCCGGGATCCTCGCATGGCTCCAGCGTGTACTCTGTGGGGAAAAAGTCGGAATAAAACCTGAGTTTTAAAGCCTCATCGAGGCTAAAATATAAATGTGTCTTGAAGAGTTAGTGAAGCGAACATGCTTTGCTTTTTAATGAGAGAACTGTACACGCCAGAGTCAAAGTGATATGTGATGGTTTCTCATTTTTTTGACAGTTTTGGAGTGAGAAGAAATATTTTAAAAGTTTATAATTATGTAAAAGGTGAAGGTGGGTAAACGGTTTGATTTTATGTCCTTCTTGATTATTGCGTGTTTTAAGGCTACAGGTGAAAGGTAAAAAAAATGTACTTTTATTTAAGACAGCAAAACTGTCCCGGCCCATTTGTCTTGGCTGCATGGTGATGATGACTTTCTAGGTGGCTACCTAGCTAGCTATCTATTTGCTGTCTATGAGCTATCTGGCTGGCTATCTAGCTAGAAGCTATTAGCTATCTGGCTGGCTAGCTATTGGCTAGCTGGATGGCTCAGATATTATCGAGCAGAATAGCTCAAATGGATGGAGAGCTGATAGCTATCTATTAGCTATCTATTGGCTGTCTGGCTGGCTTTCTATATACAGTATAGTCTCGTTATATCGATATCGTTTATATTGATAATACTGCTTATTACGACACTATATTCATTTCCCGTGCACATTTAGAGTCTTTTTATGTAAAATTAGTTCCGTTTAGTACGATTCGTGGTTTTTACGATAATCCGGTTACTCCAGTGCTCTTTTTCATCTCCCGCCGGCCATTTTGCTGTTTATATCGATACGCGCCATCGGTCGCGCCATTGGCCTCGCCATTGGTCGACTTGGTTTGTCACGTGACTTGGTCACGTGAGTTTGTTACGTGACCAGCTCCCGTGTAGCAGAGCCATTTTCATTTTCAGACGCTAGCTCGTGTGTAGCAGACGAGATTGAAGTGTTTATGTTAAAAGGTAAAAATGGGAAGCAGAAGAAGACTGATGACTTTTTTAAACTGCATACATAATACAGTAAGATGTAAGCGTTGCAGTTTCCCTGTTGTTTTATGTACATGCCCACTGTACTGTATATGAATGCAATCGTTTTTTGCAACAATGTTTCTTGTTTTGTCTGCTGAAGCGTGATTTTGAATATTACCATACATTCCATACTGTGTATTAAAGGACAACCAATGTCACTTTTTATTCAAATGCAAAACACCAATAAAAATGACTTCACGCCAAGACGTCTTGCATTGCTTGTGAATCCAAACAATGGCTTCAGATTCGGATAATATGCTTTCTTGTTACACATCCAGTTATGAATATGATTCAAATACACTGTAGTTCTGAAGAGGAAAGCATACATGTTTGCAATCGATTAAAGAATTATATGTGCCATTTTGAGGTAACATTCGGGGAACATCTCTCACCCCCTCCAAAAAAAGAGGCACAAAATGGCAAGCTCATGGCCAGCTCCGTTTCTTATATGGCGCTTGGATGCCCTCTTTTGGCGGCTTTTGTTAATGCAGTTCGGCGCAGGACGGATATATCGACAGTACGGTTATATCGACATTTTTTTCTAACTCCCGAGAATATCGATATAACGAGACTTTACTGTATTTAAGGTTTTCTGGATTGAGTGAACGCTGGCGCGTGTGGCTGCCGCTGCTCACCCATAGAAAAAAAACTTATCTAGTGACTGTAAAGTGACCTTGAGTTTTGAAAGGGGCTTATAAAATAAATGTATAATAATAATAATAATAATAATAATAATAATGACAATAAAGTATTAATAATAATAATAACAACAACAACAACAACAACAACAATAATAATAATAATAATAATAATAATAATAATAATAATAATAATAATAATAATAATAATAATAATAATAATTATTATTATTATTATTATTATTATAATAATTATTATTATTATTAAATATAACAACAACAAAGAACATTCAAAGCAGAGATTTATGCAAAACAAAAATAGATGTGTTCCAAAAAGCAAAACATGCAAAAAAAAATTATTTTTTATTATTATTATTATTATTTGTAGGTTGTGTTAACACGCGTTGATTTTCCAAACACTAAACCACATCATTCATTCGCGCCGTAGTCAAATTTTGCCATGAGAATTCACTCTGGAACTAATTAGAGACTCCATTTGGATCACATTTTCTGCAATTAGCTGACGACCAGTTAAAGGTGTCGTCGCCCACCACGTTTCCAAAGTGAGCTGGGATTGGCTCCAGTTCACCTACGATCGTAATGAGTACAAACGCTCTCAGTAAATGGATTGATGGATCCTGCTTCTGTCAACCATTTGGGTTTGAGATTTAACAATAAATGTCTGTAGCTTTTTGGATTAAGAAAAAACTGAGATTTTGACAAACGGGCAGGTTCAAAGAAAGTAAATTGTGGAAAAACGGAGATGAGGGCGTCAAGTCTGGGCAACATTAGCTATCTATTAGCTATTTATTAGCTAGCTAGCTTTTTTATCTGAGTTACTTCTGGGTTGAGTGAAGGCCTAGCTAGCTATCGGTTAGCTATCTATTAGCTAGTTAGCTTTCTATCTAAGTTACTTAGCTATCTATTAGCTGTCTACTTGCTAGCTATCTAGCTTTCTAACTGAGTTACTTCCGGGTTAAGTGAAGGCCTAGCTAGCTATCTGTTAGGTATCTGAGTTACTTAGCTATCTATTAGCTGTCTGTTTGCTAGCTAGCATCTATCTGAGTTACTTCCGGGTTGAGTGAATATTATTATTATTATTATTATTATTATTATTATTATTATTATTATTATTATTATCTCTTGCATTACCAACAGAACATTATTATTATTATTATTAAAATAACAACAACAGTTCTTTGGAACTAATTAGAGACTCCATTTGGATCACGTTACTTTAAGTCAGATACTTTAAGTCATCTGACCAGAAACTACAAATCAGCCGTTTGTTTTCTTGTTCATTTTAATGCAGCCTGCGGACCCTCACCACCATTTTTTCCCCTACACTACCCCGAGCCAAACTTTGAACACATTTGGTTTTCCATATCGCACCGGCGTCTCTTATGAGATATAAGTTGCTCGCAGGCACTCTGAGTCAGACCTATATTTGTCTAAAAATGACGCTTTGCCGCCAACACGAACTTGCAACGGCAGGATATGCAGCTGTGTTGCGGCGACGAGATGTATTTTTAGTTTTCGATAACTGCGCACTATCATAAAAAAAAGAAAATCTCAAGTCTAATGGCTGCTGTGGGCCATTCAACGGTATCATGTTGACTCATTTCTACATTTTTTTTTCTTGAAAATAACTAAAGTCCTGTAACTTTTAATTTATAAAAAAAAACTGGACTTTGCAGCACTGTTTTTGAATGTGAGGAATGTCAAATGTCAGCACTGTTTTTGACGGTCATCGTTGGAGAACTCTGGGGCGATTGTGCTTTTTTTGCGCCTGAAATGGGCATCATTTTCACAGCCCTGCTTTTTTTCACCTTATTTCAATCTCAGATAACTCCAGACATGTATAACATAGGAATTAACTATTTTAGTAGTAGTAGTAGGTAGTCTAAGGTTTCTAACGCTGAATTGAATGTTTATGTTGTCCTAAAACTCAATATTCTTTGGGTCCTGCAATTTGAGTGAAAATGACAAAAACCCTGGCACTGGAAAGGACACATTTTTGCACATTGCCTGGCAGTGAATGAGTTAACTACAATGTGGCCCGTGACAAAAAATGAGTTTGACACCTTTGCCCTAGAATAACAAATTATCAAACGATCTTTGACTAGATGGCAGAAGGTACAAATTGCCCTAAAATCTCCAACCGCCCCGAAAGATGGCGACGGGGGAGACAAGCCAATGCAAAAGTGCAATAATAATAATAATAATAATAATAATAATAATAATAATAATAATAATAATAATAATAATAATAATAATAATACATTTGATTTACAAGCACCTTTCAAAACACTCAAGGTCACTTTACAGTCACAGGATAAGTTTTTCTGTGGGTGAGCAGCAGCAGCCACGCGCGCCAGCGTTCACTCAACCCGGAAGTAACTAAAATAAACAAAAAGATAGCTAGCTATACAGGCAATAGTTAGCTAATAATAATAATACATTTCATTTATAAGCACCTTTCAAAACTCTCAAGATGACTTTACAGTCACAGAATAACTAATAGCTAGCTTATAGCTAACTATTGAGATAGCTATCTAGCTATACAGCGAATAGCTAGCTGGCTAGCTATACAGGTAATAGATAGCTAATAATAATAATACATTACATTTATAAGCGCCTTTCAATCTGTCAAGGTCAGTTGACAGGCACAGGATAATATATAGCTATTGAGATTGCTAGCTAGCTATATAGCTAGTAGCTATCTAGCTAGCTATACAGGTAATATATAGCTAATAATAATAATAATAATAATAATAATAATAATAATAATAATAATAATAATAATAATACATTTCAAAAAGGCTATATTGAGAGACCCTACCGGTAAACGTGATGTTGAAGCCCTCGTAGGAAATGGAGAAATCGGAGATGAACCGCAATTGGGCTTTGAAGTTGCCATAGAGACCGGCGTTGATGTTGCCTGGCAACTCATTGCCAGTCAGGCGGGCCAAGGGTTGCAGGAAACTCCCGTTCTCCGTGACCAGCAGGTAGTCATGTTGGTCCTCCAGGTGGAACGTGTTAAACTGAAACTGAACGCCTGTCCGACACACAGAGACAGTGGACGCGTCAAGTTCTCAACCTCGTACCAATTCTGGCGTATGCAAAATCGCCACTCTTGCCTTTGCTGTGACTGACTTCCACGGTCCAGGTGCAATTGAGGGATGACGGATAGCTGTCTGGATAGCCAGGACTCAAGATGGTGCCCCAGGGGCCTCGGATGTCACCGCCGCACAGAGCTGCACAGATGCAAAACCCGAGGTGAAAACAGGCACGAGATGTCACAGAGTTATTTGGTCAAACAGCTGGCGTACATCACATTTTCATTGGTGGAAGAGTTTGATAGACTCAACTGCAAATGGGATCAGGCGTCTAGTGGGGCAAGGCCTTTACTTTAATTACGGACATCAAAGTACAGATGGAAACTTGAAAATGCGACATTGAATGTTTCCCAGTGGTGTGATGCATGCAAAAATATGTTGCGTGTTGACTCGGGGCGTGGTGCTCAAAAACAGTAAAAGTGCTGGAAAGTGGTAAACAGTGACATGGAGACGATGGCACATACAAGTACAGTGGTACCTCGGTTCTCACAGTTCGAACAAAGCGGAGTTCTAACAAAATATTTGCGATATTCTTGCTTTGTAGTTCGAACACCAATCGGTGATATGATGCGTGAGTGCGTACGCGAGGGTGGGGTGCTGAGCGGCGTACGGGTGTATCGCTCTCTCCGTGACCAACTGTTGTCGCTTGCGGACGTGCTGCGTTTTGCTCTAGCGTTTAAGATAGGTCACGAAGAGTTTTAGCCCCTAATCATGCCTCCAAAGAAAGTAAGTGCTGCGAAAAGTGACAAAAGAAAAGTAGTGCGTACAACTATTGCATTTAAGAAAGAAATAATCGCAAAATATGAAGTAGGTGTGCGAGTGTCTGATCTGGCTAGGGAATACAGCATGGTGAAATCTACGATCAGTACGATATTAAAGAATAAGGAGGCTGTGAAATCTAGTGATGTGGCTGTGGGAGTGAGAGCAAGTGTCATTGGATAGATATTTGAAGAGAAAAGAACATCCTGTAGCCGAGTCATCCGTAGCTGTCACGTTCTGAGCGAGAGTGACGGCAGCTGACTCGTCAGAACATAGTGGAATGTTTGTGATCCCAAAGCAGCCGGCAGAGACGTACTACCCAAGCAGGATGTTTATTCACAAATAAAAGACAACACAGCGAGTAAGAAGGCAGGGGGTGATCCGACCCGCTTACTACGCCAAAAAGCAAATGGCACACAAGGGTGCAAAATTACGCAATCCCGGAAGATGACATAAATTTACGGGACGCAGGGAAAATACCTCGGACCGGATACACCCGCGTATCGAAGGAAGAGTCCAGGGACGGTGGCGAGTTGAGTCAATCATCCGGCATTGGCGAGGTGATAGCGAACCGTATAAATGCCCCGTGTCCATGATTAGAGAATTGACAGCAGGTGGAGAAAGGCCGTGAGAGGCAGTCTCCCCCCCCCCAGCCCCCCCACTCTCAGCTGTAACTCGCAAGTGACAGGAGCCAAGAGCTGGTTTCGGTGTTCGAAAAAAAATCGCATTTCGAACAGGGTCCTGGAATGAATTATGGTCGAGAACCGAGGTACCACTGTACAGACACTGTACACTGTACAGATACGTTCCCGAACTGGTCGTTCATAAGTTGAATTTGTTCATAAGTTACTTCAGTGCTATATTTTGTATAGAATGTATGTTTAAGGCTTATATAAGTATGTTGTGTAAGTATCTTTAAGGCTTGTATAAGTAACATGTATTGGTTTGTACAGAAAAAGCTCCCCTAATTTACGAATGAGATTACGTTCTGAACAGCCGTTTGTAAATTGAATTTGGTCGTAAGTTTCTTCAGTGCTATATTTTGTTTGGAATAATAATAATAATAATAATAATAATAATAATAATAATAATACATTTAATTTATTATTAGTTTTTCATTATTGTTTAATTTATTATATATTAAAATAATAGTAATAAAATAACACTAAAATAATAATAATAATAATAATAATAATAATAATAATAATAAATTTCATTTATAAGCGCCTTTCAAAACTCTCAAGGAGTATGTTTAAGGTTTATATAAGTATGTTTAAGGTTTATATACGTATTATAAGGCTTGTATAAGTAACATGTATTGGTTTGTAATGAAAAATAACATTTTAATAAAATATATGCTCTATAAACACATGTACATGTACAACTGGAGAGAATACTACACATGTTAGAGAGAGAGACAGGGAGAGAGGGAGAGAAATAGAGAGAAAGAGAGAGAAAGAGAGAGAGAGAGAGAGAGAGAGAGAGAGAGAGAGAGAGAGAGAGAGAGAGAGAGAGACCAAGAGAGAGAGAGAAGAGAGCTCTCACAGTGCCTCACGTTGGTGTTAGCGGCGGAAAGAAGCACTACTTGGCAAAATGTTATCCAGTATATGCTGTAAAATAGTGAACAAGTGCTTTAAAAAAATCTTTTCAAAACTTGATTATAATGGAAAACGCCATTTCAGTTTTTGAACAAATCGGTTTTCGAACATGTTTCTGGAACGAATTATGGTTAAAAACTGAGGTGTCACTGTATTTTTGTAATTTCAGGAGTGAACTTTAAGTTTATTACAGGCAAAGCAACGTATATCCGATTTATCGAACAATAAACACAAAACTGTAGCGACATGGCAAATCGGTACCATAGCAATGTAATTGTTACCTGCCATTACGGGTTACGAACCATTTTATGAAGCTTTGATGTAGATTTCAAGGCAAGGCAATTTTATTTGTGCATTTTACGAGGCAGAATGACCCCGAGGTGACCCCCCCCCCACCCCCAGCGAGCAAATCAGCTACACACGTTATACATTCGGTGGCGCTAGCGAGTTGAAACGAAAGGGGGGCCCTTGTAAAAATGATCTGTTGCTCACATTATGCATACTAATGCGGCATATGGAGCGCTGGCTCACATTGTGGCTCGCTCCGCTTGCTCCGTCTTATAGTCGGAAAAGTCGCCTCATCATTGCCGTCGCAATAAAGCCCCAGCGGAAATGCCATTAGCCTCGAAAACTGCAATGCCGGCAGAGAGGTTTGGCCGCCATCAGAGCTGTGCCATCGGGTCGGGAAGTAGCGGTTCAAAAGAGGTCCTTGCGGAGGGGTCACAGACTATTGCGGAGGTTTGGGAAGAGAAAGCCGAATCATATCTGCCCCGTGATAATGAAAACGAGTTTAGATGACAACAAAGCCGAAGCACCGTCCAACTCATTCCTGAATGGTATGTATTATATTATTATACTCTCTCATCTCATTTTCCGTACCGCTTCTTCCTCATTAGGGTCGCGGGGGTTGCTGGAGCCTATCTCAGCTGTCTTCGGGCACGAGGCGGGGGACACCCCGAATTGGTTGCCAGCCAATCGCAGGGCACACAAAGACATACAACAGTCACTCTCACACTCACACCTAGGGACAATTTGGAGTGGTCAATCTGCCTGCCATGCATGTTTTTGGAGTGTGGGAGGAAACCGGAGGACCCGGAGAAAACCCACGCGGGTCCGGGGAGAACATGCTAACTCCACACAGGGAGGGCGGACCGGGATGCGAACCGGCGACCTCTGCACTGTGAAGCCGGTGTGCTAACCACTCGACTACCGGGCCGCCCTATTATTATTATTATTATTATTATTATTATTATTATTATTATTATTATTATTATTATTATTATTATTATAGAGCAAAGCATTGGCTGCTTAACTCATTCACCAATTTATTCGGGAATTGAAACGCATGACGTGGAACGCCATTCTGAATTTCTTTCCCCCTTCCAGCGCCCACATTTTAACTCGTTCACTGCCATTCCCAAATTTATTCAAGAATTGAAAAGCTAGATGTAGAGCACAATTGCCGGATTTGTTTGGGTTTTGGTGTTTCTAACGGGGTGCGGATAAAGTGCTGGTCAGACCTGCTGGACAGTATATGCCTTTTGCCCATGTTAGAGCTTTGTTATAGCTTCAGCTGTCGTTAAAGCAAAATCTCAATCAATATGCATGTATTGTATTGGCTTTTTGGACAGTTTCCCCCATTTCAAGCTCAGATAACTGCAGACCCATATCACTTAGGAATTAACTATTTTTTTCTGATGAACGAAGAGAGATTAAGGTTTCTTACGCTGAACTGAATGTTTATGTAATCCTAAAACTCAATATTCTTCAGGTCCTGGAATTCGAGTGACAATGACAAAAACCCTGGCATTGGAGTGGACACAATTTTGTACATCGTCTGCCAGTGAGTGAGTTCAAAACACAAAGTTGTAGCAAGACGTGCGAATTTATCCTCGTTGCACAAAAAGGCACAAACCCGACACTTGTGCTTTGACAGTCGCTCACATGCCCACATTGCACTGCAACGTTACTTATTTATACTTGGCTGCGAGGAAACTGAATATTGAATGCCGAGCTGGGTAAGAAATTTGGGTTCTCATTGTCTTTGTGTTTTTTTTCTTTTTTTGTTGTTTTCCCACCAGTTGGGCTTCAATATCTGCTGTCAGTTCTGATGTCTGTCCTCACTGTCTTTTCTTTGAAGAAAATAAATAAATAAATAAAAGAAAAAAAACTCCATTTCGCATTAGCATCACGTTAAGACAAAGTCAGCTCACAGGGAACGTGCACGCCAGCTTGAAAGACATTTTTCCAAACAAGGCATTATTTCTATTAATTACAACAGAAAAAAACAGTAACATGTTTCTAATAATTCGAGTTTTCTATTCTTTACATAATTATTGAAAAGGATACAATTGCCCTATTTTCCATTTTTTAAACCGATCTTTTCAGACTCAACACAAATGTGCTTTGTTCCTCTTGAAATTGCATGCAAGTGAGGACCTGTGTGAATATACAGTAAAGTCTCGTTATATCGATATTCTCGGGAGTCGGAAAAGATATCGATATAACTGGACTATCGATATATCCGATCCTGCGGGCATGTAATTTTCTCCTTGAGTTCATAGAAATAGTATCGTAATAAGCAGTACTATCGATATAACCGATATCGAGATAACGAGACTTTACTGTATTGATTTAAACGACAAACGACACCTCCGGTTTGTGAAATCACTTCAAATGACTTCTACTGAGCGCATTTTACAAAGATTCCACCACACATAGCTATATTTTACGTTTTGAGACCTGAGCTGAATATTCATGAAGTCTTGTTTTCTAGTTGATGACGAGCCCTAAGTGACGTTGCGGAGGGAACGCCCAAACGATGCATTTTGGGTACTTTTTTCGTCTGAAAACACCGTGTTGATCGCAAAATTAGAAGGAAAACTACATAAACAACGCGATGGTGAATCGTTGTGTGTCATAACAGGTGTAAGTTTACACAAATTCCCAGCGGACAAATCACCCCATTTCCAACGAAGCTTGTGCGCCATCTTGTGCATTTTCTGGGCGCTACATTGGAGTCCAGATGCCTCGAATT
Source organism: Hippocampus bargibanti (assembly GCF_051943395.1). Lineage (NCBI taxonomy): Eukaryota > Metazoa > Chordata > Actinopteri > Syngnathiformes > Syngnathidae > Hippocampus > Hippocampus bargibanti. Next base: position 3,885,688 of record NC_142753.1, on the reverse strand, counting down.
GATACGGAAGGACTTCTTTAATCAATTGCAAACATTTATGCCTTCCTCTTCAGAACTACAGTAAAGTCTCGTTATATCGATATCGGATATATCGATAGTCCCGGTTATATCGATACTATTTCTATGCACGTACGGAGAAAATTACATGCAAACAGGGTCGGATATATCGATAGTCCCGGTTATATCGATATTTTTTCTGACTCCCTTGAATATCGATATAACGAGACGTTACTGTATTTGAATCATATTCATCACTGGATGAGTAACAAGAAAGCGTCTTCTGAACCCGCTGAAGCCATTGTTTTGATTCTGGAGCAAGGCAGTTTGTGAAGGAGTATCCTGGCGTGACGTCACAAACAAGCGGACGGGGCTTTGTGAATCTCAGCCAGTTCTGAGCTCAGTTTGTGACAGTTTTGGGACACTTTAAGTCATTTATATTGCTGTTTTGCATTTGACTAAAAATCTCATCCTGCGTGTTTTGGGTATTTTGGATGCTATAAAATGTTTTTCTGATGTCAGTTAGGAAACAAAAAAATTGTATCGGTTGTCCTTTAAAAGTGACTCATTTTATAAGGCAAAAAAAATATGAACAAAAAAGCACATGAATATTGGTTACCGTCGCAAGTGGGCAAAGCGTGGCTCCACCAGTGGTTCTTCTCGCACACCAGGGGCTCCTCGTGGCTCAGCCTGTAACCGGAATCACATCCGAATGACACCGTGGACCCGATGGAGAAGTCTTGTCCGTAGCGGATCCCGTTGACGGGGACGCCGGGGTCCAGGCACGAGTAGCTGTCCACCGTCACGCCTGGAAGAAAGGACGGGAGCTGGGTTACAGATCCGATTACAAACCGCCACTTTGAGGTCAGCTGAGGACTTTTGAATCAGAATCATCTGCCTGAGGGCAGTAGCTGGAAAAGGTCGTTGGCAGGGTGTGAAGGGTCGAGTAGGATTTTCCGTGCCTTTGTCTTGGTTTACTATTGCAACGTTCACAGCTTCCCCGACTGCCTTCATCAACATCACGCATTTGTTAGAATTTTTGTATTTACTCTCATATAATATCTTGAATCCAGCGTTGGAGCGGCTGTTGTCGGTGGTGAAAAGCAGGTAGAGGAAGTTGGTGCTGCTGAATAGGAACTGCGGCACCTGGGTGCCGTTGAAGGAGCCGACCAGCGGAGACAGGAGGTTGGGGCCGTCGTGGATCTCCAGGAAGTCGTAACCCAGTTCTGTCTGGAATCTGCGGGAGATGATTTTGAGTGTCATCAACAACCATCGACAAGGAAGATTAGCATCTATGGTGCTCATTCACAGCAGTGTTTTACCTGTCAAAGGTGACTTTGATGGATCGTCCGGGTTCTGACTCGATCACCCATTCGCAGCTAAGGGAATCCTTGTAGTAACCGGGCCAACCGGGAGATAGAATCACTCCGTTGGGAGCCGAATAGTGTCCACCGCAGGGAGCTGGAGGAGGGGAAGGGACAATGGCCATGAATTGGGAGGTCAGAGCATCTGCTAGCATTACGCCAACCGAGGGTCTGGGGGATGTGGGGGCGAACTCATTACGATCCCTATGGCGCTGGACAGATTTCCACACAGCCTCTCGTGGATTTCAACAGAACTACCCGCCCACCCAAGTGTCAGCGAGGCAGCAGATGGACGGTGCCAGAGTTGCTTTGTTTCGTAACACAGTCATTGCGTTGGGGGGCGCGTGATGGACCGACCCAATCTGACTAAAGCCCAAATCCTAATAGCAAATATCTCGGCATCGCCCTTCGGACTTCAATCAAAACTGTTGAATTTTTGGTTAGTTTTGCAAGTGAGAAAAAAAGTTTTGTTAGTAAAAGAGAAACTGGCTCATATTCAACGAGGAAGTTAACATTCACTGCCATTCACAAATTTATTTGGGAATTGAAAATATGACATCGAGCGCCATTCCCGAATTTGTTCCAGTTTTGTTGTTTTTCATGTTTGGGTGCCGATAAAGGGCTGGTAAAACCTCTGGCAATATTTTGTCCCTTCCACAAGGGGGGAGCATCTCTCTTTTTTTTCCATTTTAGCGCTTTGTTCAGGTTTCAGCTGTTGTTAAAGAGCTATGTAAACCAACATGTATGTATTACATTGTATTTTGTACATCTCCCTCCATTTCAAGATCAGATAACTTCAGACCCATACTGTCACGATCTGGTTGGCGACCAACGGGTGGCGTTGTCGGCCCCGCCTGCAGCTGCTCAGGTGTTGGTCGTTCCAATCAGTGACAGTTAAAATGACTCCCAGCACGACCATTCCATGTCAGGTCATTGTATGTACCCTATAAGGTTTGTTTCAACTTGGCAGATTTTTACTAATGGTTTTCTTTGATACTTTGTACTTTTCTGTTCGGATGACTTTGATGTTTTAGATTTTGTTCCTGCTGACTTTATTTTAATACAATTTGTCAAATACAACCTGCTGCTCCCTCCTGCCTGCTTATTTGGGATCCACAAGCATCACCACCTCGCAAACCGTGATACATATACTTTCGGAATTACAGTAAAGTCTCGTTATATCGATATCGGATATATCGATAATCCCGGTTATATCGATACTATTTCTATGCACGCACGGAGAAAATTACATGCAAACAGGGTCGGATATATCGATAGTCCCGGTTATATCGATATTTTTTCGGACTCCCTTGAATATCGATATAACGAGACTTTACTGTAACTCTACGTTTAAGGTTTCTGACACTGCATTGAATGTTTATGTAGACCTAAATCTCTATATTCTGTGGGTCCTGCAATTAGAATGGCAATGACAAAAACTCTGGGACTGACACTAATTTGCACATTCATCAAGTTCTTATCCCATTACAAGTAATATTTGTCCCCCAAAAATAAATGTTAATTTTTTGCCCCCAACCGAGTCGCGGAACAAAAAGGGAATTTGTCGTCAACATTTTACCTTCACATTTGGGGATGGGCCCGCTCCACATGACCTTTCCTCTCTCCAGCTGGCAGGAGATGGTCTCGGTTCCTTGGGTTTTGATAAAACCATCTTCGCACACCACGGAAATGGAGCTACCCAGCTGGAAGCTGTCTCCGAAGCGGCGGGCGTTAATCGGAATGCCGGGGTCCGGGCATTCGTTGTGGCCGAAAGCTTTAGGGGTGAAAAGTTATTGGGGGACACAGAGAGAATTGAGACATCATCGTTATTAGACTGCGGATTGAAATGTAATTAGATAGTATAAAAGTCATATTTTACAGGCGTCTCCACTTTGATTAAATTCGGCCGGGGGACTCGAAAGCATCGGCCTTGAAAAATACGTCCCCTTGTAATCTGTCTGTTCCATATTGTCGCCGTCGTCCTTTTTAGGATTTTGCTCAAACGCCTACTCGCTTGACTCCGGCAAAGATAATTGGCCGTTGATAAAAGTCACGAGAGCGTGCCCGCTTTTGGGGGCATATGGTCCTCGCTACCAATACAGTGTGCTAGCTCTGGCCAGTAAACTCTTGTCAACTCGTGGCTAGTGATACAATGCTTTGTTAGTGACACAATGCTTTGTTAGCTAATCATAGTTTGCTAATCATAATTTGCGAAAACTCTGACGTGGATCAGCGCCTTCAAGAAGGCCCTTGTACCCATCTTGGGTTGAAAATTTGAAATCTGAATCATTTGAGCAAAGGTTTTAACTACACATTTGATGCGACAGGGTCTGTAGAAATAATTGTCAAGGCGTGCAGGTCAATTTCTGACCCTGGTAACAAATGATGGCTGAAATGTAATTGGTTAAATACGAAAACACACGTCTGGAAGCAGCGCAACAGGGTAAAAGTAAAGAAAGGGAACTGAAAGACAATTTGGAATTATTTCATAAGAATTCATGGACAAAATAGAATTCATATCAGTCTGTGATTCAGATATTTTAAGGCCAGTAGACTGGGCCTTGTAGGCCCTGACGGTCCGCCACTGTACACAAGGATAACGCGTCAGTCACAATGAGATGCGACACAAGGCAGTGACGGATAAGGATGGGCTGTCGAGTGGTGCATTCAGGTGCGCTCAGTTTGTTCGAGGACCCATTTTTCATTGTAAACCGAGGCATAAAACCCCCGAAATCTTTGGTCGAGAACCAAGTCGTTCGAAAACGTATTACAGTAAAGTCTCGTTATATCGATATTCAAGGGAGTCTGAAAAAATATCGATATAACCGGGACTATCGATATATCCGATATCGATATAACGAGACTTTACTGTATTATTATTACTGTATCTATTAGCTAGCTACCTACCTAACTATCTATTTGCTATCTATTAGCTTTCTAGCTGGCTCGCTAGCTATCTAGCTAGCTATCATTTAGCTATCTAGCTGGCTAGGTAGCTATCTAATAGCGACAGTATCCTATGACTGTAAATTCACCTTAAGAGTTTTGAAAGGCGCTTATAGATGAAATGTATTATTATTATTATTATTATTATTATTATTATTATTATTATTATTATCTCATCTAATTTTCCGTACCGCTTATTCCTCATTAGGGTCGCGGGGGTTGCTGGAGCCTATCCCAGCTGTCTTCGGGCACGAGGCGGGGGACACCCTGAATTGGTTGCCAGCCAATCACAGGGCACACAAAGGCATACAACAGTCACTCTCACACTCACACCTAGGGACAATTTGGAGTGGTCAATCTGCCTGCCATGCATGTTTTTGGAGTGTGGGAGGAAACCGGAGGACCCGGAGAAAACCCACGCGGGTCCGGGGAGAACTCTGAGTACACGCTACATGCTGTACGATCATCCTGAACTCTATTTTTTGTTATTTTTTTGTTATTTCTCATTAGACAAGACCTCACTTCAACCCTTTCTAGTTGTTTGTTTTTGCAATCACGACATTATGTCACTTTATGTACGTCACTTCCTCACTTTACATATGTCACTACCTCACTTTACATACGTCACTACCTCACTTTCCATACGACACTACCTCACTTTACATACAGAAATTACATGTATTGTCTGTTGTCAATTGTATGTCTTTTTTAGCCACGTTATAAGTGCCTTGCATGTCTTGCACGCTGGGTCCGAGAGGACATTAATTTCATCTGTGCTGTATGTCATGCATATTAGCATATTTGACAATAAAGCTGACTTTGACTTTGACTTGACTTGAAACATGCAAACTCCACACAGGGAGGCCAGACCGGGACGCGAACCGGCGACCTCTGCACTGTGAAGCCGGTGTGCTAACCACTCGACTACCGGGCCGCCCTTATTATTATTATTATTATTATTATTATTATTATTATTATTATTATTATTATTGCTGTATCTATTAGCAAGTTGGCTAGCTTTCTATCTATTTGAGTTACTTCCGGGTTGAGTGAACGCTGGCGCCTTTGGCTGCCACTACTCACCCACAGAAAAGCTTATCCTGTGACTGTAAAGTGACCTCGAGAGTTTTGAAAGGCGCTTATAGATTAAATGTATTATTATTATTTTTATTATTATTATTATTATTATTATTATTATTGCTGTATCTATTAGCAAGTTGGCTAGCTTTCTATCTATTTGAGTTACTTCCGGGTTGAGTGAACGCTGGCGCCTTTGGCTGCCACTACTCACCCACAGAAAAGCTTATCCTGTGACTGTAAAGTGACCTCGAAAGTTTTGAAAGGCGCTTATAGATGAAATGTATTATTATTATTATTATTATTATTATTATTATTATTATTATTATTATTATTATTATTGCTGTATCTATTAGCAAGTTGGCTAGCTTTCTATCTATTTGAGTTACTTCCGGGTTGAGTTTGGCTGCCACTACTCACCCACAGAAAAGCTTATCCTGTGACTGTAAAGTGACCTTGAGAGTTTTGAAAGGCGCTTATAAATGAAATGTATTATTATTATTATTATTATTATTATTATTATTATTATAAAACCAAAATTTGACTTTCATCTTTGAGAAGAGAGTAAAAAGTATTGTCATACAACTGTAGGTGATGTTAAAGCCTCTGCCCGACATGGAGTGGTCTGCTTGGAACTCCAGCCTCAGCGTGTTGGTATTGGACGTCAAATGCGAGGGGCTCTCGGCTCCCGAGAACCTGCCGACCACGGCGGCGTCCCCCGTCTCGCCGTCCTTGACCGTAAGCGCGTCGTAGGGCGCCTCCAAATCAAAGTCATTGAACGCCAAGTGAATACGAGATCCCGCCTCCGACTGGATGAGCCAAACGCAGTTCATGTTGTTGCCGTAGCCCTCCGGGTAGTCGGGCGAGAGGACGGTTCCAGACGGAGCTGTGAAGTTGGACATGCAGGGGACTTTGCCGAGGTGAGGCGGGGAAGACACAAAAGCGGATTCTCATGAAATATTCATGGTCACGATCATTGCCGGTCATCATCTGCTCCGGTCAATTTGGTCCCCGGTGGAGACGGGTCAGATTGAATGTTATCAGACTTGCGGAATACTCACAAATGCATATGGGGATGTTGGCTGACCACTGGTTGTTGTCCTGGCAGGAGATGCTTTTCTCTCCAATCAGCTCAAAGCCAAACTGACACTCGAAGCGCAGGATGCCGCCATTCAGGAAGCTGTCGCCTTCCCTTATTCCGTAGAGAGGCGTCCCGGGATCGCCGCAGCTCTCCTTGTCTATTTCTGTACAGATGGTTGACATCTCATTCACTGCAATTCATTCAATTTTTGCCGATAAAGCTCGGGTCAGACCTCTGGCAATGTTTCTCCCTCGCACGAGAGGGCAGTATTTATGTTTTTATACATCCGCCCCCATTTCAAGCTCAGATAACTCCAGACCAATATAACTTAGGAATTAACTCTTTTTTTTCTGATGAAAGAAGAGAGTCTAAGATTTCTTACGTTGCATTGAATCATTTATGTAGTCCTAAAACTCAATATTCTGTGGGTCCTGCAATTTGAGTGAAAGTGTCAAAAACCCTGGGACTGGAAAGGACACATTTTTGCACATTGTCTGCCAGTGAATGAGTTAATCAACCTGTTCTTTCATTTCTGATATCCTGCAATAGCTGCTCCCCCAAATCAATTGTCTGGGCCAATGACATTACAAGCTGTTGTGGGTTACGATCCAAAGTCAGTTTTAAAGGACAACCGACACCTCCGGACAAGTTGCGTCCATAATTTGTAAAATCACTTCAAATGACTTCTATTGAGCGCATTTTACAAAGATTCCACCGCATATAGCTATATTTTACGTTTTAAGACTCGCGCTGAATATTCATGAAGTCTTGTTTTCTAGTTGAGGGCATCGTCATCAACTCGATGATGATGTCCTAAGTCACAAGTGTCAAAGTCAAGGCCCGCGGGCCAAATCCGGCCGGCCACATCATTTTTTTCGGCCCGCGAAAGCAAATCAAACTTGTTAAATTCCATGATGATAGCTAAAATCTGAGCCAAAATTTCATATTTTTGGATGTCAACCACAATAAAAGTCATTATTCTTGACTTCAGATTTGAAAACGAGTTATTCATTAATTTGCTGCGTGCTCTATATGTAATATTTGAGGGGATTTAAACATTCTAATGGGTTCCCCAAATTTATAACGGCCCTCGAGAGGAAACCATAACTACAATGTGGCCCGCGGCAAAAAATGACTTTGACACCACTGCCCTATGTGATGTCATGGATGGAAAGCCCCTGACCGAGAAAGCAACACACAATGCATTTTGGGTACTTTTTTTTCCATCTGAAAACATGGTGTTGATCACGAAATTAGAAGGAAAACTACATGAATAACGCAATGGTGAATCGTGTATTGCTGCCAATTGCGGTAACACGCATTTACACAAATTCCCAACGGACAAATCAACCCATTTACATTAAACTTCAGTAAAGTCTCGTTATATCGATATTCAAGGAAGTCCGAAAAAATATCGATATAACCGGGACTATCGATATATCCGACCCTGTTTGCATGTAATTTTCTCCGTGCGTGCATAGAAATAGTATCGATATAACCGGGACTATCGATATATCCGATATCGATATAACGAGACTTTACTGTATTTGAATCATAGTCATAACTGGATGAGTAACAAGAAAGCATCTTCTCCGAATCTTAACTCTCTGAAGCCATTGTTTCGATTCTGAAGCAAGGCAGTTTGTGAAGGAGTATTCTGGCGTGACGTCACAAACAATGGGGTGGGACTTTCTGAATCTCCCCAGTTTCGAGCTAATTTTTGGCAGTTTTGGGACATTTTAAGTCATTTTTATTGGTGTTTTGCATTTGACTAAAAATATCAGCCTGCGTGTTTTGGGTAGTTTAGTTGCTATAAAACGTTTTTCTGATTTCAGTTAAGGAAACAAAAAAAATGGTGTTGGTTGTCTTTTAAGTGATGACACCCCATTCAAAAAGCATCCATGGATGTGACGCATTCACTTGAAAGACCTACATTGAGTTTAATGCAGTGCTGGTCCGTCCGTCTTAACTGGCTTATTTTAGCGAGACAATCGGGTTTGTGAAGGTTCACGATCCGCTGGATTTTTAGATAAAAATACCCAGACACACAAACAAACCAGTGGAGAGAAAAGATGGTCGTGGTGGTTTTGTTTCTCACAGGGGGACAAGAAAGGATCCACTGTCCCCATCGTTTTTCTCTTTTTAATGAGATGGCACACCTCACATCCGTCAAGTCGCGGCATTGGAAAAACGCTTTGAGTGTGACTCACCGTTAGGTGTCTTTAGCACAAGCGAGCGACAAGGATGCTTGTTAAAAAAAACAACAACTTTGCGCGTTTGTGTGAGAAATGTAACCTTTGGCAGGAATGTCATGTCTTTTCAGTTTGAAAAAAAAAACAGCAGAAATGTGAACATTAGGGAGGATCGTGAGCGAAAGGGAAGGAAGAAAAAAAAATGTAATGTTGTTGCCAAAGGCAACATAGACCAAAGTCATTGCTAAATCCAATAAAGAAAAAGATATAGGGTCCAAAAGCCGACCGGATTTTTCGTCATTTTCTTGTTAACTTCCCAACTAATGCACGAGGGTACATTTATAATGCTAGCTGGGAGCACTAGTCAAACTGTTTGTAGACCATTAAAGGTCAACGGGTAGCAACCGCAACATGAGATCAATTTGCTGTGGAAACACTTGCTGAAAGGATCTGAGAGAGCGAGAGCGAGCGAGAGACATCCGCCGGGGAACGAAGTGAAGTGAAAAACATACAGTTGTGGAAACGATCAGAGGAAGGAGGAAACCCGAGGAGTTAGTCATACACAAAGCCAGAACCGCTAGATCAGGGGATGTTGAAAACTTTTACAAAATTGAAAATTGTTGAGTAGTTTTGGAGTGAACTTATTAAGAATGTGAATAACAACTAATTGAGCAAGTAAGCAATTACATGCTGTTTTTAATTTGTTATTTTAACAATCTGCTTCATCACTTTTCCTGCTTCACTTTTTTTGTTCAAGCTGATCTGGCAAATTAACTCATTCACTGCCAGATAATGTGCAAAAAATGTGTCCATTCCAGTGCCAGGGGTTTTGTCATTTTCCCTCAAATTGCTGAACCCACAGACTATTGAGTTTCAGGAATACATAAACATTCAATGCAGCGTAAGAAACCTTAGACTCTCTTCTTTTATCAGAAAAAAAGAGTTAATTCCTAAGTTACACAGGTCTGGAGTTATATGAGCTTGAAATAGGGGTGGCTGTACGGAATACAACACAATACATACATAATGATTTATATAGCAGTTTAACATGTAAAAAAGGGTAATGCTGCCCTTTTGTGGAGGGGAATTATCAATGCCAGAGGTATGACCAGCACTTTATCGGCAGACAAGCAAGAAAAAAAACCCTGAAGTAATTCAGGAATGGCGTTCTATGTCATATTTTCAATTCGCAAATAAATTTGTGAAGGGCAATAAATGAATTAAAAACGCAAAAAAAACATCAAGCACACATGTTTTTCATTTATTTTGAAAATCTGCCTTGTCAAAGACTTCTGACCTGGCAAATTAACGTATTCACTGCACCACATTCTGCAAAAAAAAATGTGTCCACTCAAGTGCCAGGGTTTTTGTCATTTTCACTCAAATTGCTGAACCCACAGACTATTGAGTTTCAGGAATACAAAAACATTCAATGCAGCGTAAGAAACCTTAGACTCTCTTCTTTTATCAGAAAAAAAGAGTTAATTCCTAAGTTATATGGGTCTGGAGTTATATGAGCTTGAAATAGGGGTGGCTGTACGGAATACAACACAATACATACATAATGATTTATATAGCAGTTTAACATGTAAAAAAGGGTAATGCTGCCCTTTTGTGGAGGGGAATTATCAATGCCAGAGGTATGGCCAGCGCTTTATCGGCAGACATGCAAGAATAAAAACCTGAACTAATTCAGGAATGGTGTTCTATGTCATATTTTCAATTCCCAAATAAATTTGTGAAGGGCAATGAATGAGTTAAAAACGCAAAAAAACATCAAGCACACATGTTTTTCATTTATTTTGAAAATCTACTTTGTCAAAGACTTCTGACCTGGTAAATTAACGTATTCACTGCACGGCATTCTGCAAAAAAAATGTGTCCACTCAAGTGCCAGGGTTTTTGTCATTTTCACTCAAATTAACACCCATTTTTACATAACATTGCGGACCATGTCAGCGGTTATTTTTGGTTTGTTGAACGGGCCGCTCAAAACCAGTGGAGGGGCCACAAATGGCCCTTTTGCTATAGGTTGGGCACCCTTGAGCAAAACTGTATGATACATTTTCTCACTACATGTATTTTTTTTTCTCCCATAGATCATTTTTTTAATCGAGCCCTTACTAAAGAGATCATTTTGGAATGTAGGCCAAGCAAAGACTCAAAACGAGATCCTGTCACCTATAAGGTAGACAAACAACCAGCAACCAGCCTGTGGCGTATTTACACGTCACATTAAATTCTATGACTCTCCCGGCGTAGAAAAAAAATTGCATTTTCAACGCCAGACGAACGACTCCCGGTTCGAATCTATCACTTCCGGCGGCAGAGTTTCGAAAGGAATTAACGTCGTGAGCCTGGTGATAAGGTTAGACGAATCCCCCGTTAGAGTCCCTGTGAAAGGCCACCGCGTCGCCATTTGTCTTTCTTTTAAAAAAAGTCAGCGGATGGCATTTGTGTGAATGTATTCGGCCTGCCTTTTCTTCTTCGGCGCCATTTTTGGATCGAGTGGGGGTCAGGGGGGTGATATGTTTTTTTGCTATATGTTCATATCTGTGTTTGTTTTGTGATGTATTGCATTCATTTCGTCATGACGCCATCTTTATGAGAGGTGCTGAAGAATGGAGGGGAGAAAAAAAGGACTTTTGGCGGAATATTAACAAAACACACCCACTGTATGGAACAAGGCGTTTTTACAATGTGTGTGTACAGTATGCAACCCCCGCCCCAATTCCCCAAATGTGTCTGGGGATTGCGCCAGGCGTTCGCCGCTCATTTAATATTCTATCACGCCAGCCTGAATTGTTCAGGCGACTACAACATACAATGCGTACCAGTATAAATTGACACTTAATGATCCAACAGGGAACGTAATGGATTTTGGGGGGGGCGTAATATGATTTGGGGACAGGAAAAAGAAAAACAATATGGTGGTGGTGGTGAGGCATGCACTAGTTGCTTTTGTGACCATTGTGAAATTCATTTGGCTTCCAAGATGCTAAAAGCTATGTGCGATACGCTTTTACTCCATGCAAAAAAACTGTTTGACTGTCATCGCCAGCACAGTTTTTGATTTGGGAGTAATGTCGGTTGACTGTCATGGCTGGATAGCTCGGGGCGATTGTGCTTTTTTTTTTGCTCCTGTAATGGGCAGCATTTTCACAGCCTGGTTTTCTACTTCTTCCTTTCCTTTACTCTTACTTTCATCGCTTTGCTGCTGTGAAATGTCAATTTCTCCACCGCGAGACTAATAAAGGCTAATTCAATCCAATGAAATGTCCGTTTTCACTCATATCTGTGCTTTTATATGCACCAACCAAAGGCCAGGATGCATTAAGAGATTAAGTCAAACAATCTATAAACCCTTTCTATCACCACTTTTTATTTGGCCTGTTAAAAGCAGTGATTTACCTCCCCCAATGTTGTATTGACAGCACCAAAGGGGACATTTCAGACTTGGGGACAATTAAGAATATATCAGATTAATTATCGCCAGTGGCTTGGTTGAGATTCCAAGTTTAATGGCTAACACTGATGGCCTCCCACATTTGCTCATTTTAAAACTGGAATCTGTCTGAAAAAAAGACCAAAGCTCACTTTGTACAAGCTCAAGAAACCTTCTCATCGATGGACCACTCCTGTACGACTGAGAGCTTACACAGACGCACTCTGTACAATGGCATTTTGTTTCCGACTTGTGAGGTCATATTAGAGAGGTGAGACAACCGCTGGGTTAAATGGGGAATAATCAGACAAAGGTGTGAAGTTTAACACCCGACACTTATTTCGCTTGGGTCCGGTTATTATTATGATTGAAAGATTATTTAAAGATGTGTAAAAGGGCACAAAGTTGCATGGAAGTTCTTAAGTTCAGTATAGCATATTGACTGATTTTATAATGCAGCTATCGTAAAAGGAGGCTATTTTTTGGCTCTGACAATGTGATAGTCATTTCTGCAAGGCTGCAATAGGGATCATTTTGATAACACTGCTTGTTTGTAAAATGGTCTTTTTGGGGAGGACAAGACAGAAAGCCAGGAAAAAAATCTGGTCACCGCATGCCTCCATTTGCTGTTAGCTCCCAAAAGTAAATAAAATATGTTGGTTTTAACTGTGGCTGGTGCAAGTCCTGGAAAGCCCAGCTAAAATTGGATGTCAGGACTGTGAGTAGTAATTGGAGTCTTTTCTTTGATCCGGGCATGTCACCAGGCGAGAAATATGGTTTCACTCTCCTACAATTGCTGGCTTGTGCTCTGGCCAATAACCAAGTACAATTTAGTCAGACATCTCTCACATCTGGACTGTCCTTGTTGGGCGCTTCCGTTAAAAATCCGTCCACCTGTCGTCATGTTGATGGAGGCATTGTGGGCATCCGCGTTATCTCTAGGTTCAGAAAAAGTGAAAATATACCTCACATGGTCAGTATGCTTTCCGTGTTGATTGGCTGCCGGCTTTACTGGGTCACCCTAAAATCATGATTGACTCAAATGAGCTTACTCTGTCGGGTGTCCGGACTCTCGCTTAGATATTAAGATGAGTAACATCTGAGAGTCTCAGAGTCAAATTGCTTCTCTTCTACATAGAAAGGAGCCAGATGAGGTGGCTCAGGAATCTGATTAAAAAGCCTCCTGGACGCCCCCCTGGTGAGGTGTTCCGGGTATGTCCCACGGGCAGAAGACTATGAGCCTATTAGAGACTATGTCACCCAGCTTGCCAAACTGGAAGAAGTGCCTGGGGAGAGGGATGTCTGGACCTACTGAAGCTGCTGTCCGAGCAGAAGATACAGTAAAGTCTCGTTATATCGATATCGGATATATCGATAGTCCCGGTTATATCGATACTATTTCTATGCACGCACGGACAAAATTACATGCAAACAGGGTCGGATATATCGATAGTCCCGGTTATATCGATACTATTTCTATGCACACACGGAGAAAATTACATGCAAACAGGGTCGGATATATCGATAGTCCCGGTTATATCGATATTTTTTCGGACTCCCTTGAATATCGATATAACGAGACTTTACTGTAGATGGAGGATAATTGACAGAATGATGTTAGGACCTCTGCTAACAATATAGGTAGCTACCCCTCACACTATCCAACTGCCTGGTGTCAACCGTTGAGACCTTCAAGTTCCTGGGAATCACAGTCTCCCAGGACATGAAGTGGGAGGTCAACACCAACTCTATCCTGAAAAAGGCCCAACAGAGAATGTACTTCCTGAGGCTGCTAAAGAAGCATGGCCTGCCACAGGAGGTGCTGCAACATTTCTACACGGCTGTCATCGAATCCATCCTGTGTTCTTCCATCACCGTTTGGTTCGGGGCCGCCACAAAAATGGACAAAATCCGACTTCAACGGACAGTTCGGACGGCGGAAAAAATCATTGGCACCGCCCTACCCACTCTCGAGGACTTGCACACTGCAAGAATCCAAACTAGGGCGCGGAAAATCCTACTTGACCCTCCGCACCCTGCCCACCACCTTTTCAGGCTACTCCCCTCAGGTAGGCGCTACCGATCCATGCGCACCAAATCCAGCAGACATTTAAACAGCTTCTTCCCCCAAGCCATTAACTCTTTGAACTCTTTCAACAGTAGCCAAAATGGAACTGTATAGTGCCACTTAGCAGTTTTTTTGACAACGATACTAGTGCAGCGTGTTCTACCGGAAACAAATTCCTTGTGTGTTCTGATTCTGATGATCATGGGGAGCTAAAATTAGCATTACCATGGTCATCATACGAGCTAAAACTCTTAGCATGCCACTGTCAACACTTTCAAAACATGACTAATGTGCTTAGCCTAAGCCAATGTCACATTCAGTTGCAGGAACGGGATTGCTTACTGTTAGATTATTACTAGAGGGTAATAATTCATAAACAACCATCCTGTTGACGCCTTTGTGATGAAGTAAGCATTCGTCCTTTACAGGTTACCTTAACAGCACAAACACACAAGCCCAAAGGGAGACTTATCAACTGTAAAAAAAGGGACGCCATAGCTGCATATTTTATGAAGTCATATTTCAGCATTTTTTTTTATTGTCCACTAAACGTGATTTTGACGATATGCATAATTAAGGACCTTTGCCATGGCTCTTCTGGAATGGGGGGAGGGGCGTATTTTGAAGGACCTCAAAGAATTCACATGATTAGGTTTTTTTTTTGGGGGGGGGTGTTTATATTTTACGAGTGACAAGTTGCACTTAATGAGCTCAACAATGCTCATAAAATATTTGTTGTCCTCTGAATTACACACAGAGTGCCAAATTAAATTAGAAATGGTTGGTCTATCGCAGACCAATCCTCCTTGTTATTAAAACGATACCACGGGGCATCATTTTTATTAGTTTTGACAAGTCAGCAATAACATTGAGCTACCAAAATATTCTTTAAAGGGGGACTTGGGAGCAACATGGTTGGGTCTAAAAAACATCCTCTCTCCCATCAAAAGCAAAATTGACAGCAAAGGAATTTTTTTATGTGTCGCCGATTCCTGAAAAGCTTTTTTCAAGACGGACTTTTCAAGATGGACATTTTACCACATCACCCCTGTCCTCCAGCAGCTCAAATGGCACCCTGTTAAACTTCGTACTGGATTCAAAATAATTCTGTTTACATTCAAAGCCATACATAACCTTGCCCCTGCCTATCTGTGTGACCCGGTTCAAATCTCTGTTCCCTCTTGGCCCCTCAGATCCTCATCCTCCCTTGACCTCTACGTGCCTTCTGCTAGTCTCACCACGATGGGGTGCAGAGCTTTCAGCCGCTCTGCTCCCAAACTGTGGAATTCACTTTCACCCAACATCCGTAATATTGACTCCCTCCCTACTTTCAAATCCCACCTCAAAACCTATGTGTTTAAAATTGCATTCATGGTCTACAGGGGTGGGCCGCATTGGGTTCTAAAATTTGACAGAGGGGCCGGGCCAGGAGCATTTGGAGGGAGTGTTTGGGCCGGAAATACTCTGAACAAGTTATGTCCATAATTTATAAAATCACTTCAAATGACTTTGACTGAGCGTATTTTACAAAGATTCCACAGCATATAGCTATAGTTTACGTTTTAAGACTTGCGCTGAATATTCATGAAGTCTTGTTTTCGAGTTGATGACGATCCCCATGTGACGTCACGTTTGTACCGCCCCTGACCGAGAAAGCGACATACAATGCATTTTGGGTACTTTGTTTGGGCTGAAAACTTCGTGTTGATCCGTGTTGATGGTGAAATTAGAAGGAAAACACATAAATAACGCCATGGTGAATCATTGTGTGTTGCACCAAGACAACTATTTGATATTCACTGACACAAATTCCCAGCTGACAAATCAGCCCATTTCCAACGGAGCTTGGGCGCAATCTTCTGCATTTTCTGGGTGCTACATTGCTGTCATTGACGGCTCGAATTGATATGGGAGGACTCCTTGAATCATTTGCAAACATTTATGCTTTCCTCTTCAGAACTATTTGAATCATATTCATAACTGGATGAGTAACAAGAAAACATCTTCTCCGAATCTGAAGCCATTGTTTTGATTCTCGATCAAAGGCAAGACGTCTTGGTGTGACGTCACGAACAGGGGGGTGGGACCTTCTGAAACTGACCATTTCCGGATTCATTTTGAAGTCATTTTTATTTGTGTTTTTCATTTAACTAAAAATATCAGCCTGCCTGATTTGGGTATTTTAGATGCTATAAAACGTTTTTCTGATGTCAGTGGGAAACAAAAACAAAAAATGGTGCCGGTTGTCCTTTAAATGTAGTATGTACAAACCTCATAGCACAGTAAGAACACGACAACCCAATTTATTAACTGTCTTTCAAATGTGAAAAATATCCCTGAGAAGGGGCAAAGTGAAATAAATCAACATTTATTGAAAATGGAATCACTTTCAACATTCAAAACATATTATTACACAACGAAATATTCAAGCTCAATAATACCTGTTTGTGTTAAATTCCGCCAAATCATAGATGGTTTGTCGTGACCGCGCACTCAACAAACTCCTCACTGACGCCCTCGCCTACACGCGCAAACAATACACGTGTACCATCGCCAATCACACAAACATAGACTATCTGCAGTTGAAATTTGCATACTCGGCACGGCAGCCAATCAGAAGCCTGCTTCTTTCTTCCGGACTTTCGCAAGCGTTATAAAGTCGTGCAATTGCATGTCATTTTCCAAAATAGAAGCACAGAACCTCAGCCCAGAAGAAAAATTCAAAAGAAGCTAACAAGATATGTGGCGCTACAAAACATAAATTTACATTAAACCGTGACTGTAAAGTGTACGTGAGACTTATGAAAGGGGCTTAGTGGCTCGTAGGAAGCAATGCAAACGTTTCATTGTGCACCTCAATGACAATCGACTACTGCAGCAAAATCTACAGCCATGCACATTTACCGTAAATGAAGCAAGGTAGCATTTATAGTAGGTGCATTCTTGATTAAAAAAAAACTTTATACTTTGTGAGAATGTTTTTTAATGTGATTAGTTGTCTCATTGTGCTTCAAGTTCTGAAAAATAGGGCAGGCAACTTTTCAGTTATCTGCCCTGTTGTTCGCTAACTTTTTCGTCATGAGTTTTAGACACTGTTTGTACTATATTTGGGCAAGTTCGGCGGGCCGGATTAAAAAGCCTAACGGGCCGTATGTGGCCCGCGGGCCGTAGTTTGCCCATATCTGGTCTAGGTCAATCAGTTATTTTATTATTTATCATTTGTTTATGGTTTTATTGTTTTGTGTATTGTTTTTTGATTGTGAAGTGTCCTTGAGAGTCCTGAAAGGTGCTTGAAATTAAATGTATTATTATTATTATTAGTAGTATTATTATTATTATTATTATTATTATTAAGAAAGGTCGGTAAGTTATTTACTGGCTAATGGTACCCTCTAGAGGACGTGTAGTAAATAACACCATACATTCTTCAGTCTGGATTGATTCAGACATAGAACTACTGAAGGCCTAGCGATGAAACCCACAGCGCGCCACTGCAGGTCAGCTAATTTTCAGTATTTTCTACCTAAGAGTTGACAGAAGGGTGAAGCCAAGATCCAGAGCTATTTTCAAGCGATGGATCTGTATAAGATGTGACATATTAACCAATCGAAGGAGGACATGTCACTCAACCCCACAATAATAGCTGGTGGCTTCGTCTTACAATTAGATTGTTTATTTCATGCCGTGAAGACCCCAAAGTGCAAATTTAGACATGCGCTCGTGTATGTCGCTCACCAGTGCAATTATATAGCTAGCTAAAGAATGAACTGTGGAAAGGATCCATATTTCAAATTGTACATATAGGACTGTGCAGCCCGAATGACGAATGGCTGTACTCATAGTCCAGGCACAAACTCACTGAATCTTTAATGCAAATTTGATGTCAATAATGTTGCAGTGCAGCCTCAAATCTATAGCGAGGGATGTGTGTGTGTGTGTGTGTGTGTGTGTGTGTGTGTGTGTGTGTGTGTGTGTGTGTGTGTGTGTGTGTGTGTGTGTGTGTGTGTGTGTGTCTTGTAGCTGGCAGCAGTGTGTGTGTGTGTGTGTGTCTTGTAGCTGGCAGCAGAGACCAAGTGTTGCCAGGTGGGTGAAGTTTGCTTTAATAATAGATGAAAGGAAACAAGGGGAGGAAAAAAAGAGAAAAATCAGACAGCGAAAGTGTGAGAGAGAAGCAGGAAAAAAAGAGGATACAAGGCATCAAGGTCGGAGGGACAGGTTCTTTGCTGGACGGCAACAGAAGAAAAAATAAATCATAATACATTTACCTTTTGTATAGCCTCCCCCATTTCAATCGCAGATAACTCCACACCCATATAACTTCATTCACTCCCATTCGCAAATGTATTCGGGAATTGAAAATATGATGTAGAACGCCATTCCAGAATTTGTTCAGGTTTTGTTTTTTCTAGTTTGGGTGCATATAAAGCCGACATGGCCGCTGGCAATGTTTTTTTCTTTCTTTTCCAAAATCAAAGTCAAAAGTCAAAGTCAGCTTTATTGTCAAATATGCTTATATGCATGACATACAGCACAGATGAAATCATTGTCCTCTCGGACTTGTATTTGAAGCTCATATAACTCCGGACCCATATAATTTAGGAATTAACTCTTTATTTCCGATGAAAGAGGAGAGTCTAAAGTTGCCTATATTGAAGAACATCTAGTTGTGCCACAGTCTGTGGATGTTGATACAGTACGTACATGTTAAGGTTTTTCGGTGGATTGATTTGTGGCCGTTTTGGATGTCGAATATTGCGCCTAACTCACCTTTGTAGTTGATCTTGAAGCCAATGGATCCGACGCTCTCGTCAGACTGCAGGTGGAGCCACATCTGGTGGGTCATGCTGACGATCAGGTCGGGTACGAAGCTGCCCGACAGGCTGCATGTGGCACGGCAAAGACATGACATTTTCATTAGTATTGGAAATCGACAGTAATAAAAGACGATCATCGGTGCTCGTCATTTACACAGCTGGATATTAAGTGATCATAATACTTACACCTGCAGGATGGTGGTAGGATCCCCCACCTCCCCACCATCCCCGATGGTCAGCGTATCGTAGGCGATTTCCAAATCGAACTCCTCAAAGTTAATCTGGATGACCTGCGGGAAACAGGAAATCAGGTATAATGGTTCGATCAGATTTTTTTTATTCAAATAATAATAATAATAATAATAATAATAATAATAATAATAATAATAATACATGTCATTTATAAGTGCCTTTCAAAACTCTCAAGGTCATTTTACAGTCACATGATAAGTTTTTCTGTGGTTGAGCAGCGGCAGCCACACACGCCAGCGTTCACTCAACCCAGAACAATTCAAATAGATAGAAAGCTAGCTAATACATAGGTAATAGATAGCCAGCTAGATAGCTATCTAGATAGCTAGTCAGCTAATAGACAGATAGCGGTACAGTCGGATAATCAGATGCTGAATAGTCCAGGGTTTTATCAGAGTTTATCACAATAAAATAATAAATATAATTTTCTGAGATTACGAATCGTCCTTCTTAAAAACATTGATGTTCCCTAGAGCAGTGGTCCTCAACATTTTTTGCGCCACGGACCGGTTGAATGTCAGACAATATTTTCACGGACCGGCGGATAAATACAACAAATAAATACAAAAAAATGTTACGACAGCCATGGAAACTGTTTTTTTTCTTTCTTTTAAATATCATAATAAACATGAATCCATTGTGTATTTTTATACAACTTTATTAGCAGAAACTTTCCAAAGACGTTTATTTTTTACTCATTTTGCTAGCTTACGGTGGGCTAATTTTAGCGGTATGTATAACGTGACCTAGACAAGCGCTTTGACATGCGTCAAGAGTAAGTCATAGAGGGATGTAATCTGGTATTTTTTCATTTTTCAAAATAAAACATAGTTCGGACTCAGATAATAAATACAACGGAAATTATGTAAATTATTTATTCTTTCTGGGCCACGCACCGTTCCGGTCCGGGGTACCTCTGCCCTAAAGATTTTCATGAAATATTTTGGCCCTAAAAATTTTCTGAAATAAACTAATTTTGTTTTTCTTAAGAAACTAACAAGCAAAAACAAGTAAAAAAAGCCACATATTCAATTTCTAATCATTGTAGTAAAAACAGAAAATTATGTCGAAAACCAGAAAAAAATCCACTTTGTAAAGTCATTATAATAATAATAATAATAATAATAATAATAATAATAATAATAATAATAATTATTATTATTATTATTATTATTATACATGTATATATTATTATAATAATACATTTATATATTATTGTAATAATAAGTTTATATATAATAATAATAATACATTTACATATTATTATAATAATATTACATTTCTAAGCGCCTTTCAAAACTCTCAAGGACAATTTACAGTCATGGTATTTTTAGTTTGTGCGGGTGAGCACTGGCAGCCATGCGCACCAGCGTTCACTCTACCCGGAGGTTAGTCATATTTGAAGATATTTAAGATATTATTGTAATGAAACACTGTTATATATCCCTGCATGGACCATGCGATACTTCTTCTAAGGGGGAAATGGAGTCCGGGGGCTGCTGACAGTAGTTGCGAGACCTGTTGTGGCTCAATATCACTTCACAATTCAGGCACACCCGGGTATCAGGCACAGGGTTATCGTTTGAAGAAAATGAAGGCTTTTGGGTCCGCCATATACACCAGAAAATACGGTAACTAATTCCATGATCATCATGGAATTCTCTCTGAGGTGATACATTTCAGGAAAAAAAAAAAAAAAAAAAAAAACCCTTTCCACAGCGTGATGACGCTCATGTTTATTTAGAACTTGAAGTCAAACGTCTGTGTAAGCACTCAGTCGTAGGCTACCAGCACAATTTTTGTTCACTGACGAAGCTTTTCAGATGAGGAGAGAAATTTCCAACACATTCGAAGAAGTACAGTTTACGGCTAAAGAAACCGTTTCCTCGATCTTAAAGTCAAGTAAAAATCAACTAAATCTTCCTCAAGGCAATCGCTTTCTTTTGAGCCACGGTTAGGCGGAAAAAAAGTCATTCCGCTCCTCAAAAATAAAGCTCAATTTATCAGTGAATTGTAAAAAAAAAAAAACAGCCCAAGGTCTATCAAGAATGAGACTCCTCCAAAGAGTTCACGAAAGCATCAAGGTGAAGAGAAGCACAAAGCTAGCGAGAATCTGATCTGAAATTATTCAACCAACGTGTTCTGTTTCAAGTGAGACGGTAGAGAGAACAAAAAGAGGAAAGCGGAGAAGGAGAAAGATGATGGTCACCAGGGAGAGGCAGGGTGAAGGAAGGGGGCGGTGGGGGATGAGGAGCGCTCTAATAATGAGCACATCTTTGATGCTCGGCGAGAAGTGCGTACGAATATTTCAAACTTGACTTCACCCTCGGGGAGAGATTGAAAGCGCGCCTGCTTCTTGGTTCGACCGCTTTCTCTCTTCCGCTCTGTTGCTGGAACGGATTTTTTTTTTTTTTTTTGAGGGGTGGGGGGAGATTTCCAGATTCAATATCCCGCTAGTGGACTTCACAAGCCTCTCCCCGGCTTCAATCTGCCCCTTTTAAAGAGAGGCGATACTGTTGGGACCCGAATCGCAGGGTTTTGCTGTTCAATATCGAGTAACAATGAGGAAAGAAACAAATGGTCACAATTAATAATGATGTTGTATTAGCTATCCATGAGCTGCCTAGCTAGCTGTCTAGCTGACTGGCTGTTAGCTATCCATTAGCTAGCTGGCTATGTATTAGCTGTCTAGCTGGCTAACTGTTGGCTAACTGGATATCTATCACCTATTTATTAGCTATCCATGAGCTAACTAGCTTGCTTTCTATCTATTTGGGTTACTTTGGGGTTGAGTGAACGTTGGCGCATGTGGCTGCCACTGCTCATCCACAGAAAAACTTTATCCTGTGACTGTAAAGTGACCTTAAGAGTCTTGAAAGGTGCTTATAAATGAAATGTATGATTATTATTCTTAATTAACTCATTCAGTGCCAGACTGTGTCCATTCCAGTGCTAGGGTTTTTGTCATTATCACTCGAATTTCAAAATATTGAGTTTTAGGACTACATAAACATTAAATGCAGCGTAAGAAACCTTAGACTCTTTTCTTTCATTTGTAACAAAAGAGTTAATTCCTAAATTATATAGCTCTGTAGTTATCTGAGATTGAAATGGGGGCGGCTGTACAAAATGCAATACATACATATTAATTTATATAGTGCTAACAGTGCTAACATGAACCAAAAGCAAATGCTGCCCCCTCGTGGAAGACAAAGATCTGACCAGCGCTTTATCGGTAATGATATCATGTCACATCTTTGTTTCTCATAGTTGCTTGTGATTGCGATACTAGTGCAGCCTCCACTCTGCCTGAGACAAATTCCTTGTGTGTTCAACATACTTGGTCAATTAAAATGATTTTAGCGAGCGTCGCTCCTTTTATGCAATTGCTCACTCACTCACACAAAGCCAAAAGTGATCGTAAAATAGCGAATGGCAAGCTTTCAAAAGATGCTCTGTTTTTGTTGTGTTGCACCAAAAAAAACAAGTTTTCACACATTGCAACGAGACGGCTAAGGCGAGCAGGTTCAAAATGGAGTCGACATGTCATATCTGCCATGACGTATGGAGTCGAGACTTTTAAAGCACGTGGGATTTAATTCCTTTGGTTGCCAAGACCAGTGGCTCAAGGACAGTTTCTGCCACCAGGCAGTCAGGAGAATCAACTACCTCCCAGCCCTGCCGCACCTGCCCCTTCCGACTGCCACACTCACCGAACACTGAGTACACGCTACACGCTGTACTATCGCCCTGAACTCTAGTTTTTTTTCCGCTTTTTTCCCCTGCAAGACCGAACTTCAACCTTTTTCTTTTTGTTTTTGCATTACTACACTATGTCACTTTACATACGACACTCCCTCACTTTACATTCAGAAATTACATGCATTGTCTGTTGTCAATTGTCTCTTTTTTAGCCACATCATAAGTGCCTTGCACGCTGGGTCTGTCATGCATTTTAGCATATTTGACAATAAAGCTGATTTTGACTAAAGCGGGTGTACATACTTCTACTCCCTTCTAATAGGTCGTCGGCCATGCAAGCATTCGTCTCTCGCCGGTCCGTGACCCGCCTGCGCTTCAACCTTTCTAATTGGCCGCATGCACTTGTGCTTCTCACCAAATGATTCCGCGGTTGCTGACCAATGAGCCGGCAGAATTGGAATTTCTGCACGACGAAGCGCCGCCTTTGCTCGTGACAGCAAAAACATAAAAATAAAATAAAAATAACCACATAAATAAATAAATAAGGTGGGTCTAGAAAAAGTGTTGTAAAGCGGGGAGAGGAATAGAACATTTATGACAATTCATATTTCATACCAGAAAATGTCTTTTGAAACATTTTTTGAACAGGATACGGTACAGGCAAGTCTTAAATCTCAGCTTGGTACATAAAATTCAGTGGCTGGACTGTGCATGTCACTCCTAGGCCTTCAGTAGTGCTACGTCTGAATCACTCCACAGCTGTGAGTGTGGAGTGATTTACCACATGTCCTCTAGAGGGTGACGTTGGCCAGGAAATAACTTGAGGAAACTTAAGAAATACTGTCATTAAACAGTTTGATTTTTTACTATGAAGGTATAGATTAATGATAACCTCATAAAATTACTATATTATTTGCTATTTTTGATGTCCATTTATTCTTGAAAAGTCCGCCTTGAAAATGTAAAAGTTTATCTGCAACTATTATTATTATTTCTTCCCCTCCTTCAGCCATTATGGGTTGACAAAACCGCTATTAAATCAACACAAAAAATATTTATGCAACTTATGCAACTCACATACAGATACAGTGTGCTAGCTCTGGCCAGTATGCTCTTATCACTAGTGATTGGCTAGTGACTAGCAAATCATATTTTGCGAAAACTCTGACGTTGGTAACGTCTGACGTCTTAAGTTACCAATTCGAACTCTGATTGGTTAAAGTTACAGTTTCAATGACATTTATTTTATGCTCCAGGGCCTGCAGAACTGATTGTGAAGGCATCCAGGTAGATTTGTGACCCTGGTAACAAATGATGGCTGAAATGTGATTGGTTACATGCTTAAATATGAAAACACACATCTGGAAGCAGCACGACAGGGGAAATTCAATGAAAAGAAGCTAAAAGACAATTGGGAATTACTTAATAAGAATTCACGGACAAAATATAATTCACATTAGTCTGTGATTCCGATATTTTTTGGGCCAGCACAGAAGGCCTTACAGGCCTTGACGGCCCACCACTGATAACATTTTCGGGCCACATTGTGCCACAATATGTCAGACAGATTTGTTTTGTATTTTGAAGTGTCATAAATGAAGTGATTCAATAACAATAATTGATAAATTGATTATTTTTTAACCAAATACATTCCGGGTGCCTTCATTTCAGAAAAGACGTCCATCGCCAAAAATGTCAAAAAATGAATATTCAACATGGCGGCCGAGCCTCGCTGTGACGGCCATGCGGGGGCACATGAGGGGAGCGAATTGAAAGAGCAAATGAAAAGCTGAGCGATGGAGAGCTGGTGATGGGGGGGGGGGGGGTAAAGGGGTGGTAGGATGAAGAAGAATGAAGAGGAAGTAGGCGGCACGGCTAACGGCCTTCCTGCTCCGCCATCCCCAAGGTTAAATGAGAAGAGGGGCAATGAATTGGCTCTAAAGGCTCATTCCGCTCAAACTAAATGAAGCAATAACGTCAGAGAGCCATAGAAGGCCATTAACACTTAACCCCAGCCAAGGGAAGAGAGACGAGTCAGCATGAAGAAACATGCCGGTCCCTATCGTCAGAAATGGCCGTGTGAGCAGGACACCCGTCCGGCGCTTCCTTCTCCTCGTAATTTGATCGTTTCGGGCTCCTAATGAAGAAACCGAGGAGAATTCAGAAGGGGACAATTTCCAGGCCCCGTCGATCGGTGTCACGACCACCTTTTTTTCTCTTCTTCTTCTTCTTCATCTTATGCTGGTGCTCATTAAAAAAAATAGAGCAAATATTCTCCACAAGCTGTTCCTTTTTCACCCATCAGTGTGCTCATTAAAGGACAACCGACACCTCCGGACAAGTTGCGTCCATAATTTGTAAAATGACTTCAAATGACTTCCACTGAGCGCATTTTACAAGGATTCCACCGCATATAGCTATATATTACGTTTTAAGACTCACGCTGAATTTTTATGAAGTCTTGTTTTCGAGTTGATGGCGATTCCCTAAGTGACATCATGGAGGGAACGCCCGTGGCCGAGAAAGTGACACACAATGCATTTTTTTCCATCTGAAAACACCGTGTT
The DNA here is from genome assembly GCF_051943395.1 of Hippocampus bargibanti. Classification (NCBI taxonomy): domain Eukaryota; kingdom Metazoa; phylum Chordata; class Actinopteri; order Syngnathiformes; family Syngnathidae; genus Hippocampus; species Hippocampus bargibanti. The sequence continues at coordinate 3,860,183 of NC_142753.1, read as the reverse complement.
GATGACGAAATTAGAAGTAAAACTACATGAATAACGCTATGGTGAATCGTTGTGTGTCGCAGCCAATTGCGGTAACACGCATAAAGAAGTTGTAAGTTGACACAAATTCCCAGCGGACAAATCAGCCCATTTCCAACGGAGCTTGTACGCCATCTTGTGCATTTTCTGGGTGCTACATTGGAGTCCAGATGGCTTGAATTGATACAAAAGGACTTCTTTTCTCGATTGCAAACATTTATGCTTTCCTCTTCAGAACTATTTGAATCATATTCATAACTGGATAACAAGAAAGCATCTTCTCCGAATCTGAACTCGCTGAAGTCATTGTTTTGATTCTGGAGCAAGGCAGTTTGTGAAGGAGTATCCTGGTGTGATGTCACGAACAAGGAGGCGGGACTTTCTGAATCTCTCCAGTCCGAGCTGATTTTGTGGCAGTTTTGGGATACTTTAAGTCATTTTTATTGGTGTTTTGCATTTGACTAAAAATATCAGCCTGCGTGTTTTTTGTCACGGTTTGCGAGGTGGTGATGGTTGTGGATCCCAAATAAGCATGCAGGAGGAAGCGGCAGGTTGTATTTGACAAATTGTATTAAAATAAAGTAAGCAGGAACGAAATCTAATACATCAAACTTATCCGAACAGAAAAGTACAAAGTATCAAAGATCTGCCAAGATGAAACAAACCTGACAGGGTGAAGCAAACACATACAATGACCCGACACGGAATGGTCGTGCCGGGAGTCCTTTTAACTGTCACTGTTTGGAACGACCAACATCTGTGCAGGTGCAGGCGGGGCCGACAGCTCCACCCGTTGGCCGACAACCAGATCGTGACAGTTTTGGGTATTTTAGATGCGATAAAACTTTTTTCTGATGTCAGTTAGGACACAAAAAAATGGTGTCGGTTGTCCTTTAAGCCATCGCAAACACACTTGCAGCTATTAACTCATTCACTGCCATTACCAAATTTATTCGCAAAGTGAAAAGCGTAATGTGAAGCACCGCTCCCGAATTTGTTTGAAGCATCGGTCAGCATTTTTTTCCTCCCACAAGGAGGCAGCATTGACTATTGTACATCCGCCCCCATTTCACGTTCAGATAACTCCAGACCCATGTAATTTAGGAACTAAGTCTTTTCTTTCTGACGAACTTTTTAACTTTTGTGGTTTTTAACTCATTCACTGCCATTCACAAATTTATTCGGGAATTGAAAATGTGACACAGAGGGGCATTCCCCAATTTGTTCGGGTTTAGTTTTTCTTGTTCGGGTGCCGATAAAGCGCTGGACATGGCCTCTGGCGATGTTTTTTTCCTTTCCACAAGGGGGCAGCATTTCTCTTTTATCCATGTTAGCGCTTTAATCCAGCTTCAGCTGTTGTTAAAGCCCTATATTAACCAATATGCATGATGTGACATTGTATTTTGTACAGCCATCCTCATCTCAAGCTCATATAACTGTAGACCAATATAATTTAGGAATTAACTCTTTTTCTGATGAAAGAAAAGAGTCTAAGGTTTCTTACGCTGCATTGAGTGTTTATGTAGTCTGAAAACTCAATATTCTTTGGGTCCTGGTAATCGAGTGAAAATGACAAAAACCCTGGCACTGGAATGGACACATTTTTTAACATGTCTGGCGGTGAATGAGTTAAGAAATGGTTTAAAAGTACAAACTAGAGCTGGGTTATTCTGAACTCACGTAAAGTTACCGTATTGTTTCTGAACTTGAAAAAATATACGACATGTCGGATAAGTATCCCTTCCATTTGAAAGACTAATGCTGTATGGCTTTAAAAGCTTTTCTGGAATCTTCTGCGAATTGAACCCCGGTGGGAAAGCGAATGACACTTGAGTGACGGCGGTGATATAATATCCACGAGAAATAGGGTCCCATTTCCATATTGTGGTTTAAAACCATGAATCTTTCTTTCACGTGCCAATTCACATGAGTCTCATATGAACACGAGATAAAAAGTGCCAGGATGTAAAGAAAAAAATAATAAATGAAGAATGAAGGATATTAGGAGTGAAATTAAAGGATTTGTCACTCACGTGTCATCCCTTTATCGTCGGCTGCTGTGAGGATTGTATTAAAATGTCTTCGTTTTTATTGTGGCCCACGCACGAAAATACAATGACATCTTATTATTTAACTATTAGGACAGTTCCATTTTTTAATGGAGAAAATGTCTTTTTTTTGCAAGCAGGGGGATTAAAACAAACATTCCATATACTGCATTGCTCGCAAGTTGAAGATAAAATCACACTGCCGAAAATTGGTGAAAAAATTACATTCGGTTTAACTCATTCATGGCCATTCACAAATGTATTCGGGAAATTGTGTTTTTCTTGTTTGGGTGCCGATAAAGCGCTGGCCATGGCCTCTGGCAATCTTTTCCACAAGGGGGAAGCATTTCCTTTTTCCGTTTGAAAGGCGTTTATAAATGAAACATATTATTATTGTATCCACTAGCTAGCTAGCTAGCTTTCCATCTGTTTGAGTTACTTCCGGGTTGAGTGAACCTTGGCGCGGGTGGCTGCCGCTGCTCACCCGCAGTAAAAATATCCTGTGACTGTAGTGTCCTTGAGAGTTTTGAAAGGCGCTTAGAAATGAAATGGATTATTATTATTACTGTATCTAATAGCTAGATAGCTTTCTATTTGAGTTAGTTCCGGATTGAGTGAACGCTGGCGCGTGTGGCTGCCGCTGCTCACACGCAGAAAAAATATCATGTGACTGTAAAGTGTCCTTGAGAGTTTTGAAAGGCGCTTAGAAATTAAATGTATTATTATTATTACTGTATCTAATAGCTAGATAGCTTTCTATTTGAGTTAGTTCCGGATTGAGTGAACGCTGGCGCATGTGGCTGCCGCTGCTCACACGCAGAAAAAATATCATGTGACTGTAAAGTGTCCTTGAGAGTTTTGAAAGGTGCTTAGAAATTAAATGTATTATTATATTATCATTATTATGTTATTTTTTCATATTAGGGCTCTGTTTCGGCTTTAGCTGTTGTGAAAGCGCTATATAAACCAACATGTATGTATTGCATTGTATTCTGTACAGCTGCCCTCATTTCAAGCCCATATAACTCCAGACCCATATCATTTAGGAATTAACATGTTTTTTTTCTGATGAAAAAAGATAGTTCAAGGTTTCTTAGGTTGCATTGAATGTTTATGTAGTTCTAAAACTCCATATTCTGTGGGTCCTGGAATTCCAGTGACAAGGACAAAAACCCTGGCACTGGAGTAGACACATTTGTGCACATAAATGACAGGTGAAACGATATGTAGTGATGGACTATACAGCACTCAGGTCAAGCAAGAGATATATTTGGAAAGTTGCTTTTACGCTCCGGAGAAATTGTGTTAGGAATCTGTGCGCTGGCGTGTGTTCAAAAGCGATTGCGTTTCTGATGCAACAATGACACGGCTGCACGCATTTCACGAATAGCAACCACATTCCATTCCAGGCACCTCCACGAGGCCGAGCCATCGCACAGCCCACGACTTGATGTCTCGAATCAGCGCATGGTACTCAACAACAATGACCAAATGAGATTTTTCAATTATTTAAAACATGTCAATGAACTAAGCGTGTACATGCTTGTATGCGCATTAAAGTTACAGTAGATGTTATCTTAGACGGACTACCGTTTCGTTTCTGCCTCTGCGGAGTTCAATGTACAGTACAGTGAGACCTCAACTTACAAACACCTTATCTTACAAACTTTTCGTCTTACAAACGTCACATTTATGAAAATTAAACCTTATAATAAGCACTATTTTCATAATACACACCCACCACGGCTGGCGGAGTGATCTTCGGCGGAAGCACACGACCGAACAGCACCAGAGGTTAAGTTACCAACAGTCCTTATGGAAGGTGACTCTCCTTCCATAAGCCATCAACGACCATCAAAAAGGGAAATAAAACTTTATTTTACAGCAGCTTATTTCTTTAATTACAGTCCTCATGTAATGCGCCTCTCTTTCCAAACAGCAAATCCCTTTGACCTTCAACCTCCAACGCCATTCCATCAAGCCATAAATGACCATCACAAATGTAAATAAAGTGACTTTATGATACAATGAAGTGTATTTCTTTCATTACAATACAATAGCACATTTATTATACATAGAATAAGGTATGTTGTGTGTAGTTTTAAGGCTTATTTAGTTGAAAAGTATATTTTATGGAAACCCGGGAACGGATTGTTCCCATTTTAATGGTTTCCTATGGGAATTTTTTTTTTTAGATACACACTTTTCGCCTTACACACTCTGTCTGGGAACCAATTAAGTTCGTAAGTTGAGGTCTCACTGTATAATGAAAAGGTTAACGAAGACTGGGAATGAATCGGTGTGAGTATAAATGCCACACAATGTTTGCTTGCACTGCAATGTAATGTGCACATTCCACCATGACATCCCTGATCCACTGGTGAAAAGGACGCTTTGATCCTCTTCTCTTTCATCTGCATCATATAACAAAGAGGGTGCAGAAAGTGCTTAATATTGAATAACTGTGTCTTTTGTGTTGTGAATTCGATATTTAGCTTTTTTGTTGTTGTTTTGAATTCAAGATGGCACAGTGACAATGGCTGCCTTTATAGGAGTTCCTGTATTTTGTTTTTCTACTTCTTTCTTTCCTTTTCCTTTCATAAGTTTGCTGCTGTGAAATGTAAATTTCTCCACTGCGAGACTAATCAAAGCTAATCCAATCCAATCCTTCACAGTATTTAAAGGACAACCGACACCATTTTTTTGTTTCCTAACTGACATCAGAAAAACGTTTTATAGCATCTGAAGTACTCAAAACACGAAGGCTGATATTTTTAGTCAAATTCAAAACACCAATAAAAATGAGTTAAAGTGTCGCAAAACTACTTCAAAATGACCTCGGAAATGGCCAGTTAAGGAAGGACCCGCCCCCATGTTCGTGACATCACGCCAGGACGTCTTGCCTTGCTTAGAATCATAACAATGGCTTCAAATTCGGAGATGATGTTTCTTATTACTCATCCAGTTATGAATAGTTCTGAAGAGGAAAACATAAATGTTTGCAATCAATTAAAGAAGTCATTCCGTATCGTATTATTGATATCTGGACTCCAATGTAGCACCCAGAAAATGCACGAGATGGCGCACAAGCTTCGTTGGAAATGGGCTGATTTGTCTGCTGGGAATTTGTGTCAAATACATGTGCAACACACAACGATTCACCATCGCATTATTTCTGTGTTTTCCTTCTAATATCGCCATCACCACGGATCAACAGAAAGTTTTCAGACCAAACAAAGTACCCAAAATGCATTGTGTGTCGCTTTATCGGTCAGGGGCGTTCCTGATGTCACGTCAGAAATCGTCACTAACTCGAAAACAAGACTTCCTGAATATTCAATGCGTCTTAAAATGTAAAATACGTATAGCTATATGCAGTGGAATTTTTGTAAAATACGCTCAGTAGAAGTCATTTGAAGTGATTTGACAAATTATGGACACAATTTGTCCAGTGGCGTCGGTTGTCCTTTAAGCTAAAAAAATCCTGGAACATGAGGACTGCAATATATTTTTCATAAATAATGGGACACTTGCCTTATTCGGGTTTGAAGCCGTGATGATCCAAACACACTGCGCGTTGCTCTCATATTGAATCGGGAAGTTGGGCGAGGTGAAGGTCCCCGACGGTCCCTGAAGGTTACTTCCGCACGTCTTGACTGTGGAAATAGAAAAATGGTCGGTTTTCAATTTTTTATCTGTTTGAATATCGCAGAGCAGGCAAATGGAAAGGGTTAAAAATTGAAGCTATCAAGACCGTCACAAAAATGCGTTCAAGGTGCGCCCGAAGACAGATGGGATTGGCTCAAGCACGCCCACGAGCCTCGTAAGGATAAAGCGGATCAGCTAATGGATGGAAGGACGGATGTGCTAGCACTTGGCCGGCGGCCATTTATGGGTTAAATGGCTCTTACCTAAAGTCAAGTAAAATAATGTCCAGATCCCATGCAAGCCGAACAAGTTTAAAAGAAAACGGTTGAATGAACGGACTGCATTAGCGGATTAATTCAGACCATCATTCAAAGATACAGCCCAATTATTTGGAAATTTTAATTCACAGCCGTATGACATAATAAACGAGTCTGAAAATGACACACAGTCATCGTTAACATAGCAAATAAACCCTCATTGAAGCAGCGTATACTGTGACAATCAAGAAGCGCAGCTCGCGACGTCCTTGGTTTGTCCCGTACCGCGTCGGGAGGCAATTTTCTGCTTGGTTTGAAGCGGCGTTTCGTTCCTTAATTAGTTTGTTCGCGTGGCGCATGGCGAGTGGAACAGGAACAAAAAGAAGACATTGTTGCCAATGCAAATCCTGTATGTTGTCAATGGGGGGGCCTTGTCGCCATATTGTGGTCTACACAAAAAAAAAAAAAAAAAAAGAATCCGAACAATTCAAACAGCCTAAAAGACGAGGGCAACCTGTGCTGTTGAGATATTTCAAATCGAGTTGTGCATCGTCCAACAATTAATCAGATCAATTGACATTTACAGATATTAATAAATTAGATGAAGTATTAGATTAGATTTTTTTGACTGACTTTGTCCCTATGAAATATTTATTGACCAGCAGATACTTAGTCACATGTTCATTTATTTATTTATTTTTATCTGGCAAGACGTGCCTGTGGAGTTCAACACTTTTTAAAAAAATAATAATGTAATAATAGCCCAAATAAACAGATATTTATATTATATATATATATATATATATTTTTTAAATCAAAATCAAATCAAAACAGAGTATCAAATAGGTTCAAATGGAGTATAGAATTAACCATAATATAATTATACAAACAGAAACTCTCTCTTTGCTATCTAGCTGGCTAGCTATCTAGTGAGCTAGCTCTGTAATTGCTATCTATCTATCTATCTATCTATCTATCTATCTATCTATCTATCTATCTATCTATCTATCTATCTATCTATCTATCTATCTATCTATCTAGCTATTAGTTACCTATCAGCTAACAAGCTAGCTTTCTATCTATTTGAGTTACTTTTGGGTTGAGTGAATGCTGGCGTGTGTGGCTGCGGCTGCATGCCCGCAGAAAAACTAAGCCTGTGACTGTAAAGTGACCTTGAGAGTTTTGAAAGGCACTTAGAAATGTATTATTATTATTATTATTATTAATAATAATAATAATATATATATATATATATATATATATATATAATAATAATAATAATAATAATAATAATAATAATAATAATAATAATAATAATAATAACATACAATACATGGTTACATATCAAGAATAATAAGTTGTAAAATTAGCTGTGAGTATAAATACATCATGTTGTGTACGCGTATGTGGAATTGTTGCGGCTTGGAATTGAAGCAGATTTACAAGGGACAGGAGATGTAAGACAACAATAGATGCTACAGCTTCGTGTTGGCTTTCAAAACTTAGCTCGTAGCAGATGTGCACATTTCAGCATACATCGCTGATCCACTGGTGAAAAGGATACTTTGATCCTCTCCTCTTTCATCTGTCTGTGTCCTTTGTGTTGTGTCACATTATTTATTTAGTTTATTTTTTATTGTTTTGACATTGTTTTTCTACTTCTTTTTCCTTTTCTTTCCTTTCCTTTCCTATTACTTTCATTACTTTGCTGCTGTGAAATGTACATATCTCGACTGCAACACTAATAAAGGCTAATTCAAACTAATCCAATCAACCTTTGACAGTTGAGGAAAACAACAACAAAAAAAAAAGCAAGAGCGCACCGAATCAACACCCCGGGTGTTTCGTGCAGGTGTGTGCACCCACAAAGTGCTTTATGGGCCAAGTCAGACACCCATTCGGACGGTGGATTGCAGCGAGGTATGTGGTGGTGACCCAAAGTCCGTTAGCTTCATCTCAACTGGCCCCTGACTGATTACTTTTCTCATCTACAAAGCACCTTCTCTCCCATGTTTGCCTCGCTGCAATCCGTCCACCCATACCGAAACGGCCTGTATTTTCGGGTGTGGAAGTGTGCGTGCCTATTTGTCCGCTGGCTCGTGTGTGTGTGACTGTGCATCTGCATGTGACAAAGTATGCATGCGTGCACTTTGACAGCTTAATCAGGGCGACCTGAATGGATGGCCACACCACCGGCATGCTGTAATGCGACCGGGCGCTGTGCTGCCTTAGTAACAACATGAAAAGAATTGCGGCTCTTTCATGACTCTGCGTCGCTTTTGTCTTGTCTTTCAGCCTGTAAAAAGCAACTTTTTCATATAAAAAATATATATACAGTGATACATTGGTTTACGAACTTAATTGGTTCCCAGACAGAGTGTGTAAGGTGAAAAGTGTGCATCGCAAAAATTAATTTCCCATAGAAAACCATTAAAATGAGAATAAACCGTTCCCAGGTCCCCATAAAATATAATTTTCTTTTTGAAAAATTGTGTTCTGTTTAGCTGGGTTGATAGCTTTTTGCATCAAGTGTACAGATGGTTTGTGGAGGTTGTTTGTGGAGCCTGATTGATGGGATATTTAAACCTTGCAGTCCACACTCTGCCTTTGAACTATCAAAGTTGAAACGAGTCCAAATTTCACTGTTTTATATCCATTTTCCCTCTCTCTTTCTGTCGTCTGCCTGTCTCTTTAATGTTTAAAGCACCCTCAGTACTGCGTTCTTGACCAATCACGTTAATCAAAGACTGGGGGCGGAGAATAGAGGACAAAACCAAATCGGCTGCTTTCTTGTTAGAACGGACGCGTTCGCGAACGACACATCACTCATTATGGCAGCTCCGTGTGTATCCCCAAAAATAGTTTGTATGCCAAGATTAAATTTGCATAAATTTAACGTTTGTAAACCGAAAAGAACATAATTCAGGGGATTGTTAAACCGAGGTGTCACTATATATGTATATATACTGTACATGTACTTTTTTTAGATGCATTACATGACGTTTGAGAAAGATCTCCATGCTCGCGGAGAATCCATTATTTGCCAAGTGTGCTTTTCAAGGTCCGCATGGTCTCACCGGGGGCTTCCGGCCTTCAAGATTAGTGAGTGGTACTTGAACCTCGGGACCCCCTCAGCAATCTATTTCATCCAAGTGCCGCACAGGAACACCAAGGAAGCTCAACAGGCTTCCTGGGCAGGAAACGGCCACATAGCTGATTGAGAATCAAGGTTTGTTAGACTCCTGGTCGGTCCCTCGTAGTGAATGCGTCGCGCACCAGGACGATCGATTGTTCTACATTCAGTGGCTTTGATCAATTGTGTTTTTTGAAGCAAGTCAAGCAAAATGGATGCATTTGACTTGAGCGTTCAAGCAGATACCGCGACTCAATAGAGGCGTGATGACGTCGGGGTGACAGCACCCATTATGTTTGCCGTGAAAGGGCACGGACGGCGCATATTGGGTGTTTTGATCGTTGATCGGTTAAAATGTTTCTTCAGCCGTCATCTGTACTTCTTTGAAAGTATTGGACGTTTCAGTCCTCATCCGAAAAGCTTCAAAGTCAAAAGTCAAAGTCAAAGTCAGCTTTATTGTCAAATATGCTAATATGCATGACATACAGCACAGATGAAATTAATGTCCTCTCGGACCCAGCGTGCAAGGCATTTAAAGTGTGGCTAAAAAAGACATACTATTGACAACAGACAATACATGTAATTTGTGAATGTAAAGTGACGTAGTGTCATATGTAAAGTGATGTAGTGTAGTAATGCAAAAAAAAAAGGTTGTAGTGAGGTCCTGCAGAAAAAAAAAAAAAAAATTAGAGTTCAGGTTGATAGCACAGGGTTTAGCGTGTACTCAGAGTTGGGAGTGTGTGGCAGTGGGAAGGGCCAGGGGGGGCAGGGCTGGGAGGGAGTTGAGTCTCCTGACTGCCTGGTCAGCTAACTAAAGTTGTGCTGGTACTAGAAACACTTTCATCGATGGACCACTCCTGTATGACTGAGAGCTTACACAGATGTTTGAAAAAAGCTGGGCAGGGGGTGGGTGGGGGGGGATCCTAACAGGGCGCTGTGCGTCATGGGCAATCCACAGCATCGCAGGGTGTGGCAGGGGAGGCAGCTTCACTGGTGGGCTTCTGTCACAGCTCCGCTCCACTGACGAGACTGAGGAAATCCTTTCTGACTCGTCCCGTTTTTTAATGTCACCACGGGAGGGAATTGCTAATATCACATTCCATCATCCGGGACTGTCAACATTTTGCACACTGATGAAGCTTATTCCGGACCTTCTCGGTTTCAATTGACACGCATTGTGTTCATTGTGTCGGAAAGATACATTTGCAAACTGCCCTCCTGTTGATTCGGTTTGGAACTGTCACAGCTTGGAATTGAAGTGGATTTACGTGTGACGGGAGATATGAGACAATGTCTTTTCGTCAATGCATGCTGCAGCTTCATGTTTGCTTTAAACATTTATCATGTAGCAGACATGCACATTTCACCATGACATCCCTGATCCACTGGTGAAAAGGATGCTTTGATCCTCTCTCTCTGCTTTTAAAATAAGTATCATTCGTGGTGTTTGAGGTCATAAATCAACACCTACCGAGTGTTCTTTAGAATGGCCATTTCACCATCAGACGCGCGACGTGTAATTAAAGCAAATGCATTATTCAAGTATTTCATTTCAAGGACATGACGAGAAAGCCCAGCAGGTATGCTCATTTCCATCTTGTGAAAAAAAAGTGTTTGTGCTGGCCCTGGTTTCTGAAAAACAAAAAAGGGTCCTATGGCAAAAAAAATAAGCATACGACAGACCTCTTAGGTCGTTACCACATAGGCTTAGTCAGGCTAATGAGGTGATACCAGGGCTAATGAGGCAATCAGAGCCAGGGATAGAACATTAGCCGTAATCAGATTGGCTCTAGGGAGTAGTCCACTGTTCCCCCCAACCTTAGAAGCAGGGACCTATCAGAGCAGAGGCCTGGCATCGCCACCTCTGTCCATTCGGGATATATATAGGGCCAGAGTTACCAGCACATCGTTAGTTCGCTGATGAAGCTCTTCGGATGAGGTGCAAACCTTCAAGTACAGATGACGGCTGAAAAAAAACTGTTTGCTCTTGTGAAAAAGCGTTTGAGGGCATTTTTAGGACACATAAAATAAAGAAGAAAAAAATGCATCAGAGGTTCTTGAACCCGGTTAGCATCCCAACAAGTGACTCGGCTAATACAGCAGCCTAAATCTAGTCATGACTTTGCCTGTCAATTCTTTTTACCCCTTTCCAACAAGAACATATACTCAAAGTTATACAGCGTACATTTTTGCAGCCCGTCTGTGAATGATAAAAAGTTTCGAGTCCAATATAAGATTTTCTTTTTTTCCTTCTCTGTGCTAGGTACTCCCAAATGAGGCCTTAGAAGCTGCTCATCGATATAAGTAGAGACGGACCAATCGACTGATTGATTACATCATTAAGACGGAAAGGTGTCTCAACGGACGACTGTGAATGGCGCCTACCAAAAACTTGCCTAAGAGGGAGAAATCCCCCCCTCTACTCCTTTTATTTTACACACCTACAATGAGGCATCTTTCATTCAGGCTCGAGGTTGAAGGAGGTTGACTGAACTGTCCTAGCAGTGTATTCACACACACACACACACATGCAGGTTTGGCTCGATGGCCTTGCCATCTGTCCATTCATCAACATGCCACATTTGCTACATTTATCCATTTGCCTCGAAAAAAAAAACGGCGTCAGTGTAGACGTAAGGACGATTTATTCTCGTTGAGTTGCAGAACTACTGAATAATAATCACCCCACCTCGCCATTGAATTTGGTTTGCTTGTATGACAATAGCAAACATGCTCAGTGCACGCCGACCTGATGAGCATGCCCGGACGTGACGTGGGTATTAATAAATGACCGCCTCACCCCAGATAATAATAATAATAATAATAATAATAATAATAATAATAATACATGATTGATTTCTAAGCACCTCTCAAAACTCTCAAGGTCACTTTACAGTCACAGGATATTTTTTTCTGTGGGTAAGCAGCGGCAGCCACATGCGCCAGCGTTCACTCAACCCAGAAGTAACTCAAATAGATATAAAGCTAGCTAGCTAGCTAATGGATAGTGAATAAATAGTTAATAGATAGCCAGCTAGCCAACAGCTAGCCAGCTAGACAGTTTACAGCCAGTCAGCTAATAGCTAGCTAGCTAGCTAATAAATAGCAAATAAATAGATAATAGATAGCAGATACATTCCCGATAGAAGGCTCCTTTGGAGTGGTGCTAACACACAAATAGCGCTCACTGTATTTGGTGGCAATTTGTATTTTCTGCCTAAAGCGTCAACAATTTGAAAGATGGATTTTGAGATCTCCCGCCATTAAACATTCTCACCAGCGTTCACTCAAGACGGAAGTAACTCAAATAGGTGGAAAGCTAGCTAGCTAGCTAATAGCTAGATACTAGATAGCTAATAGGTAGCTAGCTATATAACCAGTCAGCCAGATAGCTATATAGCTAATAGATAACTAGTTAAATAGATAGCTAGCTTGCTAAATAGCTAATAGATAGCATATACATAGCTATTTTGTCATACTAAGAAAATTCAAATTCCCGTTTTGCTCAATTCGGCTTATTTGGCGACAAAGAACAAGAGCTGAAGAGACATTTACATTCACCGCCAGAGTCCGCCGTGATGCTACGTGTGCTGACAGTGTAATCCGCCCACAATAACCCCCCCCCCCCCCCACTTAACCCTCCACTCTGCAGATGCAGTCGTGTTTGCACCGACTAAAATTGCTTAAAGGAATTATGAGCGTTTGCGGTATAATGGCAAGGCTGTTAGATTTTTCGGGTGGAGGCTTAATCTAAACGATGCTGGTTGCTCAATGTATTAGCCAATCAAAAAGAGTCTATTAGAATCACACCAGCATATTTTTATTTCTATTTCGATTGACAGATCTTAAAGTTTCCAGGGTTGAGTTTGCCCCCGTAATGCAAATACTGTACCTGAAAAGTCTTATTTTTCTTCTCAGCATGGCAAGTGACTGCTGTCCTCGAAGCAACACTGCCATGCTGAGATGCATATTTTGGTTCTATTCATCCTGTTATTTGTATTTGTTTTTGTTTTGTTTTGTTTTTGACTTCAAGATGGCGCCGCGAGACTGGCTGCCTTTACAGCAGCTCCGGTATTTTGTTTTTGCTGCTGTGAAATGTAAATTTCTCCACTGTGGGACAAATTAAGGCTCATCTAATCTCATTGAATTTTACACACAGCTTCTATGCATTTTTTTTCAAAAATATACATAAATATAAATAGATATATTATAAATATACATTACAATAATATAAATATACGTACATATATCCTTGCATCATTCCCATTTCTAGATTGGGGAAAAAAAGAATATGAAACTGACAAAGAATATGAAACTGACAAACTTGGACATATTTATACCATATTATATATTTTATACCATATATATATATATTTTCTTTATATATATTCTTTCTATATATTTTCTATACATGCTTAGACTGTATATGTCCTACTTGGCGGCCATTTTATTGAAAATCGTTCTGACGAACGACCGCTATGAGGTCTAGATTTCCTCCGAACGACGTGGTCAAGGGGTTCGATTGTACACCCTGTTAAGAGTCCCTTGATACCTGTTCTAAATGACAACTAAAATAGCTGGAAACCATCGAAAGTGGCGACTTTGGTCACACCGTTGGACCTGTATTCCCTAAGCCGCATAAATATGATGAACGCACAGTGCATACGATAACGCGAAGGAGGATGGCCGATTCAAATTATCTGCGGTTGAACGTTATCTAGAGTATATTATTCCAGCAGTGTACATGGTGAGGCGAGGCCGAGCACGTCATGGCCTTGTTACTAAGCAACAACTGCCAGAGCAGCACGGAGCACTTTGTCATGTCAAACAAAGTTGCCCGCTGTGCACTTGCTCATAAGGCGACTGCTTTATTGCAAACAAATCATGGCCACGATGCAACATCCTCAAAGTATGGGGGGCGCCTAACCTATCTGGCTGGCTATCTATTAGCTATGTATTAGCTAGCTAGCTTTCTATCTAGTATTTGAGTTAGCTAGCTGGCTGCCTATCTAGCCTATCAAGCTATCTATCTATTAGATGACTAGCTATCTAGCTAGCTATCTGGCTGGCTGTCTATTAGATACGTATTAGCTAGCTATCTTTTTATCTATTTGAGTTAGCTAGCTGGCTGCCTATGTAGCCTATTGAGCTATCTATCTATTAGCTGACTAGCTATCTAGCTAGCTATCTGGCTGGCTGTCTATTAGATATGTATCAGCTAGCTATCTTTTTATCTATTTGAGTTAGCTAGCTGGCTGCCTATCTAGCCTATTGAGCTATCTATCTATTAGCTGACTAGCTATCTAGGTAGCTATCTGGCTGGCTATCTATTAGCTATGTATTACCTAGCTAGCTTTCTATCTAGTATTTGAGTTAGCTAGCTGGCTGCCAATCGAGCCTATCAAGCTATCTATCTATTGGATGACTAGCTATCTAGCTAGCTATCTGGTTGGCTATCTATTAGCTATGTATTAGCTAGCTAGCTTTCTATCTATTTGAGTTAGCTAGATGGCTGCCTATCTAGCCTATAGAGCTATCTATTAGCTGACTTGCTATCCAGCTAGCTATCTGACTGGCTATCTATTAGCTATGTATTAGCTAGCTAGCTTTCTATCTATTTGAGTTAGCGAGATGGCTGCCTATCTAGCCTATTGAGCTATCTATCTATTAGCTGACTAGCTATCCAGCTAGCTATCTGACTGGCTATCTATTAGCTATGTATTAGCAAGCTTTCTATCTATTTGAGTTAGCTAGATGGCTGCCTATCTAGCCTATTAAGCTATCTATCTATTAGCTGACTAGCTATCCAGCTAGCTATCTGACTGGCTATCTATTAGCTATGTATTAGCTAACTAGCTAGCTTTCTATCTATTTGAGTTATTCTGGGTTGAATGCACGCTGGCCTGTGTGGCTGCCGCTGCTCGCCCACAGAAAAACTATTCCTGTGAATGTAAAGTGACCTTGAGAGTTTTGAAAGGCACTTAGAAATGAAATGTATTATTATTGTTATTATTATCAACCGGTCGTCACGCCCGAGATTTAATGGCAGGCGTTGAAAGGCTCATTATTTTGTCTTTGGTGATGATGATGATTCCCTAACAGGCGTTAACCATCTTGAATTGCCAATCGTAAGGAATCGAGAAGTCTAATAATGACTTAGATAATAAGGTTGATTGTTGTGGACCTATCTGGAACCCAATCGGGGAGCTCCTCATATCTTTGTTTAGGTCGATTTCGGCTGATCAAGAGATGGAAAGTCAGACCTGGTTGAGGTTCCCTGACCTTGTCGGTTGTCAGATTAAATGTCTAATGACGGTCTGATGAACAAATTACGATTTTATCTAATTGTGTTTTTATTTTTTTTACTTTTTAACTCATTCACTGCCATTCACAAATGTATTCGGTAATTGAAAATATGAAATATGAGAGCTTCATTCCAAAATGTGTTTGGGTTTTTCTTATATTTATTTATTTTACCTTTGCAGACAGGCCTGTGGTCACTCCAGGCTGCGAAGACCTCTGCCACCCGCTGACAGCTGATGCTTTTGCTGCCTTGGAGGACGTAGTCTTCGTCACAGCTGAACTGCACCACGCTGCCGATACTGAGTTGAAAACAAAACAAAAACAGAAGTGAACAGATAAATAAAACATTTTGAAAAAAAAAAAACTGCGCTGGAAGCCGACTTAGTTCATTTGTGACGGCTAGAGGGGACAGTACCTGAAGTCGTTGCCATGGCGTTTACCATTCTCTGGCTCTCCCGGGTCGGGGCAGGAGTTTGACGCCTGTCGCACACCACCTTCATTTACTGCAGGGACGCAGAAAAATAGGGACACAGATCAAGAGCTAAGAAGTAGCTAGCATTAAACATACAAACAAAGAAACAGTTTTTAGGGGGTAATGGTTCATGCATTAGCAAGCAGATGGGCGAAATAAAACAAAAGGGAGAATACAATTTGAAAAACAGGGACAATTGACCATTTCATAAATGGGTTTTGCTAACCATGTCACAGCAGCAAAGTTGGGGTAAGCGCTGCCATTTTCTGAATTTTCTTATTTCAGAAACGAAAAACACAAACTATCCTACACGCGTGGTCAAACTCGGGCGTCACGAGTCGTCTTGGCAACACAAAGCTATGCTAAGTCTCATTTGTCTAAGATAGCATTGTCAGAAGGCGATAATAATTCATTTGTGACTAATGAACAAGTAGCTGCACAAGTAGCTGCTTAGGCTAAAGTCTGTACTGAGTACACGCTCTAATTTTACTTTACAATAGTATTAGCGTGAATCAAAACTGACACAGCCGGAGACCAAAAAAAAAACTCTAAACAAACTAAAGTAGCCCACAGGTAGCTCACCACTGAAATTTTAAACAAAAAAAACACCCGTAAAAATTCAGCAAAAACACAATCATCCGTCTGAAGAATAAGATCTTCGCGTTAAGGCGAGAATCACAGATTAAAGTGCAAAACTTCTTTTATCTCCCCCACTTTAAACCTTTGGAATATCATTGTGTGAATAAATAAAAACCCCATGGTGTGTTGTGTTTGCGATGCGGTACGCCAGCTAGCACACGTTTCTCCCTTCAGGAGAGGAAAAAGATGTTGCCCTGATTATACATTGGAAGATCATACAAATAACTTGAAAATAACAATACCTATTGAGGCCCTAAATCCGCTAAAATGGGACACCATTGAAATGAAGATAAATTAGTCATGGTGTTATGCATTGTATTATATAATCAGTGTTTGAAATAACGTCTGCCCGGAGACCCGGGACGTACAACTTTTAAGTCAGGCATACAACTTTCAAAACGTCTTGGCCCGGGAGGCTGACAACTTCTTCAAGAAAAAAAAAAAAAAAAAATCAAATCAAACGTTTGTTTTATTCAATAGAACAAACGCTACAAGCAACGTAGCTTCCTTTTTCTAAGCTTTCAAAACTTTCAAGTACACTTTTCAGTCACGGTATAGTCCGAAGCATGAAAGAGGCTTCTGATTGGCTGCCGTGCCGAGTATGCAAATTGCCAAAACTTTCAAGTACACTTTTCAGTCACGGTATAGTCCAAAGCATGAACGGCAAACGAACGTTCGTTTGGTAATTTGCATATTCAGTACGGTTGCCAATCAGAAGCCTGTTTCGTGCTTCGGACTATACCGTGACTGAAAAGTGTACTTGAGAGTTTTGAAAGCCGCTTAAAAAGAGGATGCTACGTGGCTTTGAGCAGACAACGCAACGCAAACATTGCATTGTGCACCATGACGCCAAACTCTTTAGCAAGGGATATTTACCATAAATTAAGCATTTGTGGTAGGTACTTTCGTAATTAAAAAAAATCCTTTATACTTGGCAACAATGGTTTTTCTTTTGCGATTAGTCATCTTATTGTGTTTCAAGTTGTGAAAAATAGGGCAGGCAACTTTATGGCGGGGCAGGCAACTTTTCATAGTTGTCCCCCCGGGTGTCCGCTAACTTTTTGTCATGAGTTTCAGACACTGATATAATCCCAAAGATTATTATTCACGGAATCTGGTTCCTCATCCGAATCGGTCTGGTTTGTCCTCTTGTACCATGTGGCTTTGGGACGAAACGCTGGAAGCAACTTTGCTAGCCAAAACTTGAAAACGCACGGGCTCTGTTAAAGCGAATCCAGCGTCTATGTCTGTGTGAAAGGTCGCTTTTGGCTAATTCTCCGCCGTACTAAGAACATTCCAATCAGATGCACTGTTGTGTTAGCACAGTGACGGCTTTGCTAATTTGGCTTACACGTGGTCTATGTTCCAAATACTTAGGCGTTGACGTGACCGTGACAAGCAGCCATTTCTGTTTTCAGTTTCTGTCCGAGGCGTCATGGACGGCAAACAAACGCTTCGGCGTCAATTTAGCAGGTGGCGGCGGATGAACGTGTTTGTTGTTTTGCCAACGGGCCAGTTTGGTGCTTTGCTGAAGCGACTAATTTGACCATCTGGACTAATCGAACGGTGCCTCCCCCGAGGGACCGACTTGTAGGCACACGAACGCCGCCAACGTAAACGCGCCGGGTGACGTCCGACACGCGTGTACACTCACTTTGGTTGGGAAACTAGTCAGAAAGGAGAACATTAACATTGGAACCAATCGCGGAAGCGCCATCTGTCGAAGTGCAACTGGGCAACTTTGTTTCGAACTCCGCTTTCACTGCTTTATTTGTTAGATATGATACCTGACCATGTTAAGCGCTTTGTTGCAGCTTCAGCTGTTGTTATCGAGGAAAAGGTTTCTTCAGCCCCTCATCCGAAATGGTTTCTCAGTGAACTAAAGTTGTGCTGGTAACTGTGGCTCTTTATGAAAAGGATTCTTCAGCCGTCATCTGTACTTCTTTCAAGGTGGCCTGAGTATGAGGTCTACGACTGGCCTGAATGCCCCATTTGCCCTGGTATCACCTCATTAGCATAACTAAGCCTATGTTGCCTAAGAAGTCTATTGTACGAACGATCCAAATTGAACCTCACCCCCACCATGCCGATTTAGCAAGGGATTTAGCTGTTTTATGAAAATAGCTTATTTTACTCCCCTTTCAAACAATCTATGTTCTTTCGCTAAGATTTTAACCTCATTGTCGTCAAATGAGTGGTTGCTAGCTTTTAGGTGCATATGTACTACCGATTGAGGCCCACTAGTATTATCCCTGCAATGTTGATGAAGTCTTTTTTTGAGAATTTGTTTACCAGTATAAGACTTTAGTTTACTGACGAAGCCTCTTGGATAAGAAGCGAAACGTCCGACACGTTCAAAGAAGTACAGATTAAGGCTGAAGAAACCTTTTCATCGATGGCCCACACCTGTACGACTGAAAGCTACCACAGATGTCTGGCCCTTTATATATATATATATATATATATATATATATATATATATATATATATATATATATATATATATATATATATATATATATATATATATAATGGACAGAGGTAGCAGTGCCAGACCTTTAGTCTGATAGGTCCCTGCTCAAAGGTTGAGGGATCAGTAGACTACTCCCTGAAGCTAATCTTATTACTGCCTATGCCTGGCTCTGATTGCCCCATTACCTCCGGTATCACCTCATTGGCATGACTAAGCCTACGTGGTAAAGACCCATGGTCTACATTAAACCTCAAACCAGCATGGCGATTGAGTAAAGGGTTTTGCTGTTTTACAAAAATGGCTTCCTTTACTCCCCTTTCAAACCATCTATTTTCTTTAGCTAAGATTTTAACCTCACTGTCGTCAAATGAGTGGTTGCTCGCTTTTAGGAGCAGATGTTCTGAAGATTGAGGCCCACTAGCATTGTCCCTGCGAACTTGATAGTCATTTTTTTTAGTATTTACAATCTCCATTTTTATTTTTATTTTTTTACCGACTTAAAGCGCTATATGAATCAAAATGTATTGTACTGTACTGTATTGCATTGCAATGTATTGTATTGTACTTAAGATGAATTACAATAGGCCATTATTGTGTCTGCGGCTGGATGGATGCATGGCTTGAGGAGCCCGCGATAAGAAGAAAGGAGCGTTAGGTCTATGTTTATTTCTTTAAGTTCACTCCTGAACATATTTCCCTCTAATGACGGTATTGTAAAAAAAAAAACTTTGGTTTCCTAAATAGATCATGATGGTTCCCTGAATCCAATTAGGCGAAAGAGGGCTGGCAAAGCAAGACGCTTGTTAGCATCCTCTCGTATTTAAGCATCTGGAATGATGAGCACGTCTACGGAAATGTGTCGTTCGTTGTCACGGTCCACGCATGACTGCTGAACACAGACCAAGCGCAGATGAAGTGAAAGCACGTTGTCATGGTGACATGCAAAAATGTGTTTCAAAAGAGCAGGGGGGGTGGAAAAATGGCGCGCAATAGCACTCGGGTGAAAAATGCGCAATGATAGCAGTCACTGACAGATTCGATGACATTGTGAAGTAGAAGAAGAAAAAACATCACTTTTAAGTGCCCATGTGCCCACCGCCCCCACGCACGGAACGCTATCAAAGTATCCATTTTTTACTTTATTGGCCATGATTAAATGGCTTGTGACCCATTAGCGGCTCACAATGTGATCATTACCAGGGCGAACCTCGCTATATAATTAACCTGACCGGTGGGCGGGTTAATTATTTAAATGGAGGAGTCAACATTTAGGACAAACTGGAAATTACGTTGATCCAAAAGCTTTTATCATTATTATTATTATTATTATTATTATTATTATTATTATTATCTCATTCACTGCCAGACGTGCAAAAATGTACTGTACCCACTCCAGTGCCAGGGGTTTTGTCATTGTCACATGAATTCCAGGACCCGCAGAATATTGAGTTTTAGGACTACATAAACATTCAATGCCGCGTAAGATACCTTAGATCACAGGTGTCAAAGTCAAAGCCCGCGGGCCAAATCCGGCCCACTACATCATTTTTTTCGGCCCGCGAAAGCAAATCAAACTTGTTAAACTCCATAATGATTGCTAAAATCTGAGCCAAAATTTCATATTTTTGGATGTCAACCACGATAAAAGTCATTATTCTTGACTTCAGATTTGAAAACGAGTTATTCATTAATTTGCTGTGTGCTCCATATGTAATATTTGAAGGGATTTAAACATTCTAATGGGTTCCCCAAATTCATAACGGCCCTCGAGAGGAAACCATAACTACAATGTGGCCCGTAGCAAAAATGACTTTGACACCCCTGCCTTAGACTCTCTTCTTTCATCATAAAAAAAACAAATTAATTCCTAAATTATATAGGTCTTCAGTTATATGAGCTTGAAATGACGGCAGCCGTGCAAAATACAATAGAATGCATAAATATTGGTTTATAGAGCATTTCAACAACAGCTGAAGCTGGAACAAAAGCGCTAACATGGACAAAAGGGAAATACTGCCTCCTTGTGGAAAAGAAAAAAAAAAACATTGCCAGAGGCCATGGCCAGCGCTTTATCGGCACCCAAGCATGAAAAAACTAAACCCAAACACTTTCGGGAAAGGTGCTCTACGTCATATTTTCAATTCCCGAATAAATTTGTTAATGGCAGTGAATGAGTTATTATTCTTATTATATTTTATGCTTATTATTCTTATTTAAAGCAGATTCTTTACTTACAGACAGTGTATTATAGGTGTTCAAATACCTGACATGTTTCGGCATATACTTCCGCCTTCGTCAGTGTCCAAAATACAACGGAATGCATAAATATCGGACACTCTGACGAAGGCGGAAGTATACGCCGAAACATGTCAGGTATTTGAACACCTATAATACACTGTCTGTAACTAAAGAATCTGCTTTAAATTAGATATCCTTATCCTTTCATCACTTTGCTGCTGTGAAATGTAAATTTCTCCACTGTGAGACTAATAAAGGCATATCCAATCCAATCCAATCCAATATCAAGTAGACAGGATAAACTTAGTACATCGGTCTTATTATTCTTATATTTGTATTTTATTATTTTTAAAAAGTGTTATTAGTTTCTTTCTTTATTTGTTTCTTGTTTGAAATGAGTAGAAATATCATGGATGGATGTCTATTTTGCGTCTGTTGTGTATGTTGCATCGAGTAGCGGTACATGCTAATTTCCCGATTTTTCATTTTCAAGTGAGTAATAAAGGTCAATTATTAAGGTCAATTATTAAGACACTGTCAGTCATCACTTGGGAACAAAGGTGACGCAATCAAGGACGAAGTGGGCAAAGAGCATGAGAGCATGAGAGCAAGTAAAATAAATAAATATATTAAAAAAAAAAGCCAAAAAAGCCTTGAATGAGTGGAGGGGGAAAATCGATCATGCTCACAGTGAGAAGAAAACATGCATAAATTGAGACACACTCATCTAAATTCTGTACACAAGGATCAAAACACTATTTCAGGAAAAATAAGTCACCAAAGGATTTTCAAAACGTTTGTGCTTCAGATAAGCCGCAATAAATTGGATTGATCTGAGGCATTAAAGTGTTGAAAATGTGTTTTTTTCTCCTTTTTTTCAAAAGAGGCAAATAGCAGGCAAAAGTAAAAAAAGAGACCTGAAAAAAAGTGAGGCTATCAGCACACGTTAGTTCATTAGCCACATTGACATTAAGATGGGAACTCACAGAGTGAAAACTTGCCGCCGGTGTCTTTGCCAGGGAACAATTTAACGCCCCGCGACTTAAAATCAACTGAGCGCTTCACTGCGGAAGAGAACAAAACACAGAGAACAGAAGAAAGAAATCAGAACAGACTGGATAAAGAGGCACCAATAAGAATCATAATCATAAAGCAAGAGACAAGCGAGGAATAATGGGGGGGGGGGGGGCATGATGTGGGCAGGGGGGAGTTCTTGGCCACTCGCAAAGCTGAGAGCGGTGAATAGCGGCAGAAGATGGAAAAATAAACATCAATTTTAAGGTCAGCCTGTCCTGTCGCCACACTCTCGGAACAACAAAAGCAGGTAGAGAAAATTGGCGGTTGTGCTGGGTTGGCTCCAATTGCAAACATTTGATGAAGTGAGTAAAAAAATAAAGAAATAGAAAAAGAAATACAACGTTAACCCTTCGTCATTCTTGGCCCAGTCAATCATGCGCATACCTGACGGTAAAAGATGTAACACAAATTTGTAGTGGGGCGACAGGGCCTGCAAGGCCTTCTCTGATGGCCTAAAAATATATGAATCACAGACTAATGTGAATTATAATTTGTCCATGAATTCTTATTAAATAATTCCAAATTGTCTTTCAGCTTCCTTTCATTACTTTCCACTGTTGTGCTGCTTCCAGATCAGAATCAGAATCAGAATCAGAATCATCTTTATTGCCAAGTATGTAGAACACACAAGGAATTTGTTTCCGGTAGAACACGGTGCACTAGTATCGTCATCAAAAAAAAAAAAGAAAAACTGCTAAGTGGCACTATACAGTTCCATTTTTTTCCATTCCAGATGTGTATCTTCCTAAATAAGT
This sequence comes from Hippocampus bargibanti, assembly GCF_051943395.1. NCBI lineage: Eukaryota > Metazoa > Chordata > Actinopteri > Syngnathiformes > Syngnathidae > Hippocampus > Hippocampus bargibanti. The sequence continues at coordinate 3,837,122 of NC_142753.1, read as the reverse complement.
ATTTAACCAATCACATTTCAGCCATCATTTGTTACCAGGGAGGCCTTCACAATCAGTTCTGCTGGCCCTGGAGAATAAAACAAGTGTCAATGATACTTTTCCTTGAACCTATTAAGGCCTGCTTGAAGGCGCTGGAAACATCAGTTTTCATAAATTATGATTGGCTAGTTACTAGCCATAAGTGATGTGAAATAAGAAGTTATCATCTTTACAACTTTCATGCTGTTCTATGCTTAGTGGACATGTGTGACTCGAATACACAATTAAAGCACAGACAACCTGGGGTCAATCTGAGGTCAACAGACACAGTTTGTTAAACTGTCATCTTCATCTAGGAGATCTGGCCTTGGACAGAATTTAGGACTTGGGAAACTCCTTATCACAGGAGTAATTTACGACATGAAACTCCTACACAGGAAGAGCTCATTAGCCGGGTTACAAATTTATCAGTTCGTGGAAAAGACAACCAATTAAAATATATGTTTTATTGCTTGCAACTGTACGTGCTTAGAACTCAAGAGGTGTGGTATTCTAATCAAGAAAACTATGTTTTACCAATGTATCACTTAAATTTGCATATACTCTCAATAAATAGCTTGGCAGAGGGCTGCAGAATTCAGGCGTCTGTCATGAATTGCTGCATCTCCTGCCGGCAGTAAACACAATCTTTCTGGGTTTGAGTCTTTGTCCACAGTGTCCGATTGAAGGTCTCTGACAGTAAGTCATAATAGTATACTGGCTAGAGCTAGCACACTGTATCTGTAGCGAGTTGCATAAGCAATTATATAGTTTTGTTGATTTAATCGCGGTTTTGTCAACAAACAACTGAAGTAGGAGAAGAAATGGATTTGGTTGAAGATATTCTGTAAAAGCCATTTTCAAGACGGACTTTTCCAGAATAGATGGACATCATTAAGAAAGGACAGCTCCGAAGCTAGCAAAAAATATCAAATCATATTGCAATTTTATGCGGTTATTATGAATCCATGCGTTCATAGTAAAAATCGGAACATTATAATGACAGCATTTAAGTTTCTTCAAGTCAAAAGTTATTTCCAGGCATATGATTAAGACGTAGCACTACTGAAGGCCTAGAGTTGACACACAGGGCCCGCCATTGACAAAACGAAATAAAAAACCGCTGTATTTGAACATTGAAGATTTCCAAGGACAAGGTTAAAAGGTCAAAAAACAACAGCTATAAACCTGACTGGATCGAATGCGAGGAAAGAACATCGGCGTTTTACGCAAGGCTCGTCCAGACACTTTTAGCAAAGAAGCTGTTTATTAGCTCGCCGCTTTCGGAGGACAATCGAGGTTGGATTCTTATGAATAGAACATGTTACAAAAGCGTAATCGCAAGCAGACACCCCCCGAGGCGGTGGGGGTCGAACTGTTTTGATATCGAGGAAGGACACATTTTCACAACAAATGGCTTTTATGGTTAAATCATGGCATTCTCGGAGGATCTTATTTAGGCTGACACACAAATATTGAAAATTTGACTCAAGGTTTGGGCTTTGTCAATATTTGAATGTGGCCATTTGAGGTTAGCAAAATTGGCCTGCGAAGTACAAACAAACAATCATTGAAACAATCAATGTACCGAGCGTCAGCGCAGAGCGTCGAAGCGGTTGTGGAAATGTCGCAGCTTAGAATTGAAGCGGATTCACGTGGCAGGACAGGCGATGTGAGACAGTCTCTTTTCATCAATGGATGCTACAGCTTCGTGTTTGCTTTCAACAGTTAGCTTGTAGCAGACGTGCACATTTCACCCCCGACATCCCTGATCCACTGGTGCAAATGATGTTTTGTTTTCAAAGTTTATTCACGACTCAATAATGTGACACAACACAGAAGTCACAGACAGTCAGTCAGTCTTTAGCGCTTTCTGCACCCACTTTGTTGTATGAAGCAGTTCAGGATGAAAGAGGAGATGATCATAGCGTCCCTGATCCACAGGTGGATTAAGGACGTCACGGAGAAATGTGCACGTTTGTTACAAGCTAAATGTTGAAAGCAAACGCGAAGCTGTCGCAGCCATTGACAATTAGAGACTGTATCACATCTCCAATCCCGCAAAAATCCGCTTCGTTCCCAAGCCACGCATCCATCCACATGAGATTGTCCAACGCATTGCGCATACAATCAGCAATTCCTCGACCCTTCTACGAGCTCCCCTGACATGTGTGACTCACCTATTTGCTCCATGGGATACCTGAACTGTAAAATTTGTGTCACCATTTATGATTACGTAGCTTGCTGACAACTTCCAGCATGCTGCTGCTATTCTGGCTTTATAGGACAACCGACACCTACGGACAAGTTGCGTCCATAATTTGTAAAATCACTTCAAATGACTTCTACTAAGCGCATTTTACATAGATGTCACCGCATATAGCCATATTTTACCTTTTAAGACTCACGCTGAATATTCAGGAAGTTTTGATTTCGAGTTGATGACGATGCCCGAAGTGACGTCACATTTGGAACGCCCCTGACCGAGAAAGCCACACACAATGCATTTTGGGTACTTTTTTTCGTCTGAAAACACAGTGTTGATCGCGGCACGCATAAAGAAGGTGTAAGTTGAGGCAAATTCCCAGCGGACAAATCAGCCCATTTCCAACGGAGCTTGTGCGCCATCTTGGGCATTTTCTGGGCGCTACATTGGAGTCCAGGCGGCTTGAATTGATACGGAAGGACTTCTTTAATCAATTGCAAACATTTATGCTTTCCTCTTCAGAACTATTTGAATCATATTCATAACTGAATGAGTAACAAGAAAGTATCTTCTCCGAATCTGAAGTCTCTGAAGCCATTGTTTTGATTCTGGGGCAAGGCAGTTTGTGAAAGAGTTTCCTGGCGTGACGTCACGAACAAGGGGGCGGGACTTTTTGAATTTTCAGCCAGTTCTGAGCTCATTTTGTGGCAGTTTTGGGACACTTAAAGTCATTTTTATTGTTTTTTATTGTTTTGCATTTGACTAAAAATATCAGCCTGTGTGTTTTGGATTTTTTAGATGCTATAAAACGTTTTTCTGATGTCAGTTAGGAAACAAAAAAATGGTGTTGGTTGTCCTTTAATGGAATTCATGTCCCTTTATTCCCTTTACTGGTGGGAATGAGTAGAGCCGCAGCCGCCATACGCCGCCGCAGCCTACGCATAACGCATCTTCATACCCAGTCGATGGTGCGTTCGCTTGGATGTGATCCGTCCATGAATAAAAGATCAAACCTGCGATGTAATTAATCCAGGCTTAATAGCATTTTTTCCCCTTTCTTTTCCTTGCGTGTAATTGCCCCGAGGCTTGGAATGGTAATAAACGAGCATCGGAGCAAGGTAACAATCATTGTTTTAAAAACAACAATAAGTAAGGAATTACCCTCATTAAAGGTCTTTGAATTCATATCGGTGAAACACTCAAAACGGTCTACAGACGCTCCCCTACTTAGAAACATTTGAGTTATGAACAATGGTACATACAAACATTTTTGTCGTAATACATGTAGTATTCTGTCCAGTTGTACATGAACATATTTTTGTAGCGCATATATTTTATGAAATGTTTATTTTCAGTATAAACCAATACAGGTTACTTATACAAGCCTTAAAAATACCGATATCAGCCTTCAACATACATCCCATACAAATATAGCACTGAAGCAACTTATGAACAAATTCACTTTACGAACGATCATTCGGAACACATCTTGTTCGTAAGTTGGGGAGTGTCTCTATTCTACACCACGAATAAACCTGTCTTGATTGCACTCATCAGTATATTATTTACGAATACGACTGTCAAAATATAATGAAATGGATCTAGGGATATATATATACAGTAAAGTCTCGTTATATCGATATCGGATATATCGATAGTCCCGGTTATATCGATACTATTTCTATGCACGCACGGAGAAAATTACATGCAAACAGGGTCGGATATATCGATAGTCCCGGTTATATCGATATTTTTTCGGACTCCCTTGAATATCGATATAACGAGACTTTACTGTATATAGGGCCAGAGCTACCAGCAAAATTTTAGTTCACTCAAGAAGCCTCTTGGATGAGAAGCGAAACGTCCGACACCTTCAAAGAAGTATATGACGGCTGAAGAAACCTTTTCATCATAATCAAATGGAATTAATATACGATTAATTTTCAGTGGTTTAATTTTCCTGAAATATATGTCTCTGTTAATAATAGTTTAAAAAAACAAAAATATAAAATTAATGCCCATGACTTTCATTTCTCCCCCATGACACACGAGCACCCCGGAGCCAAAGGACGTCCAAGCTTCACATGTAACTTGTCCCACGCCCCCGCGCCTTCCCTAGCATGTGACATGCGTGTCAAGGACCCCCCCCCCCCGCGCAATACATTATTAAGGCAGTCTGAACGGAGGCGATTATTCAAAGGGATTTAAAGCCTTATTGATGGAATAGTAATTGACAAGGCCAAGGCCTAAGAGTACATCAATCTATTTGTGATGGAATGGCGGCTGGGCAAGGTGCACTGCGTGATCCCCGGGGTTATTGACTTATTCGTCACAGGAAGAAAAAAAAATGACATATATTATATCATCATCTTAAGAACACATTTAATCAATATTATTTTTGCTCGTAGTGCCTTTTTCTAAATATTTTTTAGAGCTTGTATTTTAACGCATTAACTGCCAACCGATGTGCAAAAATGTGTCAAGTCCAGTGCCAGGGTTTTTGTCGTTGTCACTCAAATTACAGGACCCACAAAATATTGCATTTTAGAACTACATAAACATTCAATGCAGCGTAAGAAACCTTAAGAGTCTCGTCTTTCAAAAAAAAAAAAAGAATTAATTCCTAAATTATAGTTGTCTGGAGTTATCTGAGTTTGAAATGAAGGTGGCTGTCCAAAATACAATGCAATAAATGCACATTGGTGCATATATATACAGTAAAGTCTCGTTATATCGATATTCAAGGGAGTCCGAAAAAATATCGATATAACCGGGACTATCGACCCTGTTTGCATGTAATTTTCTCCGTGCGTGCATAGAAATAGTATCGATATAACCGGGACTATCGATATATCCGATATCGATATAACGAGACTTTACTGTATATATATATATATATATATATATATATATATATATATATATATATATATATATATATATATATATATATATATATGCATATATATAATGCATTTTGGCATTTTTCCCATATTTTACTATATTTTCATATTTTTCAATTGATTCTTCCTAAATGACATGATGATGATGATGATGATGATGAAGCGTTAAAAATCACATTATAACCGCAATCATAGAATTGTTCACAGTTACTTGGGTATTGTTTAGATTTGCAGCGCCTCGCACCTCGGTCCCTCCGTGCTAAATGGTGGAGGCTATTTCAGTTTAGCAACATGGCATCAAAACAATTGCATTTTCTTTTCTTTTTTTTTCTATTGCCAGGAGCGACAACGTGACCAAATGTAATTTGGCAGGCAGGCGTCACTTTCCCAAGTCGCTCACTCCGAGACCTACCAGGGAGATGTTGGCACCGGCAAGTCGATGGTCAGACTTTCTTTTGCGTTACTGTCAGCGTGAGGGTTTGCACGAGGGTTTGCGCGCGGGTTGAGCCGCAGGAGGTCAGCCAATTGGCTGGTGTCTCCGTCTGTCTAATTGCATCTCTGCTCTCCAAATTGCAAAGTGGTGAATTAGACAAGAGTTGGGAAACGATGACATTCCGCCAGGCCGGCTTGTCTTTGCCTTAATATTTGCCTCGCTGTTGTCTACCATCGTCTAATGAGCATATGTGTGCGTGTTGGGGTGCGAGATATTCTTTTTCTCCCCAGTGTGTCGAATAGCTTGGAGCCAAAGGCCCGTAATTCAAAATAGCATTAGTCGACTTGTCACATCCGATGCTTAATTGATGAGAAGACATTACGCAAGCATGTATGCCCACTGCTCGCGGCTCCTTATCTGAGTAAAACAAAGATTTTAAAATACAAGCTCGAGAAAATAGTTAGAAAATGCACCACGTGTTAAAATATGTTCGTAACTCGAATGTTCGTAAGTAGGGGAGTTTCTGTAATTGAAGTTGTTTCATACTTAACTCATTCACTGCCATTCACAAATTTATTCAGGAATTGAAAGTATGACATAGAGCAGAATTCCCAATTTTTTTTCGGATTTTGTTTTTTCTTGTTCGGGTGCCGAAAAAAGGGCTGGGCAGATAGATATCTGGCAATTTTTTCCCTTCCATGAGGGGGCAGCATTTGCTTATTGTCCATGTTAGCGCTCTGTTCCAGCTTCAGCTGTTTTTAAAGTGCGATATAACCCAAATTGTATGAATTGTATTGTATTTTAGACAGGTGCCCTCATTTCAATCTCATAATACTCCAGACCCGCCGCGAGAGTGGCTGCCTTTCCAGCAGCTCATGTATTTCGTTTTTCTACTTTCATTCCTTTCATCACTTTGCTGCTGTGAAATGTAAAATTCTCCACTGTGAGACTAATAAAGGCATATCCAATCCAATCCATGTCATTTAGGAATTAACATTTTTTTTTTCTGATAAGAGAAGAGAGACTAAGGTTTCTTACACTAAATTGATTTTTTATGTAGTCCTAAACCTCAATATTCTGTGGGTCCTGCAATTTGAGTAAAAATGACAAAAACCCTGGCACTGGAATGGACAAATTTTTGCACATCGTCTGGCAGTCAATGAGTTGTGACATAGTGTGACATACAACTTTAAATGTGCTAACGCTGACCACCCCTTTCTTAAAAAAAATATTGTATATTATTTTTCATTACGCCAATCATGTATTGTATAAGCGCAACAGCAACCGGCAGCTCTTGGTGTTACCCTTATAGTCAATAATCATAACATTTTTGTAGCGGGGATGACTGACAGCTCTCGTTAGGAAACTAGCGGCCGATTAATCAAGGAACTATTTCCAACCGCAACCATTCATTAACAACCCTGATTAACCTTTTAAAACGGAATTAGGCCATCAATCAGGATCAATTAAGACGACCCCGAGGAGAGACGGACAGATTTTCAGTCAGCCAATCAGGAGGGAGGGACGAAAACATGCAAACTGTAACTAAATTAAAATCGGACAAAAGATGACTCAAATAAACTCAATAAATTACAAAAATCTTCCCCAGTATCCCGTTTTGAACGATATTGATTATAAAGTGACAGTTACGAGAGGCGCCATGTGTGTTAATAACCAACCATATCAGATGGCTACATTAGGGAGTCGTGATCAATTAAAAACGCTAATAAATTACCTTACATTGAAACCATCTGAGTACACACGAGTGTAAAATAATATTCTTTTAGCTACGACCCAAGCCGCAAATGGACATTAATAATTGACGTATGAAAAGTAATGGTGTCCATTCGTCAATATAGGGCACACATAAAAAAAAATACCATAACATTTTGATCATCTAGGTCAGTAGGCTAGTTGGGCTACAATAACTCATTCACTGCAATTTCCGAATGTATTCCGGAATTTAAAGGCATGACATGGAGTTTTGGTTTTTCTTGCTAGGGGGTTGGTAAAGCGTTGAACAAACCTTTGGTCATGTTTTTCCCTTCCACAAGGGAAGTAGCATTTCCCTTTTTCCATGTAAGCGGTTTGTTACAGCTTCAGCTGTTGTTAAAGTGCTATATAAATCAATATGTTTTGTATTGCATAAGATTTGGTACAGCCGCCCCCATTTCAAGCTCAGATAACTCCAGACTCACTCTCGAGGACTTGCACACTGCAAGAATCCAAACTAGGGCGCGGAAAATCCTACTGGACCCTCCGCACCCTGCCCACCACCTTTTCCAGCTGCTCCCCTCAGGCAGGCGCTACCGATCCATGCGCACCAAATCCAGCAGACATTTAAACAGCTTCTTCCCCCAAGCCATTAACTCTTTGAACTCTTTGAACTCTTTGAACTCTTTCAACAGTAGCCAAAATGGAACTGTATAGTGCCACTTAGCAGTTTTTTTTTTTTGACGACGATACTAGTGCAGCGTGTTCTACCGGAAACAAATTCCTTGTGTGTTCTACATACTTGGCAATAAAGATGATTCTGATTCTGATTCTGATATAATTTAGGAATTAACTCATTTTTTTCTGATGAAAGAAGAGTGGCGAAGGTTTAATACGCTGAAATAAATATTTATGTAGTCCTAAAAGTCAATATTCTGTTTGATTGTGAGGAATGACGAATGTCAGCACTGTTTTTGACGGTCATCGTGGGAGAGCTCTGGGGCGATTGTACTTTGTTTGCACCTGTAATAAGCAGAATTTTCACAGCCCTGCTTTTTTTCAGCGGAGCTGTCGGTGCTATTGGACAGTCAATAAAGCGCTGGTCAGACCTCTTGCAATGTTTTCCCTCCCACGAGGGAGCAGCATTGGCCTTTTGTACAGCCACCCCACATTTCAATCTCAGATAACTCCAGATATGTATAATTTAGGAATTCACTTTTTTCTGATGAAAGGAGAGAGTCTAAGGTTTCTAACGCTGTATTGAATGTATATGTAGTTCGAAATTTCAATATTATGTGGGTCCTGGAATTTGAGTGAAAATGACAAAAACCCTGGCACTGGAGGAAACACATCTTTGCACATCGTCTGGCAGTGAATGGGTTAAAGAAAAAAAGTAGGAATAATCCATTTAAAAAATTGTGAAAATATAATATAAATATGGTGAAAAATGCTCTGTCCTGTGTCCGCACCCAAATCCATGCATTTACTAACTAGATAGACGGATGCATGGTGTTAACTACTACTAGCTTGACAATAATTAGCTTACTAGATAGCCATTTTAGCTAGCTTTTGAGCCAAAAAACTTTTTTGAAATACATGTGACGTTGAGAGTTTTGAAAGGTGCTTATAAATGAAATCTATTATTATTATTATTACTGTATATATTCGCTAGCTAGCTGGCTTTCTATCTATTTGAGTTACTTCCGGCTTGAGTGAATGCTGGCGCGGGTGGCTACCGCTACTCACCCACAGAAAAGCTTATCCTGTGACTGTAAAGTGACCTTGAGAGTTTTGAAAAGTGCTTATAAATGAAATGTATTATTCTTCTTCTTATTATTATTATTATTATTATTATTATTGTGTTTATACTAATGTGCTCACTCACCTTGATAATGTGCGCTAAAACCACGGTACCGGTGGTTGTTGTCGGTGACAAAATGCAGCCGCAGCCAGTTCTTGTTGCTGACAACGGGCGAAGGCACATTGCTGCCCGACAACCTGCGACACACAACAAAAAACACGTTTCGATACTTTTGCCAGAAAAAAAACAAAATGGCATCCACATCGGACAACATGGAATTGAAGACAGGAACCAAAGGAATACGTATGACAAAATACAAAAAAAAATGTCATTTCACTTTTCATAAATGTTTTTGCTTGGTCTAACATGAAATCAGATAATGAGCTACATGCTGCTTCACCCCGGTTCAACATCTCATGATTTCATCATAATCTGTTAAATCCCAGATTGGAGTACATCGAGAGCCCTGACAGTCTGATTGTGAGGTTCGCCTGCCGTGAAAGGAACAGATTATTATGATTACCATCATTATTATTATTATTTATGATGATGATTATACGCAGTATGACCAGATTGTCTCAATTGCACTTAATGAAGGAGCTGATGATCATTTATGTTCACAGTTCTTGCAGGGATTTAGCCGGTTGCACGCTTGGCAGGATTTGACCGGGCAAATACCAACGCGGCGAGCGGCGTGAACGGTCCGGCGAACGCCACGCCTGCAACTACCTCACATCATATAAATAAAGGTGATTGACAGTTGAATCAACATCGGGGAAATGTGAATTTTCCAAGCGGCGGGTGGTGATGGACTTCGACATTGTTAGCTCGTACTATAACAAGTGGACGACCTTTCTTTTGAGCCGCACTTAACCTTCATTACGCGTCGGTATCAAAAAGCAACGGTGGCTAGCATCTGTTTGCGGAGGTTGCTCTTACTTGTACACTTCAGAATAACAAATGACAATGCCGAGACAGAGTTTCGAGCAATTTGTAAGTCATCAAATCTTGCCCGGTTGACCTACAACACATCCTGAAGTGATAAAATAGTTTTTGCATTGATAATAATAATGTACGGCGGACATTAAAACGCAGTGGCGGGTCCTGCATTTCAACCCAAGGCCTTCAGTAGTGCTACTTCTAAATCAATCGACAACTGCGAATGTGATGTCATTTACTACACGTCCACTAGAGGATACCGTTAGCCAGGAAATAACTTGGGACTTGAAGAAATTACAGAAATATTGACAAACTGTTCGAATTTTTGCTTTGAATGTGTGGATTCATGATAACCTCAGAAAATTGCAATATTATTTGCTATTTTTGCTGCATTTGGAGCTGTACAAAGTGTCTTAATTATGTCGATTTTTTTCTTGAAAATGGCTTTTCCTTCAGCCATTGTTGGCTGACAAATCTGCTATTAAATCAACATAATATATTTGCTTATGCAGCTCGCTTCATATACAGTGTGCTAGCTCTAGCCAGTATGCACATATCAGTAGCTGCTAGTGATACAATGATTGGCTAGTGACTAGCCAATTATGTGACGAGCCATTCATAGTTAGCAAAAACTAACAACGTCCAGCAGGCGTGGCGTTGCCAACTCGAAATCAGATTGAATGAACAGTTTCATCGACACTTTTTTGATGCTACAGGGCCTGCACAACAGATTGTGAAGGCGCTCTGTTAGATTTCTGACCCTGGTAACAAATGAAGGCTGAAATGTGATTGGTTAACTGCAAGAAGAAACACACATCTGGAAGCAGCACAACAGGGGAAAACGCAATAAAAGGAAGCAAGAAGACAATTTGGAATTATTATTAAATAACATTAGTTTGTCAGTCATTTATTTTTAGGCCACCAGAGAAGCCCTTGCAGGCCCTGACGGCTCACCACTGCCAAAATGTACTCAAATTTGTCAAAGCAAGCTGCAAAGGCACACGGGCTTTGAACTAATTGTGTATTAGTATGCAAACTGCTTCGGTGTGTGAGCTCTGTTTTCTTTGTACTTTTTTTTAAGGCATTGACTGTAAAATATTGCTGCTGTGAATTTATAATAAACACCAGACAAAGCAACCAAACTCCACGGGGGGCCCACCGTTGTTTGTGATGGATTAAAAACCACCGCCCGTTGCATGTCTCGAGTTATAATTGTGACGGGTGGCCCAAAAAAGAAAGAAAAAAAATGGAGTCTGGATTCAAAATAAAACTCATCGCTTCACTTTGGCAGCGGCGTCATTAAAAGTTGTGCCGTGTGCATTTTTTTCCTTCTCTGGCCCTTGTAATATTAAAAGAGGAATTAAAGCATAAATCGACAGCAATGACGACTCATCGTTTCGAGTGCATAAAGTTGCGGCGTGACATTATAATAAGAGTGGAACGGGGGCTTGAAAACAAGCTGGCGAATGAGGGGGGGGGGGGGGTGGAAGGAAAAAAAGGCTCCATAAGTAAGCAAAGAGAACAAACAATTTAACTGATTCACTGCCAGATGACATGCAAAAATGTGTCCACTCGTGTGCCAGGGTTTTTGTCATTTTCACTCGAATTGCAGGAGCCACAGAATATTGCGTTTTAGGATTACATAAACATTTAATACAGCGGTAGAAATCTTAGACTCTCTTCTTTCATCAGAAAAAGGTTTAATTCCTTAGTTATATGGATCTGGAGTTATATAAGATTGAAATGAGGGTGGTTTTCTAAAATAAAAAGCAATACATATATATTGGTTAATATAGTACTTTAACAAAAGCTGAAGCTGGAACAAAATGCTAACATGGAGAAAAGGCAAATGCTGGCCCCTCGTGGGAGGGAAAAACATTGCCAGAGGCCATGGCCATCGCTTTATCAGCACCCAAGCATGAAAAACCAAAAACCAAACAAATTCGGGAATGGCGCTCAACGTCATATTTGTAATCCCCGAATACATTTGTGAATGGCAGTGAATGACTTAAGTTTATCAGAAACAACTTCAATTACGGAAACTCCCCTACTTACAAACATTCGAGTTACGAACAATGGTACAAACCAATATGTTGGAGTCACATATGTAGTATTCTCTCCAGTTTTACATGTACATATACATGTATATAGAGCATATACTTCATTAAATGTTTATTTTTCAGTACAAACCAATAGAGGTTACTTATACAAGCCTTACATAAACCTTAAAGGACAACTGACATCACTTTTTTGTTTCCTAACTGACATCAGAAAAACCTTTTATAGCATCTAAAATACCCAAAACACGCAGTATGAAATTTTTAGTCAAATGCAAAACACCAATAAAAATGACTTAAAATGTGCTGAAACTGCAAAAAAATGAAACCGGAAGTGGTCAGTTTCAGAAGGTCCCGCCCCCTTGTTCGTGGTGTCACCCCAAGACGTCTTGCCTTGCTGGAGCATCAAAACAATGCCTTCAGATTAGGAGAAATTGCTTTCTTGTTACTCATCCAGTTATGAATATGAATCGAATAGTTCTGAAGAGGAAAGCATACATGTTTGCAATCGATTAAATAATTCATTCCGTGCCATTTTGAGGTATCTGGGGGCGGGAAATGTAGCACCAAAAAGAGGCAGACGACGGCGACAAAGTCGTGTGTCAGGATTAATTCCTGACACGGAGATTTTTCGGCATCTTCTGCCTCTTCTTGGTGCTCCACAAATTTTTCAGACCAAACAAAGTACAGCAAAATGCATTGACGTGATGGAAGGACTGCTACAATGTGTCCTTTTTTTTTTTTTTTAGTCAGGGGCGTTCCTTTAGTGACGTAACGTGAGGTCATCACCAACTCAAAAACAAGACTTCCTGTATATTCAGTGCAAGTTTTAAAACGTAAAATATAGCTATACGCGGTGGAATCTTCATTCATTTGAAGCGATTTTACAAATTATGAACACAACATACATTCCACATAAAATATAACACAGAAGCAGTTTATGAACAAATTCAGCCTACGAACGAGCATTCGGAACGTATCTCGTTCATAAATTGGTGGAGCGTCCGTATTCATTTCTGACCGGCCGCGTTGTCCGCCGGTCAGCTGAACCGCACGGAACACGTGTCAGCATGTGTGTTTGCACTGTGCGAGCACACACCAGACAGTCAGGGGGAAATGCTATTTAATCAGGCAATCTGTTTTAATAGTCTCTGCTAATTAAGGTAGGTGGGAACTGGAAACTACCACACACACACACACACACACGCACAACTACATGTATACACACTCGGTGGAAGTATGCCGCTGGGCTGAAGGTAGCATAGTTGGAACCGTCATCAATCAGTTTGCACAGACAGCAGATGGATCTGTGTGTGTGTGTGTGTGTGTGTGTGTGTGTGTGTGTGTGTGTGTGTGTGTGTGTGTGTGTGTGTGTGTGTGTGTCTATCATTCGTCATCAATCTCAAGTGAGCAGAGGGTAATCAACGCTCACGACGGGCCCTCTCCTCACACCTCCTCCCCCCGTTGTCTCAAAGAGAACACCAGCACATACAAGCGCGTATCAAACCGGACGACACAAACATAAATCGAAACAATCCACACTGAGAAGGAACGTGCGCGCTGTGGGCATAAAATTCAATTGTATTTATAGCAACCGTGGAGGTATACAAACACCCAAGTGGTGGGTTTCACGCCGAGATTGTAAAAAAGGGGACTCTCCATTGCCGTACGTTGCATCAGCCTGCAAAGGGACTTTCGCAAAGCCACGTGAAATTGGTGCGGTCCGCATTATTTCCCAATGAGACTTGCTACAAATGCTAACATGCTGACAAATGCTACATTGCAATTAGGCTCTCTGTCATACAGGAGCGGTCAATCAATGAAAAGGTTTCTTCACCCGTCATCTGTACAGATTATCTTCGGGGAGTAGTCCACTGCTCCCCCCAACTTTAGAGTAGGGACCTATCAGAGCAGAGGTCTGGCCCTGTCACATCTGTCCATTAGGGATATATATATATATATACAGTAAAGTCTCGTTATATCGATATTCAAGGAGTCCGACAAAATATCGATATAACCGGGACTATCGATATATCCGACCCTGTTTGCATGTAATTTTCTCCGTGCGTGCATAGAAATAGTATCGATATAACCGGGACTATCGATATATCCGATATCGATATAACGAGACTTTACTGTATATATATATATATATATATATATATATATATATATATATATATATATATATATATATATATATATATATATATATATATATATATATATATATATAGGGCCAGAGTTACCAGCACAACTTTAGTTCGCTGACGAAGCTTTTCGGATGTGGACCAAAACGTCCGACAGAAGAATTACAGATGACGGCTGAAGAAACCTTTTCATCGATTGCGATTTGCGATTCAAAATGGCCGCTCCTTGTACAGATAATCAATCTGACTAGACAAAGCATTTGCAGATCAATCAAGATATTACATATTGCCATGAGCAATCCATCAAATATGAATACGCTAACACCTGATGTGAGTTTACAACAACATATTGTATGTATAACTTTCAATACTTTATAATCCATCAATCGATCGAATTTATACTCAAATCTTTGAAAACACACGATGGTAGAAAGTACAGCTTGTTCGGCGGTCTCAAGCGACCAAGAAAATAGCTGGATTATTTTTTTTTTATATAAAATAACGATTTGAAAGAAATAATGACTCCACTGAGACGCTTCCAAAATGGATGCAAGAGACCCATTAAAATTGTTTTTGGGCAAACCACTAAGAAGAAGCATCCAAGTACATACAAACAATTTCATTTCTATGAAATCTCATATTGCGGGTTCAGACACCAATTTGGCAATTTCCGCTTTTTTAATTGATCTATTTATTTATTTTAAACGGCTATTGCGAAACTGGTTTCAGGTCTTAGGGGTTGATTTTAATTAGGGGCATCTTGCTTTTAACATTTGTTTTTTTTTGTAATTAAACATTGCTTGATGATGGATAAATATAATGTAAATATTGAATAAAATATCGAATATATTTGGAAAACTTTTTTCATTCGTTGAAAGTGTGCCTTATATATAGAAAAAGTTTGAAAATGCTGCATTCATTGGAGGTGCGCCTTATACACCGCTGCGCCTTATTATCATAATAATCCATTTCTAAGCGCCTTTCAAAAATCTCAATGTCACTTTACAGTCACAGGATCAGTGTTTCTGTGTTTGAGCAGCGGCAGCCACACGCGCCAGCATTCACTCAACCTGGAATAATGCAAAAAGATAGAAAGCTAGCTATCTTTCGTGTACCTCTTTAGGCGACTGGCCAAGGCCTGGAGCCTTTGTTTGGCAGTTTCGAGTGCTTCAGGTATGGTTATCTGCATGTACCTCTTGGGTATTGGCCTTTTATTCACACCTCTCTGGGTCTCCGTCAATTGACTCACATCTTTCCGAGCCGCCTTGATCTTGGCCTCCAACCGTCTTTTCCATGGTGGGTAATGAATCTCGTGGCTCTCATGGTTGCTGTAGCCAAGCATGTCTAGGATCACTGATGCTGAGGTGTATATCAGCTCATTGGTTTCCGTGATCGTTCCGGTCGGGATCGTTCTCAGTGCTGCATTCACAGTTTCCATGAGACTTTCAGGTGGTACTTCACATAGCCGTTGTAATCGGTGCCTTCGTTGCCCAGTTTTCATTCTTGCCATGATCTTATCTCTCAGGTCATTTGCTGCCTCGCTCAGCATTTCATTTATTGGGGCTGGCTTCCCAATCTCATTATTCATTGGGGCTTGCCTCCCAATCTCTGGTTGAACCTCTTCCTGTGATGTGGCAGCCTGGGGCCCTTCACCTCGGAATTTGTGTTGTACCTCATCAATCTCAAGTTGTGATAGCAATTGCCGTTTGTGGATATTGGAACACTGAGCTACTAGTTGTTTCGTGGTCAACCGTGACTGTGGGTTTCGAAGTAACCATTCAGCCCCCATTCTCCGCATGTAACCCCTCTGACTAGGGTTGCTTGAGTAGTAGCATTCCAACAGAGCCATGTTATCGCATCTCGTCCATCTCCGCTTTGTTCCAGTAGCCCATTTTTCATCAGGGTGCTCTGGTTCCCCAGCACCTGACGCAGACCTTGTTTGGCCGGGCGACGTCTGAGCCGGCATGTCATTCCATTTATTGTCTCTCATCATTGTATGAGGTAGGCATTAGCGTGAAGGGTCTTGCCCAAGGACCCACACTGGATGATGTCATTGTGCTCATTTTCTCTGCCACAAGTGGGATTCGAACCCTCGTCTCCCATATGCCAAACCGATGCATTATCAACTGAGCATTACCAGCCGCTAATATATATATATATATATATATATATATATATATATATATATATATATATATATATATATATATATATATATTTCCATTTGGAGCATTTGTCCGCAGTGATTCGCAGAAAAACATGCCGATTTTGAGGTTAGCCTCAACCTCACTGCCCCCGAATAGCGACATCTCTATTCAAACATCGCGTGTGACGCTTTGTTTAAACATTACCCCTATTTCAAGTCACCGGAATAAAACGGAGATCACAATCGTGATTTCGAGCGTGGTTTCTGATGCATTATGATGATAAAGCGCTACCATAGAAGGACTGATCTATTATGTTTTCTTTCCCTTGCAATTGTGATTTGTTTTAGCATACCTAATCTAATTATACACCTGACTTTGATCCTTTCCATTTTTTTCCTTTTTTTTTCTCCCTCAGATGAGCCATTTGATTAAGCCGCCCGAGGGCGATTCGTTTTAACGCACCATTTCAATGTAACTGCATCGTTTGTACCATATTTTCTGGTGTATAAAGCGCACCGGAGTATAAGGCGCAACCCTAATGAATGGTAAATTTTCAAACTTGTTCCATATATAAGGTGCACTGCAGTATAAGGCACACATTTAATGAATGAAAAACACTTTTCCAAATATAATACAGTGATACCTTGGCTTACGAACTTAATTGGTTCCCAGACAGTGTGTAAGGTGAAAAGTGTGTATCCCAAAAATTAATTTTCCCATAGGAAACCATCAAAATGAGAATAATCCGTTCCCGGGTGCCCATAAAACATAATTTTCTACTAATTTTGTAAGCCTTAAAACTACACAAAATATACCTTATTTTATGTATTATAAATGTGCTATGGTATTATAATTAAATAAATAAACTGTACTGTATAATAGTCGTTTTACTTACCTTTGTGATGGTCGGGAATAGAGGACCAAAACAAGCCGGCTGCCATTTTCTTTTTGGAGAACGGGATTGTGGCAGCTCCGTGTGTATCCCGAAAAATAGTTCGTATGCCAAGGTAAAATTTTCATAAATTTAACGTTCGTAAACCGAAAAGTTCGTAAGCCAAGGGGTTCATAAACCGAGGTATCACTGTCTATACATACCATATTTTCTTGTGTATAAGGCGCACCGGAGTATAAATCGCAACACCAATGAATGGTGTATTTTCAAACGTGTTCTATATATAAGGTGCATCGGAGTATAAGGTTCACCTTCAATGAATGAAAAACATGATCGAAATATAATATATAAATAGATACAAATTTTGCAAATATAAGGCACACCACACTACACTATAAGATGCTTCAGTAGAGGCTGGGCTTATGCACTACTTCTATAGGGTGGGGGGTAGTCGGTGGATGCTGACAGCAGTTGCGAGACCTGTTATGGCTCAATATAACTTCACATCCAAGGCGCACCTGCATATCAGGCACAGGATCATTTTTTGAAGAAAATGAACGCACCCGGGTGCGTCTTATACAGCGGAAAATATGTGTCAAGCCTTCCAATAGTTGCGTCATGTCTACACAGCTTTTCCAGATTAATAGTCGATCCCGAAAGACGTACGTACCCCCGAGTAGAATATGGCTCGCGTTTTGCAGCCATTCTGCGGCTAATTTCACACACGCTAATCCTGTACAGAAAATACATTCAAATCGCACGGCATCGGATTAGCGCTTAATTTGGTGACACGCTTGTAATCTAATTGCCGTATCCTTGCGTTCTGTGTTTGACGAGTTTCTTTGCCGGCTCGTGTCCTTTACCTCCGGCGAGCTCCCGGGGGGGAGGACCCTGATTCCGTATCCTAGCCTGCCGATGTATCACCTCCCGCATTAGGAAGTAATGGTCTCCTCGATTGCCTTCCCGACAAGGCGAAAAGGCGAGTTTGGGGAAACATCAAGGTCGTTGAGAGGCCCCAAAGTCCCCGAGGGAAATAGTCTCCGACGGAGTCTGTTTACAGTCATTTGGCCAATCGTCCGCAAATGGATTCCCAAGGGACTCAGCGAATGGCTGATGTTTTGCAAGGGTTCTTTTTTAAGGGGTGAGAGGAGACTAGCAAATAACTTCAATGGCAGTTCGCAAGCTATATCGGGAATCAACTGCAATCGCAATACATTACGCAATCACTCCAAACTGCCAAATCATTATCGATGTCTCCAAACGCTACATTGCGCCTCCATTTGTGTTCTAAAGGCATATGACGTGCTGAACTCATTCACTGCCAGCCAGTGTCCACTCCAGTGCCAGGGTTTTTGTCATTTTCATTCAAATTGTAGAACTCACACAATATTGAGTTTTAGGACGAAATAAACATTCAAATCAGCGTAAGAAACCTTAGAATTTCTTCTTTCAGCAGAAAAAAAGATGTAATTCCTAAATAATATGAGTCTACAGTTATCTGAGCTTGAAATGGGGGCGGCTGTACAAAATACAATAAAAAAACATTGATTTATATCGCACTTTAACAACAGCTGAAGCTGTAACAAAGCGCTAAGATGGACACAACGCAAATGCTAGCCTTTGTGGAAGCGAAAAACATTGCCAGAGGTCTGACCAGCGCTTAATCGCAAGAAAAAGCCAAACCCAAACAAATTGGGAACGTTGTTAGACTGTCACACTTTTAAATTCCCGAATAAATTCAGGAATGGCAGCGAATGAGTTAAGAATGTTGAAAAATACAGAAAATGAACCGAATAAAGATTCATGATGGCGAGTGAAGTAATGAGCAATCAGCATTCCGGATCAAGTGCCTCCGGGATATCTTCTGTGGCCTGTCGTCAATCACCGACTCCCCCCCTTCTTCAATGCCTGACTTGTCACCAAAAACAATTGCGGCTTCAGCTCCAACCTGTCACTGCTCATTTCTAGGAATTTTCATAACAAATCAAAATCCGTATGATGGAGGGCCGACACGGCAGCATCACACGCGAGGTGACAACGGGGCTGTCAAGTAGACACGCAGAAAGATCACGGAACAGCGGTCTCCTTCCTGACGGATAACAGCTAGACGGGATTCGGTTTCAAGGGCGACTGACTGCCAAACAACAAAATGCAACACGTTCACGTGATGTGCGCGCGTGCGTAATGTTAGGCTAGGATTACAGGCACTTAGCTCATATTGATATACTCCCCTCGCAGGCGCAAGCACCCCTTTCTCTGCATGCTGATTAGACAAGCGTGAGAGGGGAGGCTGCCGGATCAAGTGCGTGGATTGTAAATAGGCCGGTTGTGTGCGCTAAAGACTGCTGTTGTCTGATAAACACCCAATTCTCTGAGACGGCCGCCGGATTCGCGGCAGTGGCCGTTAGTCCTGCCTTTTTAATTGCTGGCAGAAAAATAAGCATTTTAGTTACTGACTTCTCCCTCCTCCACCCTATCTGTGCAATTTGTTAGTGGTCGGTAAACAAGGAGCTTTGCTGCAAACTGATCCGGTGACGACGAGAAAAAGAATTCTGCAGCCTGATCTAATGCCAAAAAACAAACAAACAACTATTTGTTTCTACTTTTTTACTTGTACTTTTTTCTACTTTCATTCCTTTCATCAGTTTGCTGCTGTGAAATGGACATTTCTCCACTGCGAGACTAATAAAGGCAAATCCAAATTCAAACAAACAAACAGTCCCTTAAAGGACAACCGACGCCATTTTTTTGTTTCCTAACTGACATCAGAAAAGTGTTTTATAGCATATAAAATACCCAAAACATGCAGGCTGATATTTTTAGTCAAATGCAAAACACCAATAAAAATGACTTAGTGTCCCAAAACTACTTCAAATTGACGCCGGAGATGCCAAGTTTCAGAAGGTCCCGCCCCCTTGTTTGTGACGTCACGCCAGGATACTCCAGACAAAAAACAATGGCTTCAGAGAGTTCAGATTCGGAGAAGATGCTTTCTTGTTGCTAGTCCAGTTATGAATATGATTCAAATAGTTCTGAAGAGGAAAGCATAAATATTTGCAATGGATTAAAGAAGTCCTCACGTATCAATTCGAGCCGCCAGGATACCAATGTAGCGTCCCAGAAAATGCACAAGATGGCGTCTAAGCGGCGTTGGAAATGGGCTACTTTGTCTGCTGGGAATTTGTGTCAACTAGTATCAAATAGTAGTCTTGGTGCAACACACAGCTATTCTCTATTGTGTTATTTATGTGTTTTTCTTCTAATTCGCCACCAACACGGATCAACATGAAGTTTTCAGACCAAGCAAAGTACCCAAAATGCATTGTGTGTCGCATTCTCAGACAGGGGCGTTCCAGACGTGATGTCACGTCAGGCATCGTCATAAACTCGAAAACAGGACTGCCGTGGAATCTTTTTAAAATGCGCTCAGTAGAAGTCATTTGAAGTGATTTTACTAATTATGGACACAACTTGTCCGGTGGCGTCGGTTGTCCTTAAAACACCAATGAATAATAATCTGCATTAACTCATTGAGTGCCAGACGTGCAGAAATGTTTCCACTCCAGTGTCAGGATTTTTGTCATCGTACTCGAATTCCAGGACCGACAGAAAATTGAATTTTAGGACTGCATAAACATTGAATTCGTTGTAAGAAACCTTAGACTCTCTTCTTTAATCAGAAAAAAATAGTTAATTCCCAAGTTTTATGGGTGCAAGTGGGGGTGCCAGTACAAAAGGCAAATTCTGCCCCCCCTTGGAAGGGAATAATTTGCCAGAGGTCTTACCAGCACTTTATCGGCACCGGAACAAATTCGGGAATGGCGCTCCATGTCATATTTTCAATTCCCAAATTATTTTTTTATATATTTTTATATTATATTTAGACAGCTTTTTCATTCATTGAGGATGTGTCTTATACACCGGAAAATACAGTAGTTTTCAAATAATGACTGTTATAGTGGTTTACAGGGGGCAATTTGAAATTTTGGTTGGGACTTTAGCAAGCATCATGGCATTTGACATACTTGATTTGCTTTCACGGACTGAAAAAAAATAATATGCGGGCCAGATTGGGCCCCCGGGGCCTTGACTTTGACACCCGTGTATTCGACCCAAAGTACAGTCTATTATCAAAGTATTGAAACGACGTCAAGGAACTATGTTGAAGTGAGTGGAGTTATTTAGTTAGACTGAGTTCGTCATCCTATTGGTTGCCGGATTTCATGTCGTTAAATTGGCTTTTTTTCGGGTTTAGAATTCTGGCCTGGAAAATGGGAAGGGCAGCGTCAACAAAGCCGCTTTGTCAACATGAGGCCTCAGCGGTTTTTATGGGGGACACAAAGGACAAGCATGCGACTAATTGTAGTGTGAGCGGAGGGCAGCCATGCCAAAGATTTCTTCACGATCTTGGCACTTGCTTATACGCTTGTGTGACCTTTTACACTTTGTGTAAAAGCTCACATGAATGTCGGGAGATGAACCACATGCTGCTTCACAGAGTCAAAAGACAAATCCATTAATAGCTTGACGCCGGGGAAGCAGCCCGCAGCAAAATGGCCTTTGCGTATTGTTAGGTGGATCACTTCTCATATTTCATAGCCCCCAACTGCTCATTGATTTTGGCCAAATTAGGATATCGATCAGCCATTGTGGTAATCAACGTGGATTTAATCACAGCACAGGATGTAATTGATCCGAGGGTGGGGGAGCTGAGAACACGGGTTTGGGACATCTTTAGATTCGCTTGCAGGTACACATTTCTCCCTTTGGCGAAGAATACAGCTCTTTGCCTTTTGGCGGGTTGCCAAAGCAACAGGTGGCACGGTAACTCCTGACTGGGATGCCGTTTTAGACAATCAAGTGTCCCGAGGAAGCCGATATAACACAACGGTGGTAAATTGAGGAAAGCAAATAAGTCAATATAATGAGCACGAATCATGACCATATTTTATCAATTAAAGCCGTACTTCACGACTCGCTAAAATAATCACAGCCAAAAACGAGACAACTGAGAAAAGGGGGAATAAGATTTGAAGATGAAGATTTTCAGATGAAAGAAGAGAGTCAAAGGTTTCTAACGCTGTATTAAATGGACTGCGTCTGTAGTTTGAAATTTCAATATTCTGGAATTTGAGTGAAAATGACAAAAACCCTGGCACTGGAGACACATTTTTGCACATCGTCTGGCAGTAAATGAGTTAAAAATACATACATTCTTTCACATCCATCAGGGAAAAAAATGTAATAGCAGTGCGTGTATGGGATGAATACAAGTAAATACAGTAAAGTCTCGTTATATCGATATTCAAGGGAGTCCGAAAAAATATCGATATAACCGGGACTATCGATATATCCGACCCTGTTTGCATGTAATTTTCTCCGTGCGTGCATAGAAATAGTATCAATATAACCGGGACTATCGATATATCCGATATCGATATAACGAGACTTTACTGTAACTAAATAAATAATTAAAGAAAGAATGAAAGAAAGAAAGAAAGAAAGAAAGAAAGAAAGAAAGAAAGAAAGAAAGAAAGAAAGAAAGAAAGAACATGGTAATAAATAAATAAATAAATATAAATGAATAAATAAACGGATAAACGAATAAATAAATAAATAAATAAATACATACATACATACATACATAAAAACAAGTAAATAAATAATTAAATAAATAAATATATATAAACAAATAAACAAATGAAAAAATAAACGGATAAACGAATAAATAAATAAATACATAAAAACATGTAAATAAATAAATAAATAAATAAATACATGTAAATAAATAAATAAATAAATAAATACATACATACATACATACATACATACATACATACATACATACATACATACATACATACATACATACATACATACATGCATTTTTGATCCACAAAGATTCAATTGAAGAACCAATTTGAACGCTTGCTAACCAAAAAGGCAACACCAGCCAAAGCGAGCAAAGCCACTTTTTTCGAGCGCACGCTCATCGATGTGTTTGCCCGGGGAGCCAACAGACGGATTGGATTTGTTTTGTCGCATCTCCCCATTATAGCACTTTGTAAACTGTAATCATATAGTCACATCGCCTATTTCGAATAACATCATACTTTGCTGCTTTTCACCTTCTGTGACCACTGTGGAAACATCTATTCTTGCAATCCGTCTACATTATGTCATCTAAAAAAAAAAAAAAAAAAACAAGACTATGCACATAAATGACATGTTGACATTTTATTTTTAAAAGACAGAAGTGACTCAGGC
This sequence comes from Hippocampus bargibanti, assembly GCF_051943395.1. Lineage (NCBI taxonomy): Eukaryota > Metazoa > Chordata > Actinopteri > Syngnathiformes > Syngnathidae > Hippocampus > Hippocampus bargibanti. The sequence continues at coordinate 3,813,596 of NC_142753.1, read as the reverse complement.
TAAGCAACGGACGGGATGTGTTGATATCTCCCGGGGGAACCGTTGTTTGGTTTACTCCCTACGCAAAAAAAAGCTCACATCTCGACGGAACTTCTGTCTGGAAAAGTTCATATTTGCAAAATAAATGCGCCGTAGTCCATTCAGCCGCATGGGCAGGCGTGGACTTTGACATGTTGTTGGAGTGACTCATCCTTTCAGGGGAAATGAACGCGCCGTAACATGAGATTGAGTTTTGTTATAAGGCAAAAAAAGTACCATTTTTCCGGTGTATAAGGTGCCAAAGCCTTGATTTTTCTTCAAAAGATGACCCAGCACCTTATACGCAGGTGTACCTTATATGTGAAGTCATATTGAGCCACAACAGGTATCACAACTACAACATTCCAGCTTGCACAAGTCAGCCCAGCCTCTACTTTAGCGCCTTATAATGTGGTGTGTCTTATACTTGATTTTTTTTATATATTCACATATTGTATTGGGAAACTTTTATCATTTATTGAAGGTATGTGCGCCTTATAGTCCGGTACACCTTATATACGGAAAAAAAGTTTGAAAATACACCATTCTTTGGGGGTGCGCCTTATACTACGTTGTGCCTTATACACCTGAAAATACAATATATATATATTTTAAAGTTTATGTCACAGCTATAAATAAATATATTTCCATTTGGAGCATTTGTCCTCCGTGATTACCAGAAAAACATGCCTATTTCACGATTAGCCTCTGCCCCACTGCCCGCGAATAGCGACGTCTCTATTCAAACGATAACCAAAACATTACCCACATTATGATTATAAAGCGCTGCCATAATAGGACTGACCTATTTTGTTTGAGTTCCCTTGATGGAAAATGTGTATATACAGTGTATTTATATTGTCAGTGTCTGAAACTCATGACAAAAAGTTAGCGGACACCAGGGCAGACAACTCTGAAAAGTTGCCTGCCCGGCCATAAAGTCGCCTGCCCCATTTTTCACAACTTGAAACACAATAAGATGACTAATTGCAAAAAAAAAAAAAACGAAAACAAACATTTTTGCGAAGTATAAAGGATTTTTTTCAATTAATGAAGTACCTACCACAAATGCTCCCTTTCTTAATTTATGGTAAATATTCCTTGCTGAAGATTTTGCTCCAGTTGTCGTCATGGTGCACAATGCAATGTTTGCGCGTTACGTTGTGTGCTTAAAGGACACAACGTCACTTTTTTGTTTTTTAACTGACATCAGAAAAACGTTTTATAGCATCTACAATACCCAAAACACGCAGTATGATATTATTAGTCAAATGCAAAACACCAATAAAAATGACTTAAACTGTCCAAAATCTGCAAAAAATTGAGCTGCGAATTGGGCATTTTCAGAAAGTCCCGCTCCCAGTTCGTGACATCACGCCAAGACGTGTTGCATTGCTAGTGAATCAAAACAATGGCTTCAGATTCGGATAATATGCTTTCTTGATATACATCCAGTTATGAATATGATTCAAATAGTTCTGAAGAGGAAAGCATACATGTTTGCAATCGATTAAAGAATTTATTTGTGCCATTTTGAGGCAACATTGGGCGGAAATCTCTCACCCAAAAAAAAGAGGCACAAAACGGCGACCTCCTGTGGCCACCTCCGTTTCCACAGGATGATAAATTCCTTATATGGCGCTTGGACGCCCTTTTCTGGCGGCTTTTGGGTGAAACACGAGGTCCCCAGACCAAACGAGTACAGCAAAATACATTGATGTGATGGAAGGACCGCTACAATGTGTCTTTTTTACGGTCAGGGACGGCCTTTAGTGACGTCACGTACGGACTCGTCACCAACTCAAAAACAAGACTTCCTGAATATTCAGTGTGAGTCTTAAAATGTAAAATATAGCTATATGCGGTGGAATCTTTGTAAAATACGCTCAGTAGAAGTCATTTGAAGCCATTTTACAAATTATGGACACAACTTGTCCGGAGATGTCGGTTGTCCTTTACAGCCATGTGGACTCCTCTTTCTAAGCGCATTTCAAAACTCTCAATACATTTTACTGTCACTGTATAGTCCGAAGAACGAAACAGGCTTCTGATGGGCTGCAATTTGCATAATTAGCACGGCAGCCAATCATTTTTTTCATTTCATTCATTTTTCAATGATTTTTTTTCATTCATTGAAGGTACAGTACGTGCACCTCACAGTCCAGTGTGCCTTATATATGGGAAAAGTTTGAAAATACACCATTCATAGGGGGTATGCTTTATACTCCTTATACACCAGAAAATATGAAAGGTGTGTGCAAAGTGAGTATTTGGAGATAGTCGTGCAATATTTGTTATGCTTTTTTTCTAGTCGGCATTCATATTCCCAATATACATTATGTAGACTACCGCTATATCTGAGTCGCCTAACGAGAACAGAAGCTCCTTCAAAATCTTCCTGTCACTGATCCAAACATGACATTGAGCATAACCCGGAGCGTAAGAGTATAAGATGCCACTCACCAAATGGTTGGGGGCTCTGATCCCTCCACCTCCAGGTAGTCATACTTCTCCTCAGTGTGAAAGTCTGTAAAGACGACAGAGATGGTGTCTCCGGGTTCGGCCAATAGGATCCAAGTACAGTCGGCCTGGTTACCATAGTTGCCGGGGTAACCGGGACTGGTCACCACCCCACTGCCGCCCCGCACAGTGCCCCCACATGTGTCCTCAGCTGTCAATCAAATCAGAGTGACAAATGGAAAAATCGAGGTTAGGGAGAGGAGGAGGAGGAGGGTGGATTTATTTCAGTTTTTGTGTTGATATTTTCGGTCAATTCTGGAAAAAAAAAAAAAAAAATGGGAAATTGATTTCCTTTACAACAAAGCAGCCGAATGCCCCGCCATCTCCCTCATCCAAATGGGGTTGCCAAATGTTGTTTATGACCATTTGGTCCAAGAAAAGTAGCATTAAAAATGGCGATAACCATATTTGGAGTGAGGTTGTTGGGCGTTAGACTGAAGTTCTCATGATCAACACCCAAATGACATTTGACTCTCTCGCCCTCTCTCTCGTCAATTGGCAATTCGCAAATATTGCAACAATTGACTGATTTTGCTGCGTAACAGATAAAGACACATGGATCGGTGGCGCTGTGCGAACGGCATACATTATGAACATAATTTATACGGAGGACAGGGTTGCGACATTGAATGGCATTGAACCATTTGGCTTCAGATGTTGTGAGTTAGCAACATCTGTTAGAAATTGGTAACCCAGTGTAAAAAAAAGATACAATGTCAAAAAGGATGTAAGACTGGGAATATGTACAAATTCAGGAGGTGACTCAGATAGACAAAACAGTCTTACAGACGACAAAAACAACTACAATGCAGTTATGACGTCACTCAACAATCAAACGTCAAGCTGAAATCACAAAGCCATACCGTGACACCCCCAAAAAAAAAATTAAAATACAATAAAAATAACCAAATAAAATAATTCACAAACACAATAAATAGATCAGAAGCACACAGTCGCGCGGTAGACAGGAAATACAGCATGCGAGCTGAGAATAGATGCGGGGATCACAGGAAGAGGTCAGGCAAAACAATACAAGATGCGGGATGAAAGAAGGAGAAAATAAATAAAAAATAGCAGGATTTAAGCATTCGTTTTCAATCTCGCCTTGTGTCAAATGTATTGAAGATGTGCGGCCATATAAAATAACAAATGTTAAAAGTTGTGTAATTGTGTTTGTACGTACTGTTGGCCACTATTTACTCACCACTATAAATACGTTTTGTTTTGCTGGTGGATTTTTTTTTTCTTCTTTTTGCAACCCCGCAGGCTACTTTTGGTCCCGTTATCGCAAACCGAGTCTCAAAATGAAATGTCGCACAGACTCTGATGACAGTTAAACATGTTATGCTCAGTCTATCTGATTCCATATAGCCTGCAGACAAATAGCGGACTGACGCGACGTGGTTGGGGAGCCCTGGAGAGTCCTCGTCAGGTACTACTTTAAATCATTCACGGCCAGATGACACGTCTGTGTAAGCTCTCAGTCGTACAGGAGTGGTCCATCGATGAGAAGGTTTCTTCAGCCGTCATCTGTACAAAAGTGAAGGTTTCGGACGTTTCGCCTCCTATCCAAGAGGCTTCGTCAGCGAACTAAAGTCTGACTGGTCGTATCGGCCCCATTTATATATCCCTAATGTCCAGACCTGGTGGCGCCGGACACAGCTATGATAGGTCCCTACTCTCAGGTTGGGGGGGGTGCGCATCATCTGGCAGGAACTGATTGTTCCTGCCAGATGATGTGCAAAAAAAAATGTGTCCACTCCAGTGCCAGGGTTTTTGTCATTGCCACTTGAATTCTAAGACCCACAGAATATTGAGGATTGGGACGACATAAACATTTAATACAGTGTTAGCATTTCCCTTTTTTCCCCCATGTTAGCGCTAAATTCTAGCTTCAGCTGTTGTTAAAATGCTACATAAACCAATACAGACGCTCCCCAACTTACGAACGAGATCCGTTCCGAAATTCGTTCGTTCGTAAATTCGTTCGTTAAAAATGAATTTGTTCGTAAGTTGAATCAGAATCAGAATCAGAATCAGAATCATCTTTATTGCCAAGTATGTAGGACACACAAGGAATTTGTTTCCGGTAGAAGGTTCAGTGCTATTTTTTGGATGGTATATATGTTTAAGGCTTATATAAATATGTTTAGAGTTTATTTATGTATGGTTAAGGTTTATATAAGTATGTTTATGGCTTGTATAAGTAACCTGTATTGGTTTTTACAAAAAAAAAAATCAACATTTAATAAAATATATGCTCTATAAAGATATGTACATGTGCAACTGGAGACAATACTACATATGTTACAAAAAAATGTTCGTATGTACCATTGTTCGAATGTCCGTAAATAGGAGAGTGTCTGAATGTATGTATTGCATTGTATTTTGGACAGCCGCCCTCATTTCAAGGACATATAACTCCAGACCTATATAATTTAGGAATTAACTAACTCTTTTCTGATGACAGAAGATAGTCTAAGGCAGAGGTGTCCAAAGTCGGTCCTCGAGGGCCGCTGTCCTTCCTGTTTTCCAGCTATCCCAGGAGCGACACACCTGATTCAAATGATCAGCTCATCAGACAGCTCTGAAGCAGCATCAAAATGGTCCTCATGATTTGAATCAGGTGTGTTGCTCCTGGGAGAGCTAGAAAACAGGCAGGACGGCGGCCCTCGAGGACCGACTTTGGACACCCCTGGTCTAAGGTATCTTACTCTGAATTGAATGATTATGTAGTCCTAAAACTCAATTATTCTGTGGGTCCTGCAATTTTAGTGAAAATGACACAAACCCTGGCACTGGAGTGGACACATTTCTTGCACATGTCAGGCAGTGAATGAGTTAACTACTGTAATCCCTAAGTCTGTTTTTGCCCAGTACATGAAAAAGTGCAATACAGTAAAGTCTCGTTATATCGATATCGGATATATCGATAGTCCCGGTTATATCGATACTGTTTCTATGCACGCACGGAGAAAATTACATGCGAACAGGGTCGGATATATCGATAGTCGCGGTTATATCGATATTTTTTCAGACTCCCTTGAATATCGATATAAGGAGATTTTACTGTATTTTCATCTTAATTTTTCTTCGCTGTATTTTACGGCCTTTCTCCATCATCCTGCTCATTTTATTTTGAAACCCCCTTTTTCACCGCTCATTTCGATTAATACCGACGAACTAGTATGACAAGCGGCAACCTGGTGACCAAAAGAACGACAATAAATCCCCAGGGGAAATCTCAAATCTCCACGCAGGTTTTTTCTTGGCATCCTCTCGCCCCCTTACAAGGCATCAAGGGGGGCTTTGATCCCTTGCTTCTTATCTTGCTTATCCCCGCCTGCGTTTACAATAACACCCCCTTACTGCACTCTCATCAATATCCCAGTCATTGTCATATTGCTTCTTTATCCCTCTCTGTCTCGCTGTGTGTTACCTGAACCCCCTCCCTGTGATTGCTTCTAATATTTTTTTCTCTCTTCTTTACTTGTCTACTCTACCACAACCGCCATAACTCCATCTCCCGTTAGCATCGCAGACACCCCCCATAGCTCCCTTGTAGCACACATATTCACAAAACATAGCGGGTTCAATCAGCCAATATCAGCGTGAAGGGATTACTGCCCATGTCGATCAAAATCATTTTTTTCTCCTCCTCTCTCCGTCAGGCTGCATCCATCCGTCCCCGGCTGCTCTCTTATCTACATCAAACCAGCCGTCCATCAACCTCTCGATCCGCAGTATGCGATACTGCTCCGTGGATAGCCATCCGTCTAACTCGTCCTGCAGGAAATAATTAAAAGGACTAAATATGTGCAAAACAGCAGCGTATTTCTCCCTAACAGCTCCTCCTCACCATTTTTATGTTTTTTCTTTTTAACCTGACATAAAATGTAACGCAAGCAGTTACTCCCACCCCAGAGTAAACATAGCAAATGCCTCCAGACACAATTTATCATAAGACCCCCGCCCCTCCTCTTTGCCACGTTTTACTCTCCGCCATTTTCAAGAATAAAGCTTAATGGCTCATTCTTCAGGCACAACTCCTTAAAGTTCCCCGACGTTGCCCATCACGACTTCTAGGAAAGACGTCTGCCTCCCTGGCGATCCCGTTTCTACTTGGATTGATGCTGTGCAAGGAATCTGATGCCATCTGACACCATCTGGCCTTCGACTCTCTCTTCCCAACTAACCTCCACCCCCTCAAAATAGTCCATATAAGTCATGACCGTGAAAACAGATACGTCACGATACTTCATTATTTCGATCCGTGTTCACCGATAGTGGGACATGGATCTTGGACAACTCCCTGGAGCGATTTCACTCACAAATGAGCAGATACAGTAAAGTCTCGTTATATCGATATCGGATATATCGATAGTCCCGGTTATATCGATACTATTTCTATGCACGCACGGAGAAAATTACATGCAAACAGGGTCGGATATATCGATAGTCCCGGTTATATCGATATTTTTTCGGACTCCCTTGAATATCGATATAACGAGACTTTACTGTATATTGGACAGTGATAAATTGCTAACGGGATGCTTGTTTTGTGGTGCAGAAGGTCCCCAATGAATCCCCACTGTCCTGAGAGAGAAGAGAAATAAAAAGTATGCAAAATATTTTTTTTTATACTGCGTGTGTTCAAAAGTTACATCTCGGCTCAATTACTGTAATGCGCTTTACTTTGGAGTCAGCCAATCCCCCATTAGGCGTCTCCAGCTGGTCCAGAATGCCATTGCTCACCTCTCGACTGGTACTCGTAAGAGGGAGCATATAACACCTACTCTGGCATCCCTTCACTATACATTCTTTTCAAGATCTTATGATTTGTTTTCAAATCTTCGAATGGCCTCGTTACACCTTACTTTCCTGAGGTCATTCACTCCCTGGTGCTCTCTACTATCTTTGTGACTGTTTTATTTCCTGTATAGTATAATAATAGAATCAAATTATTTAATAATATAATCATTTCTTTGCCGCGGGCCACATTCTGGTTACGGTTTCCTTTCTAGGGCTGATATGAAATTGGGGAAACCGTGAGAATGTTTCGTCTCCTCCACATATTACATACACAGTAACTAGTTAATAACTAGTTTTCAAATTTTAAGTCAAGAATAATGACTTTTATTGTGGTTTACATACAACAATTTTAAATTTTGGTCCAGACTTTAGCAAGTATCATGGCACTTGGCATGCTTGATTTGCTTTTATGGGCCGAATAAAATGATGTGGTGGTCCATATTTGGCCCCAGGGCCTTGACTTTGACACCAGTGCTGTATAGGATAGCTGTCCATGTTAAGCGCTTTGTTAGACTTCCAGCTGTAGCTAAAGAGCTGTATAAATCAACATGTATTGTAATGTATTGTAAAAATAGGAGTTATTTGAAGCGATATCATGATAAGAACAGAATCAGAATCATCTTTATTGCCAAGTATGTAGAACACACAAGGAATTTGTTTCCGGTAGAACACGCTGCACTAGTATCGGCGTCAAAATCGTCGTCAAAAAACATCAATAATAATAGCTACAGAATTTTTTTTTTTGGGGGGGGCGGCTTTTCACAAAAATCACGCTGCCCTTTGTACTATGTCCTTCTATCCCAGTATGATCGTACAGGTGATATTTACACACACAAGAATGAATTGAGCCAGTCTGCTATTATCTGTGTGTTTTTCACCTTTCACACCCTCCCCCCCCAAAAAAAAATACACAGCACACCGGGTCATCGCATCTTGCTCGTCAGAAAAAGTGGCAGCGTCTCTAGCACGCTGGCGCATCAACAGTCAGTGCGGTGACCTTCAGCACCGCCCACCATCTGTCGACAAATCACAAAGCAGCTGCTGCCTGCCATTCAACTAACACGGCCGACATTTAGCCCAATTAGAGCAGAAGAGCGATGGAACGTTCCATCATACAGGGATGACGTCCAATGATGGATGACGTTTTTAATTCTGAGAGCGTTTGACCTCTGATTACATTCAATTTCCAAGTTGGATAAAATCCGTATGACATTACCCCGCTATGTTTTTGTTTTCGCGCAATTATGGATAATGTTTTTACACCCCTAAGCTGCGCGTAATTGTCCGGGGTTGCATCAGTGTGCAGAAATGCTGCGCTCTGAAGCTCCAAAATAAAACCATGTCACTGTTTAGATGGCCGTGATGGCCATATTACAAGGGTAATTTGGACACTTACTTTGGAGAAAAAAATTAATATAGTTTTGAAATTCGAATATGTAATTGCCATTTACAATCATTAAACCCTACCTGTCACGGTGAACATTTTGAAGGCCTTATTTTTAGAGTAATGGATTCTTCTGAGATTTTTTGTTTAAGATCCGCAAAATCGCGAAGCATTTAACTCATTCACTACCAGAAGCCAGGGTTTTTCACTCAAATTGCAGGACCCACAGAATTTTTGGGCCGACACAAACATTCGATACGTCGTTATAAACCTGAGACTCTTCTTTTATCAGAAAAAAAAATGTAATTAATAAGTTATCTTGCGTCTGGAGTTATCTAAATTTGAAATTTGGACAGCTGTACAAAATACAGTAAAGTCTCGTTATATCGATATTCAAGGGAGTCCGAAAAAATATCGATATAACCGGGACTATCGATATATCCGACCCTGTTTGCATGTAATTTTCTCCGTGCGTGCATAGAAATAGTATCGATATAACCGGGACTATCGATATATCCGATATCGATATAACGAGACTTTACTGTACAATACAATACATACATATTGATTTATATAGTGTTTTACCAATAGCTGAAGCTGTAACAAAACGCTAACATGGACAAAAGGCATATGCTGCCCCTTTGTGGAAGGAAAACACATTGCTGGAGGTCTGACCAGCGCTTTATAGGCACCCCAGCAAGAGAAAATCCAAACCCGAATACATTTGGGAATGGCAGCGAATGAGTTGAGGAGTTCCCTGTTTGAAAAACATCTGCGATTAACACCTCACAGCTAAACGGCAGCCTTTGCCATGACCCTTTTGTTACAGGTCGGCATGATCCCCTCGAGTAAATGAGCCAAATCAATTTGCATGTCTCACAAATGCTTCATTTCTCTCTGCGTGGTTGATGGAAAGGCACCCCCGCCGCTTTGGATTTTATCTTCGCCGAGAATAGCGATAAGAGGCAGGGTAAAGTTAAGGGTAAACGAAACAAGCGAGACAAAACAGCGTCTGTCTAAATCGGGATGAGGATCAAGACGAATGATTCAAGTGCTTCCCCCATTTTCTCATTTGGATGTTGCGCGAGAAGAGTTTAGAAATGATCAAGCCCGACGACAAACTCCTCAAGTTGTGATTGATCGTCTCTAGCGCTCATTCGTCCTGCTCGCGTGACTTGCTATTATCCGCCCACACTTAAGATGTATTTATGTGTGTGTGTGTTTACAGGGGGAGGAAGGGAGAGACCCTCATTATCGGTGAGTGTTTAATGTCATCTGTGACATCTTAAACAAATAGCGACGTGCTGGGAGTTGAACGCTTCAGAGCCCCGGACGAGATCAAACCTACTAATCCCCTTGCAGCCAATCACATTCAGATGTTCCCGGAAGGCATCTGCACATGCGACTTTGTCCTAGTCGAGCAAAAAGGTATTGAATTGCTTCAAAAATGTTTGTTTGCAATTTACCGCCAGATTTTGGGTTCTGGTCTATAATATGATCAACAAGTGGATGTTGTTTTAAGACACATTTTGAAAAATATGGATTTTTTTTTTTATTGTTGTTTTCTTTTTATACTTTTTTCCCTTCCCGTTGCTGGTTTTTCCATATATTTTTTTTTCAACAACTCCCAGAACAGTTCAATTATTATTATTATTATTATTTATTATTATTATTATTATTATTATTAGTAGTAGTAGTAGTAGTAGTAGTAGTAGTAGTAGTAGTAGTAGTAGTAGTAGTAGTGGCAGTGGTAGCAGTAGGAGTAGTAGTACTGTATGATGATGATGATGATGAGTAGTAGTAATAGTAGTAGTAGTAGTAGTAGTAGTAGTAGTAGTAGTAGTAGTAGTAGTAGTAGTCGGAGGAATAGTTACTAATATTCTTAATATCATTATTATGAGTAGTAGTATTAGTCGCAGTCGTAGTAATTATGATTATTATTGTGATCATCATTATTATTAGTAGTAGTAGTAGTAGTAATTATTATTATTATTATTATTATTATTATTATTATTATTATTATTATTATTAGTAGTAGTAGTAGTAGTAGTAGTAGTAGTAGTAGTAGTAGCAGTAGTAGCAGTAGGAGTAGTAGTAGTAGTACTGTATGATGATGATGATGATGAGTAGTAGTAGTAGTAGTAGTAGTAGTAGTAGTAGTCAGAGGAATAGTTACTATTATTATTATTCTTAATATCAGTAGTAATAAGTAGTAGTAGTAGTAGTAATTATGAGGAAAAGAAGAAGATTGTGATCATCATTACTATTATTATTAGTAGTAGTAGTTATTATTATTATTATTAGTAGTAGTAGTAGTAGTAGTAGTAGTAGTAGTAGTAGTAGTAGTAGTAGTAGTAGTAGTAGCAGTAATAGTAGTGATTATTATTATTATTAGTAGTAGTAGTAGTAGTAGTAGTAGTAGTAGTAGTAGTATCATCATTATTAGTAGTAGTAATAATTATTATCAACATCATTATTATTATTGGTAGCAGGAGTAGTAGTACTAGTAGTAATTATTTTTGTATTTTTATTCTTATTATTTAGTCACGGGTTGATTTATTTTCCAGGTTTTTTTTTTTTTGTGGTGTACTGCAGCAACAAAATAGATTATCTCGACTCCCGCAATTATCAGTGTGAATGTTAGTTTCAACATCCCGTTTTTGATTTGGCTCGATTCAATCAGAGGCGTCCCAGTCAGTGACGCTTATCATAAAAGACAAATCACACAGAACACAACGTTAATCACCAGATGACGCATGACGGCCTGTTACAAGTTACGTCCCCGGGGTGCCATTAACTTTTAGTGGGGCGTGAAGGAGAAAGAGAAGAAGAAAGCTTTTGTTGCATCTCAAAAAGGTCACGCGCGACAACAAAGTGTTTCGTTGAAAAATAAATAAAAAAATAAATAAATAAAACAAAATAAATAAATAAACGATGGCGACGCGCTGTGAGAAGTGTCACTCGTGTTTCCGACGTGAGAATCCTGAGCAGATTGGTGTCACCTCGTAGAGCCGCCTTTAATAAGAGGCTGTCACGTTGGATTTGACAGATAAATGCCACAGCTTTCACAATGTAAAGGAAATGAGATACGTTTTCATTGTTGGAAATCTTTACATTTCTTTGGAGGCGAGTTACAGAGGCTGTAAAGTGCTATTGAAACACAATAAGCCTTCGTGGAGTGTCACATTTTATGTCATCGGCGTATCCATTAAGACAACTGATAAGTCGCACTGCGAAATGACTCGCTGTTAAGGCGTGCTGCTAAAATACACTGTGAAAAGTAAGTATGAATATTATAAAAAGGAATTCTGAAACAGCAAAATGTGTTCCCTTTTTGAATGGATTATTTTTTTATGATTCTTGTTCTTTTTAGAAGTTGACTTCTTAGAAGCAAGAGTGCACTTGGCAACGTTGTACTGTAGCGCTAAGGTAACTCCTTTGCCGGATGGGAAAAATCACATCAATGTTTTCACCATTGTACTTTTGTGATAGTGGCATTTCCAACAAAACATACCAGAAAGATCTTTTATAATCCTGACAAGACTGGGATGAAACGCCACCAGAAAACGGACAGAAGAAAGAGTAATTCACGACTCTGAACAATAAAAAAGGTCAAAGTGAATGTTCGGAATTCTTGTTCAATTGTTAGTTGACGGACGGGTACTGACAGAAAGAGAAGAAGCGACAGTCAACCAATGTGATAGGTCAGCTTTGATGCTTTTTGACGAGTTTATCGAACCTGACCTATATGGCAGGAAGAAAACAAAACTATGATTTTCTCTCCCATAGAGAGCTTGATAACTAGCACGATAGCTAACTCGATAGCTAGCTCGATAGCTAGCTTGATAGGTAGCTCGATAGATAGCTCGACAAATAGCTTGACAGATAGCTCGACAGATCGATATGTAGTTCACTAGTAACTCGCTCGATAGGTAGCTCGATAGGTAGCTCGATAGGTAGCTCGATAGCTAGCAAAATAGCTAGCTCGATCGATAGCTCGATAGATCGATATAATACTAGATATCTAGTTCACTAGTAACTAGCTCGATAGGTAGCTCGATAGATAGCTCGATAGATAGCTCGATAGATAGCTCGACAGATCGATTGATAAGTAGATATCTAATTCACTGGTAACTAGCTCAATAGGTAGCTCGATAGATCGACAGATAACTAGATATCTAGTTCACTAGTAACTAGCTCAATAGGTAGCTTGATAGCTCGACGGATCGATAGATAACTAGCTATTTAGTTCACTAGTAACTAGCTCAATAGGTAGCTCGATCGATACCTCGATAGCTAGCTCGATATATAGCTTGACAGATCGATAGATAACTCGATATCGAGTTCACTGGTAACTAGCTCGATATATAGCTCCATAGATAGCTCAATAGCTTGATAGCTCGATAGCTTGATCGATCAATCGATCAATAGATTAATGATAGATAAATAACTAGCTAGATCACTAGTAACTATCGAGATAGTTAGCTGGACAACTAGATAGTTAGCTAGATAGAATACTATTAACTATATTCCACCAATCACACTTTGGATTTACTTGTGGTTGTGTCAGAAGAGTAACAGACTCAAGCGAATCAATCGAGTAGCTGTCCAAGGTGCTGAAACTACACCTTGACTTTTTCCAATGCATTGGAGTCAATGGAAAAAAAACAAAACCCGAACAAATTCAGGAACGGCGCTCTCCGTCATATTTTCAATTCCCAAATAAATTCGTGAATGGCTGTGAATGAGCTAAATTTGGCATATTTCCGTATTGTTATGAAATAAATACATAAATAAATAATTGTATGGATATGAATAGACCATTATTTGCCCGACAGGAAACTGACCTGAGTTGTTTTCTCCCGCCTGTTTACTTGACTTGTAACAACACACCAGGGACGTTGTTTCACACGTTTTCTAATGCATATTTTGCAAACAAAGGCGGCAATTGCATTTGAATGAATCTTTCATAGTATACTGTAGGTCGTTTCCCAACGCTCAATGCACGACGCGGTGATGAAACATGCCTGTTTATTACAACATCATTGCCTCCCGTCCATTTGCCGGACGTCAAAATATTTTGATCTCTTGCGGGCCATTAATATTTTAAATGTACATGTATTGAATATTATAAGTGTGAGTAGTGTTGCATTCCTCGCTCCCCCCAGCCTTACTACCCCCCCGGTGGGCCGCTTTGGCGTCATCAATAATTCAAAACACACTAACTCGCAGATGCGCTCGCCTGCCTAGCCGCTAACAAGCTAGCAGATCACTTAGGTTCAAAGTCTGTGCACGAGACCAAGTTGAATATGAGAGTCAAACCGCCCCAGTTGCAAAAATAGACAATTCCAAAAATATGAAAACCAAATTAGAATTTTCCTAAACTAAGATATGAAGCCGTCGTGCTCGGGTACGGTCGTCGCTTGCCTTGCCGCACGTCTTATTAGCCCTCTCATCCGTGATGTCAATTGCAGATTGCGAACAAGTAAACAACAAGGCTGCTCAGCACACACCATCTGGGATTGCCGGCTTCAATTTACCTCGTCAAACAATCTCCCATCCTCATTGTTTCCATCTGCATCTTTGTTATTTATCCGTCTTGCTATCTCCCCTTTGTTTTTTCCTGATAATCCTCCCCACCAACCCCCGCCCCTCCATCACTATTCCGAGTTTCATCCTCTCTCTCCCCAACATCCATCCGTCTTGCTTTCCGTTCACCCTCCGGTGCCCCGCCTGCCCACACTCTTCCACTGTGACTTCTAATTGTTTTTGTATTGCCTCAAAACACCCCCCAACCAGCTTCCTCACACCCGCTTTGGAAATCATCCATCATTATCCCGTCTCTTCCTTCTTCTGTCCTATAGCTGTACGTGTTCTGTACGAGTTTCGGTTTTGGGTTATAATAATAATAATAATAATAATAATAATAAATTTAATATCTAAGCGCTTTTTAAAACTCTCAAGGTCACTTAACAGTCACAGGATAAGTTTTTCTGTGGGTGAGCAGCGGCAGCCACATGCGCCAGCGTTACCTCAACCCGGAAGTAACTCAAATAGAATAGTATGACAAATACAGTAAAGTCTCGTTATATCGATATTCAAGGGAGTCCGAAAAAATATCGATATAACCGGGACTATCGATATATCCGACCCTGTTTGCATGTAATTTTCTCCGTGCGTGCATAGAAATAGTATCGATATAACCGGGACTATCGATATATCCGATATCGATATAACGAGACTTTACTGTAGATAGAAAGCTAGCTAGCAAGCCAATAGATAGCTAATAGCTAGCCAGCTAGATAGCTAGCAAGTCTGTAGCCATACTGTAGATAGCTAGATAGATAGCAAGCCACCTAGATAGCTATATAGCTAATAGATAGCTAGCAAGATCGCTAGTTAGCTGATACACTGTATTATCGGCACCCAAGCATGAAAAAACAAAACATGAACAAATTGAGGAATGGAGCTCGACATCATATTTTCAATTCCCGAATAAATTCGTGAATGACAGTGAATGAGTTAATATATTGGTAATAATAAAAAAAATGTAAAAAAAAAAAAAAAAAACAGCCTACAGTGGAATTATGAAATACTACTTGAGAGCTAATATATAGCTAATAGATAGCTAGCTACAGCTAGTAGTGATTATGGAATATTGACTGTTGGGGTAATTCGCTATACGAACATCTTTAAACATCTTTTTGCATCATATCGTTTTGGTTTGGACTTCCTGATATGTCATCCTGCCTTCCTTTACATGATGTCACATCCCATTACGGCACATCCTATTGCGTCACACCCTGACCGTTATATAAATGCTCTCCCAGTCCGTCTCTGTCCGCTGTCTTCAAGATTAAACTAACTTTCTGTCCAACACCTGGCTTCCTGCTGATTTATCTATCCTCTGCCATCACCACCCGTAGAAGCGATGTTCAAAAAGTGTGAAAATTGGCATATTCTAAATGTTAAAACAATTTTGGAAAAACCCACACGAGAATCTAGTGGGCGTGTACGTAAAGCCACTTGCGTGCAACTTCCCTTGAGGTTAACGATAACGCTCGACACTGACTATTTCCTAGAAGAAAAAAACAAACAAACAATATGTCATATCTCCACATCTCAATGCCATGCGTAGGTGAGCAGCTTGATTGCCTCCCTTACCGATGCCGAACAACTCACGCGTGTCTACTCGCGATAGTCAAACAAGACGCTAACCTCCAACATCGCCTTTATTGTTCTCGCGTCACATCATATCACCCAGCGCGTTGCCGTACGCTCGCGCTCGTTGAGCTCACGCCCGATTTGGACAAATATTGCGTGCATCCGCTCCCCTTGGGGAATGTACTTCAGTACGCTTATTTTTTTCCACCACATGCCTTGCTGGTCCATGGGAAATGAATATAAATTACTTGAATAGATGTGAAAAGGCCACTTGCGCGCCATGTCATCCCTTCTTGTTTGAGGATGAAAGGAGCCATGGGAAAATAGACATAATGGCATTCAAATGCCTGAACGGTGATGACAACGCCATGTGGGAATTTGGTGGAAAATCATATACAAATAAGCGTCTTGTCATAACAGATTGGACGAAAATAGACAGGCTGCCTTGAAAATTACATTTGACCACGTCAAACTCCAAGCCAAGACCTCCACCAATGTGAATCACATGCGCCTGCTTTGACCAGGTGAACTTAAAGGACAACCGACGTCTCCGGACAAGTTGTGTCCATAATTTGTAAAATTGCTTCAAATGACTTCTACTGAGCGTATTTTACAAAGATTCCGCTGAATATTCAGGAGGTCTTGTTTTTGAGTTGGTGACGAGTCCGTACGTGACGTCGCTGAAGGAACGCCCCTGACCGAAAAAAGGACACATTGTAGCAGTCCTTCCATCACGTCAATATATTTTGCTGTACTTGTTTGGTCTGAAAACGTCATGTTGCATCAAAAAGAGTCAGAAGAGGGCGACCAAGCTCCATGTAAGGAATTTATCAGCCTGTGGAAACGGGAGCTTGGTCCGGAGCTTGGTCGCCATTTTCTGCCTCTTTTTGGGTGATACATTTCCCCCCAATGTTGCCTCAAAATGGCACGGAATAAATTATTTAATCAATTGCAAACATCTATGCTTTCCTCTTCAGAACTACAGTAAAGTCTCGTTATATCGATATCGGATATATCGATAGTCCCGGTTATATCGATACTATTTCTATGCACACACGGAGAAAATTACATGCAAACAGGGTCGGATATATCGATAGTCCCGGTTATATCGATATTTTTTCGGACTCCCTTGAATATCGATATAACGAGACTTTACTGTATTTGAATCATATTCATAACTGGATGTGTAACAAGAAGCATATTCTCCAAATCCGAAGCCATTGTTTTGATTCTCCGGCAATGCAAGACGTCTTGGCGTGACGTCACGAACTGGGGGCGGGACTTTCTGAAAATGCCCAATTCGCAGCTCAATTTTTTGCAGATTTTGGACACTTTAAGTCATTTTTATTGGTGTTTTGCAACTGACGCCTCCAGACAAGCTGTGTCCATAATTTGTAAAATCACTTCAAATGACTTCTACTGAAGTATTTTACAAAGATGCCACCGCATATAGCTATATTTTACGTTTCAAGACTCTCGCTGAATATTTGGGAGTCTTGTTTTCGAGTTGGTGAAAACTTAGTGTTGAACCATGAGGACGGTGAAATTAGAAGAACACATAAATAACGCGATGGTGAATCGTTGCGTGTTGCACCAAGACATGTATTTGATACTAGTGGACACAAATTCCCAGCAGACAAACCAGCCCATTTCCAACGGTGCTTGGGCGCCATCTTGTGCATTTTCTGGTACGCTACATTGGAGTCCTGATGGCTGGAATTGATACGGAAGGACTTCTTTAATCGATTGCAAACATTTATGCTTTCCTCTTCACAACTATTTGAATCATATTCAAAACTGGATGAGTAACAAGAAAACATCTCCAGAATCTGAACACTCTGAAGCAATTGATTCTAGAGCAAGGCAAGACGTCCTGGCGTGACGTCACGAACAAGGGGGTGGGACCTTCTGAAACTGGCCATTTCCGGGGTCATTTTGAAGTAGTTTTGGACACTTTAAGTCATTTTTATTGGTGTTTTGCATTTGAATAAAAATATCATCCTGCGTGTTTTGGGTATTTTAGATGCTATAAAACATTTTTCTGATGTCAGTTAGGAAACAAAAACATGGTGTCGCTTGTCCTTTAAGTATCACAAATACATGCATCTTTTTCACCTTTTTTTCTTAAGAATATCCTGCAAGAATATATATTATTTGATGTGTAGAAGGTACTGGATTAGCCTTTATTCGTCTCGCAGTAGCGAAATTTACATTTCATAGCAGCAAAGTGATGAAAAATAAGAGGAAAGGAAGAAGGAGAAAAACTAAATACATGAGCTGCTGTAAAGACGCCATCTGACACTGTCTACTCGAGCGCCACTTTGAATTTACAGCACATATGAATATTCCAAAATATTCATATTTAAAAAAAAATCCAAAATGCTATTTGTAAAGAATAATGAGACAGAGTTATGGGATTAAGAAGTGATCTTCTTACTTCTTTTAAAACAGGCAATGTCATGTGTCAGCGGGCATATTATACCCGATGCTTCTCTTTAATTATTTTTAGTGAACGTGGCGGAACATTGGCGGCATCATAATTACATGAAATAATTATTCAAGAAATTCCCTGTGCTGTCAACAGTTATCTAGACCTCATCTAACGTACACCCGAACATTCACCGTAACGTTAAACCAAGTAACTAATCCCCACCAATAAAACTTTGACCCAAACGACACATAAGCTCACGACCCGCAAAGAAGCCGCCTGCGCATCTCTTGCGCTATCCATCCCACTTAACGGAAATTTCCATGTCATGGCCATCTGTATAGCGCACAAGCAACATGTCGTCTCACCGTGTCGCCTTGTCTCTTTATGCTCAAAGCGCATTATGCATGCTGAGGTATTGCCACAACAGCGGTGTGTGCAATAAACACCACACACTCCTCCCTCAGGGGAGAAAAAAAAAACATATTGCCATGACAACTAGGGATGGAACTGCCAATCAGTTGGGGTCCGCCTCCCTTGGGGAGGGTAAAAGTCTGTGTACAAAACAAACGTGAGAAAGACGATCAGCATTGAGGTTGAAGATATTTTTGTTTTTGTCTACATTGCATACTATGCATTTTCACATGAGGATAAAAAATACAGTGATACCTCAGTTTTAGTTTACGAACATTTCGTCTTACGAACTTTAAATTTGCGAGAATATGATCTTGGCATACGTTTTCGGCAAACGAACCCAACCACACCGAGCGCCACGGTGGCTGGTGGACTATTTTTCGGCAGAAGAACACCAAACCACTCGGTGGAACAGCGCCAGGATGGCTGGCGGACTCGTTTTCCACACCCCTTTCCTTGAGTGCGGACATGGTTTGTTATCAAGGATACTTTTGCTATTATTGGGCCGAAAAAGACCCCACCGCAGGCTAGTGTTCAACCGAAGAGGACACGGTCGAGCAGAAGAAGGAGATCATAGAGAAACACAAACGAGGTGTGCATTTGTGTGACTTAGCGTCCCAGTACCAGTATGCTAAGTCGACCATTGCTACATGTAGCTGAGGGAGGGTATTTCTGTGTTGTGTAAGCAACAGTTTCAGGGAATAGAAGAGGTTGAAAAACTTCTGTTGATTTGGATTAACGAAAATCAGCTCGCAGGAGACCGTGTTAGTGAGGCTATTATCACCGAGAAAGCAAACTTCACTCGGATGTCATCAAGAGGCAACTACATCAACGACCATCACAAAGGTCAATAAAATGACTTATATAGTACAGTTTATTTCTTTAATTACAATACAAAAGCACATTTATTATAAATAACATAAGGTATATTTTGTGTAGTTTTAAGGCTTATGTAGTTGAAAATTGTGTTTTATGGGGACCTGGGAACGGATTATTCTCATTTTAAAGGTTTCCTACGGGAAATTGATGTTTGGAAGGCACACTTTTCATCTTAAACACTTTCTAGGAACCAATTAAGTTTGTAAGATGAGGTATCACTGTATAAGCATTTTTTTGGGGGGGGCATGTGTTTTTTTACAAGGCATAGGGTGCATTGGAAGGACACAAACACAATAATATACAACTAACTAAACTAAAATGACCTATCGTCTTCACAAAGAAAATATAATTTAACCCTTTAGATATCAAATTTGGTCATGCTAAAATATGACTTCAAATATGACGGTGAAAATGGTATAATTATGCAATTTCTAGTATAAAAGACCGATGAAGTTTTCCACTGTCAGTCGCCCTCCATGACCATTTGCCCGCCGTTCCTCTAACCTCCATCTTGCCATGTACAAACTCTTTCCCTTCCTCACCTTGCTTCCACTGTCAGATTAAACTGTCTATCCTGCTGTCCCCCCTTTAAATCCCCCCGTTGCGCACCACCCCGGGCTGTGTCTGTGTGTGTGTGTGTGTGTGTGTGTGTGTGTGTGTGTGTGTGTGTGTGTGTGTGTGTGTGTGTGTGCGTGTGTGTGGTATGTGTTGGCAGGCCAGACACGCTTAGTGAGCATTAAACTGTCACCCATTTTAAAAGGCACAGAGGTGTGCTGCGGGGGTGGCGGCCATGTAGAGGGTAAGAAGAAGAAGAAAAAAAAGAAAAGGTCTGGTGCTTGGAAATGTATCCATGACACATTGCTAGTTAGTGTCATTAAAAAAAAAAACTTCCTCTGAGAAGGTCATGATCAGATCTTTGTCAAATATTTCGACAATTATGAATCAAAGCGACAATAGCGGCGGTTGAAGCGTAACGCATCCAGTAGATCAGAATCCGAATCAGAAAACCTTTATTCGTCCCACAATGGGGACATTTGCAAATTAGATGGAGCTTTTTTTGTTTGTTTACTTCAAGATGGCCTGCGAGAGTGGCTGCCTTTACAGCAGCTCCTGTATTGTGTTGTTGCTGCTGTGAAATGTATATTCCTCCACTATGAGACAAATAAAGGCTCATCTGATCTAATCTATTCTACTCTAAAGGGTATACCATACAATTAACTCATTCCCGACCATTCCCGAATTTATTCGGGAATTGAAAAGTATAACGCGGAGCGCCATTCCCGAATTTGTTCAGGTTTTTCTTGCCACCAGTGCCGATAAAGCGCTAGTCAGACCTTTGGCAATGTTTTCCCCTTCCACGAAGGGGCAGCATTTGCCTTTTGTCCATTTTAGCACTTTGTTACAGCTTCAGCTGTTGTTAAAGCACTATATCGACCAATATGTATGTATTGCATTGTATTTGGTACAGCCACACCCATTTCAAGCTCAGATAACTCCAGACCCATATAACTTAGGAATTAACTCTTCGTTGTTATGATAAAATAAGATAGTCTAAGGTTTTTTTACGCTGAATGTAATTGTTTCTGTAGTTCTAAAACTCAATATTCTGTGGGTCCTGTAATTTGAGTGAAAATGACAAAAACCCTGGCACCGGAGTGGACACATTTTTGCATATTTTCTGGCAGTGAATGAGTTAAACATATTTAAAAAGCATCTGCCTTACATATTTTACTCCCCTGCATGAATCTTATCAGCACACGTCTTCTCGTATTCCATTTTAGTTCGCTTCTGTGACTCGGCTCTCATGGTGACTTTCTCAAAGACACGTCTGATTGGACACCTGAGTCCATCTTTTTACTTTTCTATGTTCCGATGATTGAGACAGATGGATGAAACGCATCACATCAAGGACATGAAGGAGAGATGAAAATTCGATACTCAAAATTGGTTTCTCCGATCTTGCTCCTCACCCAAAAAAAAAAAATATATATATATATATATATATATATATATATATATATATATATATATATATATATATATATATATATATATATAATCAACTTTTTCTGCTCCATAGTAACGCCACACCTTAAAATGTTCTAATCCTTTTAGCATTACCATATTATCATTGTAACTACTTCCGCACATTTGCATTCACACTGGCCGGACGAGAGAGAACATCCTGAATCATTTAATGTCTAAATGAGTACCCTGCTGACTCCAGCAGTGCTACTGTACTGCGCTTGAGCTTGCGCGAGATAGATGTTGTCTGTTAGAGCGTAAACGAAAACTTTCCGCGCGCTAGCTAGCGTGTCGGGTCGGCATTGTGCGGTCTCCGGCTGCAACGTCAGCATCCCACTGCAGTCACCGCATTATTTTTTTAATCCAATCACGTTAAGTAAAACGCACCTGACATAAGCCTTCTGCACACGCCGCCACAATGGAGTCGACTGAGGATTTCCGACATGCTAGTTTTATTTATTTATTTGTCCCCCCCCCCACTGATAGTGGTGTGTACGTTTTCAATCCGTTTTAGCATTTAGCATTACGAGGGTTTACAATTACTTTTCTAGATTCATTATGACTTCATGGGGAAAATTCTTTGAAACGTCCAAACAGGTTGGATAAATATGGTCGACTTCCAAGGGTCTGACATGATTACAATACAATACAATACAACATAATACAATACAATACATATTTATTTATATAGTTTATATCTAGATTTAGATAGATTACGGGATACCAATTGCTTCATCTCAAAAAAATGTGTCCACTCCAGTGTTAAGGTTTTTGTCATTGTAACTCGAATTCCAGGACCCACAGAATATTGGATTTTAGGACTATGTAAACTTTACTTTACACTTTCTTCTTTCATCAGAAAAAAAGAGTTAATTCCTAAATGATATGGGTCTGGAGTTATATGAGCTTGAAATGGGGGCAGCTGTCGAAAACACAATGCAATACAATCTATTGGTTCATATAGCGCTTTCACAACATATAAAGCTGGAAAATGCGCTAACATGGAAAAAATGGAAATGCTGCCCCCTCATGGAAAGCAAAAGCATTGCCAGAGGAAATGGCCAGAGTTTTATCCGCACCCAAGCATGAAAAAAACAAAACCCGAACAAATTGGAGAATGGCGCTCTGTCATATTTTCAATTCCTGAATAAATTTGTGAATGGCAGTGAATGAGTTAAAGGGGGTGAGCTCAGGAAAAAAAGTGCAGAAGTGTACTGTGAGTGTATGTTGGATGAGAAGTGTGTGTGTGTGTGTGTGTGTGTGTGTGTGTGTGTGTGTGTGTGTGTGTGTGTGTGTGTGTGTGTGTGTGTGTGTGTGTGTGTGTGTGTGTGTGTGTGTGTGTGTGTGTGTGTGTGTGTGAGAGTGTCAGAGTTGTGGGGCAGAAAGCATTGAGCAGGTCTGCAAGAGCGAGATAAGAACACTTCGAGTGTCACTACAAGACACTACATTGATCTGCGGGAGACGAGGCGAGAAGACGGAAAGGGAGGTGGGGGTGAAGGAGGGTCGGAAGCGGGTGTGATTAGTGTGAATAATGGACTTCTAAACACAATTCCACATGCACTTAAATTGTTCTTATAAATAAACTCGGTTCGCTATCTACCTGCCACATAAATAAAACCATTTGCAAAAACCCAGCGAGGGAGCCACAATACCATATTGTTTATGCTAAGTGAGAGGACTTTATTAATATTCAACAACGGCGAGAGAGGGGATATGACAACCCCGTTGTGAGAACCTAAATTTCAAGGCTTTACACAAAATCTAATTTTTAAATATCTTAGAGCAGTGATGGGCAACTTCAATGCTGGCCGGGCCACTATTTATTTATCTATGTATCTACTTATTGATTTATGAATGTATCAATGTATCGATGTATCTATGTATCTATGTATCTATGTCTCTGTTTATATATTTATCTATTTATCCATTTATCCATCCATGTATTCATCCATCCATCCGTGTATTTATTTATTTATTTATTTATTTATTTATTTATTTATTATATAATTAGCTATTTATTTACCTATTTCTTTATTTAATTAGTTATTCATTTTGTCATGTATCTATTTATTTAGTTGTGTATTTATTTTTATATACAGTAAAGTCTCGTTATATCAATATTCAAGGGAGTCCGAAAAAATATCGATATAACCGGGACTATCGATATATCCGACCCTGTTTGCATGTAATTTTCTCCGTGCGTGCATAGAAATAGTATCGATATAACCGGGACTATCGATATATCCGATATCGATATAACGAGACTTTACTTTATTTATCTATTTATCCATTTATCCATCCATCTATTTATCCATCCATCTATTTATCCATCCATGTATTCATCCATCCATCCGTGTATTTATTTATTTATTTATTTATTTATTTATTATATAATTAGCTATTTATTTACCTATTTATTTATTTAGCTATTTTATTTCTTTATTTAATTAGTTATTCATTTTGTCATGTATCTATTTATTTAGTTGTGTATTTATTTTATATAATTAGCAATGCATTTATCTAAATAGCTATTTATATAATGGGCCATTTATTAAATAATATAAAAATAGAAAAACATTCTAATTCGGTAACTTAGATTGTTGCGTAAAAAGCCAATCCAGCGACCACACATGGTCTCATTAGCATCCGCCGCCATAGCAACCCGCATCCGCAGCTAGAACCGGCTACCGTAGCCGCAGACTTTACAGAGCAAGCCGGCCTTTGTGTACTGTAGAAAAGTGACTAATGAGAGTCCGAGAGCAGACATTGAGAGGAGAATAGGGATTGATTCTAATGAGCTCAGCCAAACATTAATGCCATGTGGCGACAGTCATTTGAAGGTTTGAATCTTGAGAAGAAAAAAAAGCTTTCATGGCGTAGGATTTTCTGAAGCTGCTGTCTTAGAAGTACAGATATGTAGACTGGGTGTGAGCAAAAATTACCAAAATGAAAGATGTTTTTGTCAAAAATGATTTGGCAATAATGTGTCATTTTTAGGACTTTACATAGTGGGATTGGACGTCCCACGCTAAATGTTATTTTAAGTTATTAAAAAAAAAACTTTATTGACTCTTAACAGTGTCTGAAACTCATGACAAAAAGTTAGCGGACACCAGGGCAGATAACTCTGAAAAGTTGTCTGCCCGGCCATAAAGTTGCCTACCCCATTTTTCACAACTTGAAACACAATAAGACGACGAAAAAAAAACACTGTTGCAAAGTATTAAGGATTTTTTTATTTTTTATTAAGGATGTACCTACCACAAATGCTCCCTTGCTTAATTTATCGTAAATATCACTTGCTGATGTTTTTGCTCCAGTTGTCGTTTACCCAAACACTGTTCGTCATGTTGCACAATACAATGTTTGCGTTGCATCGCCTGCTACAAGCCACGTGAACTCCATGATGCTTTTGTTAATAATAATGATACATTTATAAGAGCCTTTCAAAACTCTCAAGGACACTTTACAGTCACGGGATAATGTACGTTTATGTTTTGTAGCGTCATAAATTTTGTTAGCTTCTTTTCAATCTTTCTTCTGGGGCTGAGGTTCTGTACATCTACTTTGGAAAACAATATGCAAATGCACGACCTTATAACGCTCGGGAAAGACCGGAAGCACGAAGCGGGCTTCCGGTTGGCTGCCGTGCCGCGTATGCAAATTGACAAACGAACCAAAATTCCTAAAATTTCCAAACCGGACGAGGATTTCAAAATCGGAATAATTTATTCCGATGTCTTCGTTCAAACGTTTGCTTGATTTAATAAAGTAAAAATTTGATTTGAAAAGAAAAAAAAAAATATATATATATATATATATATATATATATATATATATATATATTAGTTTTTTTTTTTTTTTTTTTTTTTTACTTGAAGAAGTTGTCGGCCAACCGGGCGGAGACGTTTTGTAAGTTGTACGCCCGACATAAAAGTTGCACGCCCCGGGCGTCCGGGCTGATGCTATTTCCGACACTGCTCTTAACTGTATTACCCAAATTGCAACGGGCAAGACTTGAATTTCACCTCTGACAGTTTTTGGGGCCCTCGTTCTCAGCGATAGTTTAACCCCTCTTAGCCTTGTTGAGGAGAGTGACAGAGACATGACTAATCCGCAGATGACGAGTGGCTTTTCCTGCCCCCCCCCCCGCCTCCGTCCTGTTCAATCGCCATGCAGAGCCACTTGGGTAGAAAACACGCTGGGATGGAATAATAATGCTCATCAATAGCGTCACGTCAATACTGACATCATACATCCATATGGAAATTAAATTATATTAATTTGAAGTCGGTTCTCCAAATGGGAATTAAAGTGTCATGGGAGGTTTTGATTGGAATGATGATTCGTAACACAATGCAAAATATGCATTTGTGGTACAGATGTTATTTATGTACATATAAATGGACAAAAGGCAAATGCTGTCAACTCGTGGCAGGAAAAAACATTGCCAGAGGTCTGACCGGCGCTTTATTGGCACCTAAAATAAATAATAATAATAATAATAATAATAATAATAATACATACATGCATACATACATACATACATACAAACATACATACATACATACATACATACATACATACATACATACATACATACATACATACATACAGACAGACAGACAGACATTTCCAAGCGCCTATCAAAACTCTCACATACACTTTACAGTTACGGGATTTTTTTTGTGCGGGTGGACCAATTCGGGAATGGCGCTTCACGTCACACTTTTTAATTCCCAAATAAATTCGGAAATGGCAGCGAATGAGTTAATGGCCACATCGAGCATGCATGTGAAAGTCCCCCCTCAAACTCCCCCAATCGATCCAATCAATGAAGCTTACCTCGACAGACGGGAGCGGGGAAGTCCCACACGGCCGTGTTGCCTGCATTGAGCACGCAGGTGAGTGTGGCGTGGCCGTCCAGGACGTAGCCGGACACGCAGCTGTAACGCACGCTGTCCCCTACGGCCAAGCGCCCGCCGCCACTGAGCACCGCTTTGGGCGGGACGCCGGGGTTCCCACAGGATGTACTGTGGAGTTCTGCGGATACACACAAAAGAAAATAGGGAGTCAATTTAAAGGACAACCGACACCGCCATACAAGTTCCGTCCATAATTTGTAAAGTGACTTCAAATGACTTCTACTGAGCACATTTTACAAAGATTCCACCGCATATAGCTATATTTTACGTTTTAAGACTTGCGCTGAAGATTCATGAAGTCTTGTTTTCGCATTGATGTCGATGCCGGAACTGACATCACGTTGGTTATGCCCGTGACCGAGAAAGCGACACACAATTCATTTTGGGCACTTTTTTTTTCGGCTGAAAACACCATGTTGATCGCGAAATTAGAAGGAAAACTACATAAATAATGTAATGGTGAATCGTTGTGTGTCACAGCCAATTGCGGTAACACGCATAAAGAAGGTGTAAGTTTACACAAATTACCAACGGACAAATCAGCCCATTTCCAACGGAGCTTGTGTTCAATCTAGTGCATTTTATGGGTGCTACATTGGAGCCCAGACGGCTCGAATTGATATGGAAGGACTTCTTTAATCAATTGCTAACATTTATGCTTTCCTCTTCAGAACCATTTGAATCATATTCATAACTGGATGAGTAAAAAGAAAGCATCTTCTCCGAATCTGAACTCTCTGAAGCCATTGTTTTGATTCTGGAGCAAGGCAGTTTGTGAAAGAGTATCCTGGCGTGACGTCGCGAACAAGGGGGCGAGACTTTCTGAATCTACCCAGTTCCAAGCTCATATTGTGGCAGTTTAGGGACACTTTAAGTCATTTTTATTGGTATTTTGCATTTTACTAAAAATATCAGCCTTCGTGTTTGGGGTATTTTGGATTCTATAAAATGTTTTTCTAATGTCAGAACCAAAAAAATGGTGTCGATTGTCCTTTAACACAGTTACAGCGGTACATTTATGCTAATCGACAAGTATAATGTATCGCATCAGAGCGCATATGCATTTCAATTAGCAAGCGATTGATGACTGGAATGGAACTTGGAGAAGCCCAAACCCGGTCTATGATTCAACGGCCGGTTTGGAACACATATTTGGGCCAAAGCTAACCAGCTAACGAAAGTAATAATAATAATAATAATAATAATAATAATAATACAGTAAAGTCTCGTTATATCGATATTCTCGGGAGTTAGAAAAAATGTCGATATAACCGTACTGTCGATATATCCGTCCTGCGCCGAACTGCATTAAAAAAAGCCGCCAAAAGAGGGCATCCAAACGCCATAAAAGAAACGGAGCTGGCCATGACCTCGCCATTTTGTGCCTCTTTTTTTGGGGGAGGGTGAGAGATGTTCCCCCAATGTTGCCTCAAAATGGCACATATAATTCTTTAATCGATTGCAAACATGTATGCTTTCCTCTTCAGAACTACAGTGTATTTGAATCATATTCATAACTGGATGTGAAACAAGAAAGCATATTATCCAAATCTGAAGCCATCGTTTGGATTCACAAGCAATGCAAGACGTCTTGGCGTGAAGTCATTTTTATTGATGTTTTGCATTTGAATAAAAAGTGACATCGGTTGTCCTTTAATACACAGTATGGAATGTATGGTAATTTTCAAAATCATCACGCTTCAGCAGACAAAACAAGAAACATTGTTGCAAAAAACGATTGCATTCATATACAGTACAGTGGGCATGTACACAACACAACAGGGAAACTGCAACGCTTACATCTTACTGTATTATGTATGCAGTTTAAAAAAGTCATCAGTCTTCTTCTGCTTCGTATTTTTACCTTTTAACACAAACACTTCAATCTCGTCTGCTACACACGAGCTAGCGTCTGAAAAAGAAAATGGCTCTGCTACACGGTAGCTGGTCACGTAACCAACTCATGTGACCAAGTCACGTGACCAAGTCGACCAATGGGGCGACCGTTGGCGTGTATCGATATTAACATAGCAAAATGGCCGGCGGGAGATGAAAAAGAGCACCGTAGTAACCGGATTATCGTAAAAACCAGGAACTAAACGTACTAAACGGAACTAATTATACATAAAAAGACTAGAAATGTGCACATGAAATGAAAATACTGTTGTAATAAGCAGTATTATCAATATAAACGATATCGATATAACGAGACTTTACTGTAATAATACATTACATTTTAAGTGCTTTTCAAAGCTCTCAAGGACACTTTACAGTCACAGACAAGCATAGGTACTATAATAAATAAAATGCAATTATAAATAGAAACAAGAGAGAGAGCTAAACAGAAAATGCAATTTTAAATAGGTGGGTTTGATATTGGTGGCTAATGTTTGCAATTTGAGCCGTTCTAAATCGTGTGCAACCGAACGGTAAGCAGCAATTTATCTTTGACTATTCTGACGAGCACGTCCGTCGTTTGAGGCCCTGCAGGGAGTGAGGCTTTCACACTCTGCCAAAAAAAAAAGGCGACAAGGCCAGTGAAGACGAGCAGATGTTTGCCTCCGTCACTGCCAGCGCAGACCACCGCGTCCCATGAGAGCATTTGTGCGCTCAGCGGGCATGGCGGCCAGTTTGCCGGAAAAAAAAACAAAGTCTTCTTGAAGTTTTGAAATTCACGACGACGAGGAAAAGCGCAGTCGCTGGGATGGAACCGACTGGTCTTGCCAACACCTTGACAAGTTTTTTGCAGCTCTGTCAAGGTGCGGGATTTTTGAAAGCAAATGGTCTCCCGGGCGCGAGTTAAATATGTTAGATGTCATCGAGACGGGAAAAGGGAAGCCCAAAACAGTTGAAAAGTCAATGTTGCTCAGCGTGGGTTGAACTTTCAAGTTTTTGATGATGACTAATCAAGCTAGTCTTATTTTTATGGACTTTAAGTCTGTCCTAGTAGGCTCTCAGTCGTACAGGAGTGGTCTATCGAGGAAAAGGTTCCTTCAGCCGTCATCTGTACTTCGTTGAAGTTTTTGGACGTTGCGATCTTCATCCGAAAAGCTTCGTCAGTGAACTAAAGTTGTGCTGGTAACTCTGGCCCTGTGTATAACCCTACTGAACAATGGTGGTGGTGCCAGACCTCTCTTCTGATAGTTCTAAGGTTGGGGGAGTAGTAGACTACTCCCTGAAGCCAATCTGATGACCTCTTTTGTACTGTCTGATGACATCTAAAGTCTATCCCTGGGTCAGTTTGACTCATCAGCTCTGGTATCATCTCATTAGCATGAATAAGCCTATGTGCTTACAACAGACCTTAGAGGTCTGTTGTAAGCACGGTCTAAATTAAACCTTACACCACCATGGTGGTTTAGTGAAGGGTTTTTGCCGTTTTATAGCAACACTTTTAGCTGCATATCCATGTCCGAAAAGTGAGGTAAAAATGAAATTTGACTGACGGATTGATCAATTTCGCAGAATGCATCCAAATCGGATGTAAATGGTCAGTGGGCGTTCAAAGTTATTGACAAAGTCCGAAATCAAGATGCATTTACTGGTACATATGGTGCTGTGTGTCCACTGGAGAGTGTGCTAGGGGGGCATTGGTGGAGGGGAGATGGGGCAGATGGAAACGCTCCGAGCCATAAAGCAGGAGACTGATGGGGAAAAAGGAGGACAAGTTCTGCTCTTACAATTTTCAGTGTGATTGATACAACGATGAAAGCGTGCGGATAGATAGGATTTAGGGAGGGTGAGCGGCGGGGAGCCGCGGAGAAATGATTGAGGGGGTGACCGGGATGGAAACAGATGGCTTGTGTTGAGGAAAGAAAAGAAAGATGCCTGCTGACCTCTGAAGCTCTTTGGCGGGCAAGCTGCTAAATCGTTAAGTGTACAAATTGAACTTAGCATCGGAGCGCTAAAAATGGACTGTGTCGCCTTTAATGCAAATGTGGGAGGGGCACGGTAGCAGACGTTAGCTTGCCGTGTGCAATTTTAGTATTATTATTATTCCCTTCACGATCAAACAGATGCTTAAAGGACAACCGCCACCTCTGGACAAGTTGCGTCCATAACTTCTAAAATCACTTCAAATGACTTCTACGGAGCGCATTGGACAAAGATTCCACCGCATATAGCGAATTTTTACCTTTTAAGACTCGCGCTGAATATTCAGAAAGTCTTGATTTCGAGTTGATGATGCCCTACGTGACGTCACGGAGGGACTGCCCGTGACTGAGAAAGCGACACATAATGCATTTTGGGTTTTTTTTTTCACCTGAAAACACAGTGTTTATGGCGAAATTAGAAGGAAAACTACACAAATAACGCGTTGGTGAATCGCTGTGTGTCGCAGCCAATTGCGGTAACATGCAAGGTGTAAATTGACATAAATTCACACCGGACAAATCAGCCCATTTCCAATGGAGCTTGTGCTCAATCTTGTGCATTTTCTGGGCGCTACATTGGAGTCCAGACTGCTCGAATTGATATGGAAGGACTTCTTTAATCGATTGCAAACATGTATGCTTTCCTCTTCAGAACTATTTGAATCATATTCATAACTGTATGAGTAACAAGAAAGCATCTTCTCAGAATCAGATTCTGGAGCAAGGCAGTTTGTGAAGGAGTATCCTGGCGTGATGTCACGAACAAGCGGGCGGGACTTTCTGAATCTCCCCAGTTCCAAGCTCATTTTGTGGGACACTAAGTCATTTTTATTGGTGTCTTGCATTTGACTAAAAATATCAGCCTACGTGTTTTGTGTATTTTAGATGCTATAAAACGTTTTTCTGATGTCAGTTAGGAAACCAAAAAAATGGTGTCGTTGTCCTTTAAATACATGCCGCAAAGTTGTTGTTGTACAAGCACCCCCAATGAGGAGCCGGTAGGCAGCGCCGATTGATCGCCACCGCGTAAATTAACAATTTTTACATTGCTCATTTATTTCTGAGATGCTTCACTACGGTTGCTCATCGCTCGCCTCCCGCTTTTGCAAAAAAAAAAAAACTACCGATATGAACGGCATCCATTACTAGGCTAATGAGGGCCGCCACGCTTAAAAAGTTTTTTTTGGGGGGAAAGGAGAAAAAACGAGCACATAATTGACTTAATGGCGGGATAAATTTCCATCCAAACGGGTTTCAGCTCGAGAGAAACCAGGAAAAATAACAGAAAAAAAACAAAGGATATTACCTCATTCACTGCCAGACGATGTGCAAAAATATGTCCACTCCAGTGCAAGGGTTTTTGTCATTTTCAATCAAATTCCAGGACTCACAGAATATTTAATTTTAGGACTACATAAACATTCAATGCAGCGGAAAAAAACTTAGACTCTCTTTTTTAGCTATTTTTTTTCCAATGTAAAGTTTATTATGATTTCGCAGGTCCATAAAGTCAATGAAAAGAAAAAAAAAGCATACAGCTCACTTCTACATCCTTTAATACTCTGGGAGTAGTTCCATCTTAAAATAACCAAAACTAGGTGAGTCATCCAAAACATGTAAGGACTAGCAATGTACTCAATAATACAACTGTGTAACCAATAATACAATAAAATGTAGACTCTCTTTTTTTCATCAAAAATAGTTAATTCCTAAATTATATGGGTCTGGAGTTATCTGAGCTTGAAATGAGGGCAGCTGTCCAAAATATAATACAATACTATAGCGCTTTAACAACAGCTGAAGCTGGAACAAAGCGCTAACATGGAAAAAAAGGGGAAATGCTGTCCCCTTGTGGAAGGGAAAAACATCGCCAAAGGTCTGCCCTGCACTTTATCGGCACCCAAACAAGAAAAAAGCAAAACCCAAACAAATTCAGAAATGGCGCTCGACGTCATATTTTCAATGCGCGAATACATTTGTGAATGGCAGTGAATGAGTTAATAGCAAGAGCACTATTCTTAGTTTGTCTTCCACTATTCATTGACATGTATTTATTTATTTTTTAACGCTTCACTGTAATTGATTATCTAGGGAGAAATAAAAGCCCAGGTAAACGCTTGCCTGTGCCTGTGCGCTGAGGATTGGAGGGGTGGTGATGGTGAGACAACTGCATCTCACTCCGTAACGACGTGCGTGTGACAAATGTGCATCAGTCTGCAGATGGGCCATAAAAGCAGCAGCTTGTAATGAAGCGACTGAGACCACATGATGGTTGTGGCGGACCAGAGGTGCGCGCGGGGGTTGAGGTAGCACCAGGCGGCCATAGAAAGACGGAGCGAGTAATTAGGGAGGAGGAAAAGGTGAGGATTAATAATTGAGGCCGTGCTGCGGTGCACCCATCTCGAAAGTCTGGCAGGGCCGCCGGCGACTGGATAAAGTGTTGTGGCGGAACTTTGAAATGTCCGTAAAGAGATGGAGATGACTTGACTTTCATTCTACAAAGCAGTAAGCCGCCTTGATATCAAGAGATTTTCAAGCGATTGATAGAGCGCCATTCCCAAATTTGTTCGGGTTTTGGTTTTTCTTGTTTGGGTGGCGATAAAGCGCCGGTCAGACCTCTGGCAATGTTTTCCCTTCCACAAGGGGGCATAATTGCTTTTTTACCATGTTAGTGCTTTGTTCGAGCTTCAGCTGTTGTTAAAGCGTTATATGTATGTATTATATTGTATTTTGTACAGTCAACTCCATTTCAAGCTCAGATAACACAAGACCCATATAACTTAGGAATTAAATAGTGTATGTTTTTTCTGATGAAAGAAGACATTGTATTTTGGACAGTCGCCCTCATTTCGACCTCATATAACTCCAGATCCATATAATTTAGGAATTACCTCTTTTTTTCTGATGAAAGAAGAGAGTCTAAGGTTTCTAACGGTGTACTGAATGAATGTTTATGTAGTCCTAATACTCAATATTCTGTGGGCCCTGGAATTTGCGTGACTGTGACAAAAACCCTGGCACTGGAGTGGACACATTTTTGCACAGTGTCTGCCAGTGAATGAGTGATATCCCGCTATCTCGCTAGCTATCTGGCTAGCTGTCTCGCTAGCTACCTGGCTATCTATATAGATAGCTATCTGGCTAACTACCTGGCTGGATATTTGATTGGCTATCTATTAGCTATATAGCTAGACAGCTATCTATTAGCTATCTATTAGCTAGCTTTCTATCTATTTTGCTTCCAGGTTGAGTGAACACTGGCACATGTGGCTGCCGCTGCTCACACACAGAGAAAACTGATACTATGACTGTAAAGTGACCTTCAGAGGTTTAAAAGGCGCCTAGAAATGAAATGTATTATTATTATTATCTAAAGTGTTTTTATGATGAACTGAATGTTTAAGTAGTCTTAAAACTCAATATTCATTGCATCCTGCAATTTGAGTAAAAATGACAAAAACCCTGGCACTGTAGTGGACACTCTTTTGCACATCGTCTGGCAGTGAATGAGTGAACAGGTTTTAGTGAAATGGATGACGTCAAGAAAATATTTGTTTCCCCCATCTCTGCCAGCGCCATCTTTGGTTAAAGAGAAGTCAAGGTTGTTTTTTGTGACTTTTTTTCTACCATGGCGTCTCGATGAATGCTCATCCTCAAAAAAAAAATCCTCAAAGAACTCAATTCTATTCCCATTTCCAACATATATTTTCCACTGCAGAGTCCTGCCCCTCCCGAGACGATTCGCTGCCTTCTCATCCCACCATGGATGCAAGTTCAAAATAGCCCTCACTTTGAAATCTCCCCCTTCACCCTCTCCAGTTCTTACCAGAACGGCTCCGTCACTTGAGGTGTACGAATCCTTTCCAGCACGGGTAATATTGAGAGCTTTTTCCTCTCGACTTCACCGTACGGAATTGTGAGGGAGAGTAGTCGCTAAGAGGAAAAGTCAATTCCTTGAAGCTCAGTCTCTAGATTTTTAGTGATTTGCCATATTACTTTTAGATATTAGGCACACACACACACACACATAAAAGTACACTATTATCCACTGTCAAAAGCAACAAATATAATTTCAGTAGCAACCATGTGGATGACAGTGAAAAGGTCTTTAGGTTTTTCTGCATGCTTTGAATAGAGCACCTTTCCAAAATAAATATTTGTATTATTACAAAAAAATACTTTTAAGTGCTGTTTGTGACTGACGAAAAGTGGCTTGAAATGACTGACTAAAATTCAGCGACCATTTTGGGGATGTATTATGAGATCCTAAAATGATTTCAAAAGTTTAATCACACCCTCAAGATCCATATATTTAACCCTCATATTATATTACGTGTAAATTGGCTGCCTTTACAGCAAGTCCTGTATTTTTTTTTGTACTTCTTCCTTTCCTTACCTCTTACGACTTTTACGACGATCCTCTTAAGACTTTGCTCCGGTGAAATGTAAATTTCTCCACTGCTGTATATATATATACAGTATATACACAGTATATATATATATATATATATATATATATATATATATATATTGTCATGATCTGGCGCTGTCGGCCCCGCCTGCAGCCTCGCAGGTGCTGGTCGTTTTAATCACTGACACTTAAAAGGACACCCGGCACGACCATCCGGTGTCGGTTCATTGTTTGCTGCATGTTTGTTGCATGCTTTGTCTGCAATTGCATGCATTGTATGCTGTGCATGTGTTTGTTTAACCTTGGCGGACTTTTACACTTGGTTTTCTTTTGATACTTTTTTCTGTTCAGATAATTTTGATGTTTTACATTTTGTTCCTGCTTATCTTTATTTTAATACAATTTGTCAAACAACCTCCTGCTCCCTCCTGCCTGCTTTATGGGATCCGCACCCGCCATCACCACCTTGCAAAATGTGATATATATATATATATATATATATAGGATTGGATCACAGCAGCAAAGTTATGAAAGGAATGAAAGTAGAAAAACAAAATACAGAAGCTGCTGGAAAGGCAGCCACTCTCGCGGCGCCATGTAGATAGATATAGATATATATAGCCGGATATCAATAATATTGAGGAAATGAGGGCTTTCCGTAAGCGACAATAAAAAAGCATCTTTCCCGCCTTCACCTTGGCACAAATTCAAATGAGCCGTGCGCGTCTTTGAATATCAGGCTCTGGTATTCATAAAAAGACGCAAATGCTAATTGGCCCGATCAATAACGGGTCGTTAAGCCTCAGAGGGGGGTGAAGCTGGCGACCAATCGGAAATCGTTATGTGTACGCGACGCATTCACACGCACGCACTTTGTATCCAGGGCCATCTGGAAAGATGCCGTCACCTCACATTGAGAGGGCAGAAGCGCGCGGGGTTAGCAAAGGCAGATCGAAAGTTACAGTATGTCCCCAAAAAAAACGGAATCAATATCCATTAAAGGACCGAACACCGCGGAGAATCAGACAGGCTGAGAGAAAGAGATTTCCAAAAGAAGATCAGATGCCACATGTGACATTGAACACGGCTGAGTAAATGAATGCGGCCTTCGAGAAGCTGATCAATAACACATGACACTTCTCCGCTCGCTGCACACACGCGTGAGCTCTTTTTGCTTTTGTATTCCGACGTCTTTCTCGCTTTGGTGTTAGGGCTCCATCAGCCGTTGTCACTACGATGTTCAGCACCGCGGAGATGACGTGCTGCGACTCAACCTTGGCCCAAGTAAGCCTCTGATCGCTGTATCACAATTCACTGAGGAAACGTGACAATCACCACCCATAGTGACTCCTGTCTTTATTTTAATGCTTACCAATGTGTAACAGTCATTTTCAACTCTGTAACCTTCGGCTTTTGCTTGGCTAACACTTTTCTAGCCCTGTCATTCTAAGTGCTTCACCTTCATTTATCGACGGATGACGCAACATCAGAAGCAAATGGGGGAGACACTTCAACACATGTGTCAAAGTCAAGGCCCGCGAGCCAAATTTGGACCGCCACATAATTTTTTTCGGCCCGCGAAAGCAAATCAAACTTGTTAAATTCCATGATGATTGCTAAAATCTGAGCCAAAATTTCATATTTTTGGATGTCAACCACAATAAAAGTCATTATTCTTGACTTCAGATTTGAAAACGAGTTATTCATTAATTTGCTGTGTGCTCTATATGTAATATTTGAAGGGATTTAAACATTCTAATGGGTTCCCCAAATTCATAACGGCCCTCGAGAGGAAACCATAACTACAATGTGGCCCGCGGCAAAAAATGACTTTGACACCCCTGCACTTCAACATGGCCGCATTGGCCGGGGATTGAGCCCAGAACCTCTTACTCATTTCTGGATGTGCTATTTGAAAAAAAAATCATGCCTGTGCATTTCATAACATTGACATAATAGCTACAGCTACAAATGGTGGGGGTGACGCACTATCATGTATTTATTTATTTTCCTCTCTTCACTTCTTTTTATTTATCTTGTGATGCAGCTAACTATTTGGCTATCTGGTTGGCTGGCTATCTATCTCTCTAGCTCTGTATTGGCTGTATGGCTGTCTAGCAGGCTAGCTATCTATCTAGCTATTTATTTGCGATCTATTTGCTATGTCTTGGCTATCTGGCTGTCTGGCTATCTACCTGGCTAGCTATCTAGCTGGCTATTTTTTAGCTATCTATTAGCTGTCTATTAGTTAGCTAGCTCGCTTTCTATCTTTTTGAGCTACTGCCGGGTTGAGTGAACGCTGGCGCGTGTGGCTGCCGCTGCTCACCCACAGAAAAACTGATCCTGTGACTGTAAAGTGACCTTGAGAGTTTTGAAAGGCGCTTATAAATGAAATGTATTATTATTATTATTATTATTATTATTATTATTATTATTATTATTATTATTATTACTATTATTATCATTATTATTATTATGGGAGATTGCTCCCCCCAAATTCCTGCCAACTTGGAATGTGTCGCTCTGCTTGATGTAAATCCAGTAATGAACATTGATGCCCCTCAGGAGTGGCTGGGCGAAGGGAGTCGGGGGGGTTGAAGGCCCCCCTCTCTCCTTCAGCAGTCACTTCAAACGGATCTTTGACTTGTCCTCAAAGAAAGTGACAGCGTGTGTACTGACAGCGGGGCGCAGGCCTATGCAAGGTTAATGCTGCTAAGTGATCTCTGAATCACTAAGCGGTACGCCATGTACACATTAGTGCCTGTAGAGACATGCCCAGCGTGAGGCATTTCGCACAACTGTTTTGACTCCGGTGAAGACTTTCTTTAAAGTTCAAGTCTTGGTTGGTAATGGTCGATCAACCTTTACATATAAATAAGTGATACAGGAGTATTTTATGAGGGTGCTTATGATTATTGTGACGCAGTGGTGGGCCGTGAATGGCAACCCTATGCCTTCAGTAGTGCTATGTCTGAAATAATGTTAGGAAATAACTTGTGACTTGAAAAAAACTTCAGAAATACTGTCATTGAACGGTTTGAATTTTACTATGAATGTGTGGATTCATGATAACCTCATAAAATTGTAGTATTATTTGCTAGTTTTGCAAGCTTTGGAGCTGTCCAACCTTTCTTAATGATGTTCATCTATTCTTGAGAGGTCTGTCTTGAAAATGGCTTTAACAGTATATCTTCAGCCATTGTGGGTTGGCAAAACCATAATTAAATTGACACAACATTATATTTGCTAATGCGGGCTCACTACAGATAGTGTGCTAGCTGTGACCAGTATGCTCTGATCACTAGCGGCTTTTGACGAGCCAATCATGTGACTAGCCAATCATAGTTTTCAGCACCTTTCAGGAGGCCTTTGGTTGCGAACTCGAACTCTGATCGTTTAAAGCAACAGTTTCATTGACATTGATTTTTATGCTCTAGGCCCTGCAGAACTGATTGTGAAAGCGTCCAGGTAGATTTCTGAGCCTGGTAACAAATGAAATGCTGAAATGTGATTGGTTAAATGCTTAAATACAAAAACACACCTGGAAGCAGCACAATAGGGGTAAAGTCATGAAAGGAAGCTGAAAGACAATTTGGAATTATTTAATAAGATTAAATAATTAAGTGATTACGATATATTTAGGCCACCAGAGAAGGCCTTGCAGGCCCTGAAGGCCCACCACTGTTGTGACGATAAAGTTGCGTTAGTCGGAAGACCTCACACAGTTTTCCACTCCTTGATTTCACCCCCATCACCCTTCTATTTTTCAGTAATGGCAGCGATTTGTGGAAATATGCTAGATGTGGCGCTTGGACAATCAGTGCACACGTCGCTAGCTTTCAGAATGTGCATCCCAATCCGCGTGGACTAGCTAATAGGCATGCTTACTGCAGTGTAACTTATCGAATCTCCCGTCACGGCAACCTTCCCAGAGAGACGAGTGACAAATATGGGCTCACATGCGAGCGCATGCTTCGGCAAAATTTATAAACATGGCAGTCATAGGTCAAAATGACAAGCATACTGTATATTTGTGTGATTTTATGAGCATAGTATGAATGGGTAGATTTATTTTCTCCCCTCACAGTTGTGAAAGAGGTCAGCGGGTGAAAAGAGTGACTGAGAAATGTCAACGTTGTGGCATTTAAGCGGGATCATAAAAATAAATGTGAAACAAAACATCAATATAACCGCACTATCGATATATCCAATCCCGCGGCATGTAAATTTTCTCCTTGCGTTCATAGAAATAGTATCGTAATAAGCAGTACTATCGATATAACCGATATCGATATAACGAGACTTTACTGTATGAGCAAAATCTATGTGTGTATATCTATTTCTCGATATCGCTATCTCTATCTATATCTATATGCATACATATCTATCTACCTAGCTACCTAGCTATCTATCTATATCCATACATATCTATCTACCTAGCTACCCACCTACCTTGTAACCTAGCTACCTAACTACCTAGTTATCTACCTACCTAGCTATCTATATCCATACATATCTATCTACCTAGCTACCTAGATAACTACCTACCTATCGACCTAGATACCTAGATAATAATAATAATAATAATAATAATAATAATAATCTTTAGCTATTGTTAAAGCCCTATATAACTCAATATAATAATAAACATAGATTTCATTTCTAAGCGCCTTTCAAAACTCTCAAGGTCACATTACAGTCACAGAATCAGTTTTTCTGCGGGTGAGCAGCGGCAGCCACATGCGCCAGCGTTCACTCAACCCTGAATAACTCAAAGAGATAGAAAGTTAGCTAGCTAGATAATAGATAACTAATAGATAGCTAGCTAGCTAGATAGATAGATAGATAGATAGATAGATAGATAGATAGATAGATAGATAGATAGATAGATAGACAGACAGACAGACAGACAGACAGACAGACAGACAGACAGACAGACAGATAGATAGATAGATAGATAGATAGATAGATAGATAGATAGATAGATAGATAGATAGATAGATAGATAGATAGATAGATAGATAGATAGATAGATAGATAGCAAATGGATAGCTAGCTAGGTAGCCAGGTAGCTAGTTAGATAGCGAATAGATAGCAAATAGATCGCTGGCTGGGTAGTCAGCTAGCTAGTTAGATAGCAAATAGATAGCAAATAGATAGATAACTACGTAGCCAGCTGGCTAGTTAGATAGCAAATACATAGCAAAGATAGTTAAATAGGTAGCCATCCTTTCAAAACTCTCATTTTTTTATGTCCCATTTTCAATTAACAAATAAATTTGTGATTTGCAATGAATGAGTTAAAATAAGAGTACAGGAATAAAATGTATCTTCCTAAAACGATAAAATAATATTACTGCTTCACCATGTTTACTTTGAACTCGAGGCTCATCCATACCCGTGTGTTGAGTTACCGCCTACATTTTTGTCTTTTTTGATGAAGTGATTGGCATGTTTTGTTTTATATTCACTCAAATGCAACACAAAGTAATTAGCATGACGGGCTTGCGTGAATGTTACCTTCGTAGCTATCCACCTATCTATCTATATCCATACATACTATCTATATCTATCTACAGTAAAGTCTCGTTATATCGATATTCAAGGGAGTCCGAAAAAATATCGATATAACCGGGACTATCGATATATCCGACTCTGTTTGCATGTAATTTTCTCCGTGCGTGCATAGAAATAGTATCGATATAACCGGGACTATCGATATATCCGATATCGATATAACGAGACTTTACTGTATATCCATACATATTTATCTAGCGAGGTACCTAGCTACCGACCTATCTATGATCCATCCATCAATATACATATAAATAAAGAACTATGTTGAAGTGAGGAGCTGTATTTCAAAAATGACAATGCTGTATTTGGACGACATCGAATATTAAAATCCAAATTAAAACATAATCTATCGGGTTAGTTGCGGGTTGCGGGTTGTGATGTGTGAGAGGCCATACTGAAACTGATAGAAAAAGAAATGGAGAAAACAAGCGCTGCCGCGGCTGTTTTTGTGCCTCCCTCTCAGCCAAAAGGCCACATCCATTACATGACTCAGTGAATGCCAGTACACACTCGAGCGGTGTCACCACAACTGAGAATGCGCCTTGATCACACGCGCAAAGAGGAGCATGATACAACACTTAAAAAAAAGTGACCGTGTGTGTTTTTAAGCCGTGGCGATATTTCCAGTTGAGTCTGGCCTTTCAACTGGCAAATCGACAGTCTGTTGGTGAGTTGGCAGACCTGATCTACCCCGCACTTATCTTCAAATAAACTTTAAACCCATCTGTGATTTAGCAGACGAAACTGTAAATAAATAAGTAAGTGCAGCCATGAATGTGCCTCCCTAACTAAATAGCTAGCTAGCTAGATAGCTAGATAGATACATAGCTAGATGGCGAGATAGATAGCGAGATAGATAGATAGCTAGATAGATAGATGGACGGATGGATGGACGGATGGATGGATAGATGGACGGACGGATGGACAGACAGACGGACAGACAGACAGACAGACAGACAGACAGACAGACAGACGGACGGACGGACAGACAGACAGACAGACAGACAGACAGACAGACAGACAGACAGACAGACAGACAGATAGATAGATAGATAGATAGATAGATAGATAGATAGATAGATAGATAGATAGATAGATAGATAGATAGATAGATAGATAGATAGATAGATAGATAGATAGATAGATAGATAGATAGATAGATAGATAGATAGATAGATAGATAGATTTGCATCATTCCTTCACGGAAAAAAAGAAGGAGGAGAACATTTCAAGATGCTCCGAAATGATCTGACATTTGATTAAAAGAGCAAACGTCCAGATAAGGTGTTCTTAAAACAAATGAATACGGACAGTAAAGGGCAGCGTGAACGGAAAGAATATTACTTTTTTTTTTTCTAACGCAGTATGCGTGCACGCGATCATCTGTGATTCCTTCTTATCAGCACCATATCAAACCGCCTCTGACATGATGCTAAATAATAAATCACTCCCCTTCTCCCTCCCTCACCTCCCCTCACTCACTCACAGAGAGCACACATCCAAATACGGTGTTGCATGCGTGTCGTTCCATAAATTAATGATGGTCTGGCGATCTTCACAGGAACAAGCGGCTTGTGTGTGGTTAGCCCACAATGGCATAAGCAAGGAATTGACTCATTTCATTCTAAGGAGAAACTCGAGGAATTTTAGCACACCAACATGGTCGCCGCACCTTGGCTTGGGTGACAGCGTTGGGCCATGACCTGAATGAGTTCCCAGACCAAAAATAAATGTAGAGCCATGAAATTTTATAGCTTTCAATCGATTCAATCGTCCCAAAAATGTTCCACTTTCTGGGTCACATGGTGGCGCTTTTACCACCCGACTCGAACGCTGGCATAGCGGCGCCCGGTCTTGACAGCCCTCGGCTGTTGAGAAGGGAATTAAAGTGTCGCCCGTGACAAGCTGAAAAGTGAACGTCAAAATGTCTCGGGGACTTTTTTTTGGGAGTCCTTCAAAGACAAAGGAACCGGGAATAAAAGAGAAATATTGGAACCCTTCACGATGCTACAATGGAAGATCAACACGGTGCCTTTCGGGATGCTGTCGAAGGCATTTTCAGAATGCAACGTGTTTTTTTTTTATACTGGTACTTATGTCGGACAAAAGTATTTTTCAACACCGTGGTTCACTTCCTTCACCGCACGATTCATAATCTCACTGTTTCTTTTTTAGGATGTTGGTGCTAAAATAATATTTGTGTTGTCATAATTGTATTGTATTTATTGTTTTCTATTTTTAATTGTGTTTTTATTTATTATTGTATCTATGCTTGTCTGTGACTGTAAAGTGTCCTTGAGAGCTTTGAAAGGCACTTGAAATAAAATGTATTATGTATCATTATTATTATATTATTGATTATTAAAGGACAACCAACACCATTTTTTTTGTTTTCTAACTGACATCAGAAAAACGTTTTACAGCATCTAAAATA
The DNA here is from genome assembly GCF_051943395.1 of Hippocampus bargibanti. NCBI lineage: Eukaryota > Metazoa > Chordata > Actinopteri > Syngnathiformes > Syngnathidae > Hippocampus > Hippocampus bargibanti. The sequence continues at coordinate 3,770,730 of NC_142753.1, read as the reverse complement.
CCCAAAATATGCAGGCTGATATTTTTAGTCAAATGCAAAACATCAATAAAAATGAGTTAAAGTGTCCCAAAACTACTTCAAAATGACCTCAGAGATGGCAAGTTTCATAAGGTCCCGCACTTTTGTTCGTGACATCACACAAGGACGTCTTGCCTTGCTCTAGAATCAAAACAATGGATTCAGATTCGAAGAAGATGCTTTCTTGTTACTCATCCAGTTATGAATATGATTCAAATAGTTCTGAAGAGGAAAGCATAAATGTTTGCAATCGATTAAAGAAGTCCTTGCGTGTCATTTTGAGGTGTCAGGACTCCAATGTAGCGTCCCAGACAATGCACAAGATGGCGCCCAAGCTCCGTTGGAAATCTGATTTAGAAATCTGGGAATCTGGGCTGATTTGTCTGCTGGGAATTTGTGTCAGAGAATATCAAATAGTAGTCTTGGTGCAACACACGAGTCACCATCGCGTTATTTATAATTTTCCCTTCTAATTTCGCGATCAACACGGATCAACACGGATCAACAGAAGAGTAAAGCATACATGTTTGCAATTGATTAAAGAATTTATTCCGTGTCATTTTGAGGGGGGGAATGTAGCACAGAATGTGTGTCAGGGCGACAAAGCTCCGTGGAAAGCTTCGTGGAAACAGGCTGATTAATTCCTTACAATTTTTGTCAGTGAATATCAAATAGATGCTTGGTGCCACACACAAGGATTTACCATCGCGTTATTTTTGTGTTTTCCTTCTAATTTCGTCATCAACACGAAGTTTTCAGACCAAACAAAGTACCCAAAATGCATTGTGTGTCGCGTTCTCGGTCAGGGGCGTTCCTGATGTGACGTCACGTCAGTAATCGTCACCAACTCGAAAACAAGACTTCCTGAATATTTAGCGCGAGTCTTAAAACATAAAATATAGCTATATGCGGTGGAATATTTGTAAAATACGCTCAGTAGAAGTCATTTGAAGTGATTTTACAAATTATGGACACAACTTGTCCGGAGACGTCAGTTGTCCTTTAAGTTTTTTAGTGCTTTTTTGTTATTTTGACCTCAAGATGGCGCCACCAGAGACGCTGCCTTTAGAGCAGCTCTGTGTTTTGTTTTTCTACTTCTTCCTTTTCTCTTCATAACTTTGCTGCTGTGAAATGTCAATTTCTCCACTGCGACACTAATAAAGGCTAATCCAATCCAATCACCACGGAAACAACATGTGCGGCAATTGCATGTTGACTCGTACCTTCATAAATGAGCTTGAATCCGTGTGCGGAGACGGCAAAGTCGCTCGTCAGTCTCACAGAAAAGACGTTTCCAGTGCTAGTGACCGGAGGAGGCACCTGGAAGCCTGTTAACCTGCCGAGGAAAACAAAACAAAAACAACAACATATAAATACTCATCAACGACAGTCGCACATCATTTCTGACGACTAATATTCGGTCATCAACATCCATGAAAGCACAACGCAAACTTGTATTTGATTTGTTTGGATGAGCTAGTCGACTGTGATTAACTCATCATCATCATCCAAACAAATATGAAATCAACTTCGTTGCCGCTTGCTTAACAGAGGCGACGTTAACAAAGCGTAATAGACTAAACATCAAATAATAGCGAGGAGGAAAAAGAAGGACATAAATGATGCAATTAACTTATTCATTGCCAGACGTTGTGCAAAAATGTGTCCAATCCAGTGCCATGGTTTTTGTTATTTTCTCTCAAATTGCAGGACCCACAGAATATTGGGTTTTAGGACTGCATAAACATTCAATTCAGTGTCAGAAACCTTAGGCTCTCTTCTTTCATCGAAAAAAAAATAGTTGATTCCCAAGTTATATGGGTCTGGAGTTATCTGAGCTTGAAATGGGGGCGGCTGTACAAAATACAATATACAGTAAAGTCTCGTTATATCGATATTCTCGGGAGGTAGGAAAAAATGTTGATATAACCGTACTGTCGATAAATCCGTCCTGCGCCGAACTGCATTAACAAAAGCCGCCAAAAGAGGGCATCCAAATGCCATAAAAGAAACGGAGCTGGCCATGAGCTCGCCATTTTGTGCCTCTTTTTTTTTGGGGTGGGGTGAGAGATGTTCCCCCAATGTTACCTCAAAATGGCACATATAATTCTTTAATCGATTGCAAACATGTATGCTTTCCACTTCAGAACTACAGTGTCTTTGAATCATATTCATAACTGGATGTGTAACAAGAAAGCATATTATCCGAATCTGAAGCCATTGTTTGGATTCACAAGCAATGCAAGACGTCTTGGCGTAAAGTCATTTTTATTGGTGTTTTGCATTGCATTCATATACAGTACAGTGGGCATGTACATACACAACAGGGGAACTGCAACGGTTACATCTTATTAGTATTAGTATTATGTATGCAATTTAAAAAAGTCATCAATCTTCTGCTTCCTATTTTTACCTTTTAACACAAACAATTCAATCTCGTCTGCTACATACGACGAGCTGGCCTCTGAAAATGAAAATGGCTCTGCTACACCGGAGCTGGTCACGTAACAAACTCACGTGACCAAGTCACGTGACCAAGTCGACCAATGGCGCGACCGATACAGATTTCGATAATGATGGTACCGTATAGAAACCCCTAAGCAAATATCGATTTATCTTAAATATATTTTGTATCGATATAAATAAATAATCGGTGGGAGATGAAAAAGAGCACCGTAGTAACCGGATTATCGTAAAAACCACGAACTAAACGTACTAAACGGAACTAATTATACATAAAAAGACTAGAAATGTGCACATGAAATTAAAATAGTGTCGTAATAAGCAGTATTATCAATACAAACAGTATCGATATAACGAGACTTTACTGTAATACGTACATCCAGTACGTACATGTTACAATACATCAGAATTTATACAGTGCTTGCACAACAGCTGCATAACAAAGCGCTTCACATAATAGTCAACACAAAGCAAAATAATAAACACAAAAAAAGACGTTTATATGCTGCTTGATTTTTTTTTATATTGTGCTATAATACAATGATGCGGTGCACGGGCTATCAGTTCGTGATATGCGATGTGATGTCACTGTAGCGTCTATGTATTACGATGTACTGTATTTGATTTTATGGTGTAAATAGCATCCGGGTCGCGCCATGCTATGCAATGTTAGTGTCTTATTTTCCGCTTTGGTATTCGACATCATGCTACGTCGCGGTGTACATCTATGAAAATTTTCATTTCATGCTCGGTTATGCTGCATTTCAAGTAGTTTATGCTAACTGATGTGAAAGTGAAGATCGGGACAACCTGTGTGTGAAGATGGTGTCGTTTCTCACAGGAGAACATAAATGCGCGCTCTGTTGTACGGAACGCCTGCATCATTTAAATGGCCTTTTTTATTTTTGCAACTATGATAATTAATTGAATGATGATGAATGGATAGAATTGCTCCCATAAAGGGAAAAGTGTGTGTGCGAACACATAGCTTGAAATTGTATGCATGCTGTATATGTGTTAGGTGATACGTTGCACTTTTAATAGCTAGCTTCAACTTGCTAATGTGATTTCTGCTCCATGTGCCAGTGCACACGAAAGCTAGCACGCAGTCCCGCTAATGCGATTGTCGGCCTCCTATTCTTTTTTCTCTCTTTGACGTGACTCTGATTCTCACTTTACAGACGTTGTATTTGTTTATCCATGTATCCACTTATTTATGTATTCATTTATTTAGTTGTTTTTATTTGTTTGTGTGTGTGTGTCTGTCTGTGTATGTATGTATGTACAGTATGTACAGTATGTACACTATGTATGTACAGTATGTATGTACAGTATGTATGTACATTATGTATGTATCAGTGACGTTCGGTGAGGTTCATGGCTGCTGAAGCACTGACGTCATCAATGACGTCACCGCTCGTCTCTACTTAGTATTTGAACGGTAAATTCAGCGATTTTGAAAAAAAAATCCTAAAACGGTGAAGTTAAATGGACAAGAACTTTAAAGTACAAATCACTAAATACATCTAACTGTTTACTTTATTTTTTCATTTGATATTTCCATGACAGCTTTCCATGATGACAGGTGAGGCACTGCCTCACCTGCCACCACTGACTGCACGACACTGGTATGTATGTACAGTATGTATGTATGTACAGTATATATGTATGTACATTATGTACAGTATGTATGTATGTATGTATGATGTATGTATGTATGTATGGATGGATGGATGGATGGATGGATGGATGGATGGATGGATGGATGAATGGATGGATGGATGGATGGATGGGTTGCTGGGTTAATGGGTTGACTGATTGATTCATTGATTGATTGATTGATTTATCTGTGTATTTATCTATGTATCCATAATAATAATACATTTTATTTCAAGCGCCTTTCAAAACACCCAAGGACACTTTACAATAAAAACAATAAAACAAAGCACATAACAATAAAACCATAAGTAAAATGATACATAATAAAATAGAAGATAGAACTATACATTGAAAGCAATTTTAAACAAGTGGGTTTTGAGGTGAGCCTTGAAAATAGGGAGGGAGTCAATATTATGGATGTTATCCATGTATTTATTTATCCGTCCATTTATCCATCTATTTATTTGTTTATTGATCTATTAATTACTTTATTGATCTATTCTTCTTTTCCTTTCGGCTTTTCCCTTCAAGGGGTCGCCACAGCAAATCAGTGGCCTCCATCTTTAGAGGTTTGATCCACATGTTTGTTTTGGCCAAGCTTTTACGTCAGATTCCCTTCCTGACACAACTCTCTGTATTTATCCAGACTTGGGACCGGCACAAGAAGACATATGTCCCTTTGTGGCTACAGAACAAGCAACTCGCTCAGTAAAAGTCTCCCAAACACAAAATGGTAATCGTGCATACGAAATGTAATGGACATTTATTCATGTTTGATGAGCACCTCCGCTGCTCAACAGCAACAGATGTTAACTTTTTTTGCAGATGAGATTACGGGGGAGGGCGGAGGGGCGGTGGGGTGCATTATAAGTACATCCACAACAGGACATTTGCAATTACTCGTGACATTTGAACCCATTTCTGGACTGTTACTTTAATTTTTGCGATCAACATGATCACCCAAGTCCATCTCACCCAGATATCTTCCCTATCATTTCCCATCACCTCAGAATAATTAAGCGGCTCAACAGGCACCCACGCTTCCCTCATTATGGCCATTATTTGTGTTTTTTTTTTTTTGTATTGTTTTTTTTTATTTTATCAAAGTTCACAAACGTCTGCCTCTGTTATTTCTGCACGTTTCATCATGCGGCGTCTCGTTAGCATTCCTATCATCATCAGATATACTCCGAGGAGGAGATGAGGTCCAAGGGGGCATAATTGTTCAAGTCGGCTGAGGAATCAAGGCCAAACAAAATCACTTTCTGTCTTTTCTCACACGTTCACCACCGAGGACATTCACGCCGTTGAATTTTTATCCTTGATGCAAGGGACCGGAAGGAAAGCGACGACTCGCTTGTAATTATCGGCAAACAAACAAGTGATGCATTATTTATGATTGAAAGAAATGTCATCCCATCAATACCCCAAAGACAGTTGAATGAAATGGCGGATATCCCAGCACCACTGCCGACGATTAGCAGACATAGCAACCGATTAGCAGGGTCAGCGAAAACTTTCAACCGTTCAAGCACACCAATTCGGGATTCGGGAGTGATTCTTCCCACTTTGACGGAAAGTGGGGGGCGGGGAGGTTAGCAGCGGATTAACCTCGCTGTCAGCCCCGGAGGTTCAGAGGGGAACATGCTGTGACTCAGACTGACAAGTAGTGATGCAAGCTAAACATCGAATCTGGCCATTTTTTGTATCCAGGCGTTGCATTTTAGGTGCATCTTTTGCCATTGATGAGAAAGAAAAAAAATATGCCTCTGAATATTAGCATTGAGGTTGCAATTTATGAATCTAGAAATAATTTTACGCCATTCCCAAATTTGGTCGGATTTTGTTTTTTCTTGCGCGGTGCCAATAAAGCACTGATCAGACCTCTGGTAATATTTCCCAAGAGGGGGCAGGATTTGCCTTTTGTTAGCGGCTTTGTTACAGCTGTTATAAACCGATATGTAAATGCATTATAGTTTGGACAGCCGCGCCCACTTCAAGCTCAGATAACTCCAGACCCATATAACTTAGGAATGAACTATTTTTTTCTATAGTCTAAGTGTTAGAAGTAGTTATATACACATCCTAAAAACATCCAATGTTATTTAATTTCTACTTATTCTTATCAGTTAGTTAGTCTATATATGTATGTAGTTTAGTTATTTGTACATGTTAGTTTCGTATACATGTACGTAGCTCAGTCAAAACCTTAAGCTATCTTGTTTCAGTCTGATATAATATTCATGACTGTATAGATAGATAGATGATAGGTCCTTTTCAAAATGACATCACTCCTGTTGTCTATATCTGCTGGAGACACACTATCTCTCTCTCGCTTCTCTCAATCTTTGGCTTCCTTCTCACCTGTGAAGAGCATTCTCTAGCTGCCTGAAAAGTAAAATTATTTTTTGTATATCACGTTGCTTCCTGCTGATTGAATATTTAGACCAAGACAAATGAAGAACATGAACCAGGGGAAGAACTTTATTTACAACCTGACACTAAGGTTATTTTTTTATCCCGCATTGAATATTTATGTAGTCCTAAAACTCAATCTTCTGTGGGTTCCTGAATTTGAGTGAAATTGACATAAACCCTGGCACTGTAGTGGACACATGTTGTACATTGAGTTAAAAAATTTAGTTGAATCCGGAACAGGGAATCATCTCAAAACCCCCACAATACCATCATTGACTTTTTTTGTTTAAAACATCTTCAATTTTACTGTGCTCAAACCTTCGATAGCAACAGGCGCGACCCCCCCCCCCCCCCCCCTTTGTCCTCACCTCGCCGTCCCCCTCCGGGATCTTGGCGAGATGCCTCTGTGGGCAAACTCAATTTCCCTGAGGGCGTTTTTGAAAGCATCTGTAAACAGCCGCCCTGCACTATTTAATAATAAATCTTGTGTACCTCCATCTTCCCACACGACCCACCCCATGCGCCCACCACCCCTCCCCCTCTGTTTTTAGACACTTAGATAGATACTGACTGATGACCCTTCCCTCCCCCCCCGTAACCTAACCACCCCCCACTCTCCAAGCTAAAGCTTGTTTAGGCTTCTGGCTATCCCATCACTTACTATTACGCTTGACGGTCATGGGGAAGAACATACACACACACACACGGAAGAGGGGCAAACACAAATGGACGTGCATGCTGGTGCGAAAACACACACACACACACACACACACACACACACACACACACACACACACACACACACACACACAGACAGACCTGTGTTGTGCAGATAGGCAGAGACAGATTGCATGCCTCCACTGGCATTCAAAGGGGAGGTGTCAGGGCTGACAACGACTTAAAGGTCCAGTCGTTAGAGAGATATATGGGCGGGAGGATGGAGGGGAGGGGAGGGTAGCGGAGATTAGATATGGTACTGAGAAGAAAAAAAAAGAAGGAGCGCGTAAAAGAAGAAATATGACAGCCACGGGGATTAAACGCATGCGTCAAACGCACGTGGGAGGTCACAAACTTGACAGTGAGAAAGTCCCAAGACTGGACTTTGTCACAAGTATGTGACAAATCCCACAAAATGGTGGTCAGGAAGAGATTGCTGGCTAACATGCTGTCACAGATTGAAATGCTCTGCTGAAAATCGACCAAAACATTGATCTTTTTGTTTGGTTTTGCCAATCCAGGAAGACATTTTCAGAGATCATCAGTCTGCTTTTGTAGAAGAGCGCAGATATGACAATTTGCACTGGCGATCGGCTTAAATTGTAAGATTTCAACAAGCTTTTTAAAAGAATAACAGAATCCAAAAATATTTATCGATGACAGATCAAAATAGGTACAGTGGAATGATGTTGAATGTGGAGAAATTTATTTCACAGCACCAAAGTGATGAAAATCAGAGGAAAGGAAAGGAGGAAGTAGAACAACAAAATACAGGAATACAGGTGCTGTAAAGCCAGCCACTCTCGCGGCGCCATCTTGAAGTTAAACCAACAAGAAAAACTACATAACGACTAATATGACAACACAATGACACAGACAGTCATTCAATTCTAAGCACTGTCTGCACCCTTGTTGTATGAAGCACTTCTTGATGAAAAAGGAGAGGATCAAAGTGTCCTTTTCACCAGTGGATAAGGGATGTCGTACTGAAATGTCCACGTCTGCTACGAGCTAAACGTTGAAAGCAAACAAAGCTGTAGCATCAATTGACGAAAAGATACTATCTCACATCTCCTGCCCTACGTAAATCCGCTTCAATTCAAAGCTGCGACAGTTCTACATCTGGGCTGTGAAAATGCTGCCCTTTACAGGCGCAAAAAAAGCATAATCACCCCAGACCTGCCCAGCGATGACAGTCGAATGGCACTGACATTCCTCCCAAACCAAAAACAATGCTGCCAAAAAGGCGCGACCGCTCAGCAGAGTCTCCTACTTGATGAATGTTGTGGACCAAAAATGCTGAAAAACAATCCTTATCCATTCCACACGACGCACAACAACCAAAAGTGACAAAAGAAAACACAAAAACAACAACAAAAAAAGCAAAGCTCGTGAGAGCCCCAAGATGGCTGCCTACTCGGACGCCATTTTGGACTTCTTTATGATTTTGCGACAAGTCTTTCTGGTAAATTTAATGTTAGAGGTTTTTCACATGATCCTCAGTGGAAGAAAAATATTAATGTAACAATCCAATGCAGTGGCATTTCTTGCAATCCTTTGTGTTCGCAATTCAGCATGCATCACCCGCGGAAGTAATTACCGCTTTGACGCGTTGATGACAACATGGTGGCACAAAACATCAAGCCTGCCCTCCACTCAAAGGGCCTTTTTCACATCTCAACTCATGACTCTGATGCACATCCCTTAGAATCGTGACATGTCAGGAGGTTTCTGGGAGGTCGTCAAAGCTAACACTAAATCCATGTTCCGGACAGCCTTCCAATCTAAAATGATGCGTAGAAATGTAAACGTCGACCTTGGATATGGCTGACAGCTTTAATCAGGAAGGTGGCCATCTATATTTTTCCTCCGGCTTGGCATCGTGAATCGCTGTCCTTCCAAGACCGGTTTGAGGCGACGGCACGGAGCAAAGTGGAGCAAATCCAAGTGGACGCTTTTACAACGTTGAGCGTGATGAATGTTCCGCTGCCGCCGCAGCGCTCGCTCACTTATATTCCGGCACAACTTAACACCTGTGAACTTGGTCTCGTGCTTTTTTCAGGGGCGGATACCATAGGGGAATAAATCAGGCCAGGTCACTCGGTTCAATTATGTTGTTACTGTACTATTTAATTCATTCACTGCCAGACGATGTGCAAAAATGTGGCCAATTCAGTGCCAGGGTTTTTGTCATTTTCAATCAAATTGCAGGACCTAAAGAATATTGAGTTTTAGAACTACATAAACATTCCCTTCAGTGTAAGAAACCTTAGAGTCTCTTCTTTCATCAGAAAAAAAGCATTAATTCCTAAATTATATGGGTCTGGAGTAATCTAATCTTGAAATGGGGGTAGCTGTACAAAATACAATACAATACAATACAATACAATACAATACAATACAATACAATACAATACATAGATATTGATTTATATCGCACTTTAAGTCATTCACTGCCAGACAATGTGCAAACATGTGTCCATTGCAGTGGCAGGGTTTTTGTCATTTTCACTCAAATTGCAGGACCTTCAGAATATTGAGTTTTAGGACTACATAAACATTCAATATGGCATAAAAAAACCTTACATTCTCTTCCTTTATCGAAAAAAAAGTTAATTCCTAAATTATATGTGTCTGGACTAATCTGACCTTGAAATGGGGGCGGCTGTACAAAATATAATACAATACATACATATTGATTTATATAGATTTGATTGATATATATTATATATTTATATGATATATATTTATATTTATTATGTAAATTTCTCCACTGTGAGACTAATAAAGGCAAATCCAATCCAATCCAATAGCACTTTAACAAAAGCTGAAGCTGGAACAAGGCACAAACATGAAAAAAGGAAAATTATGTCCGTTGTGGAAGGGAAAAAAACCATCGCTAGAGGTCTGACCAACACATTATCAGCACCCCCCGCAGGAAGAAAAAACATCGCCTGCCGCCCGTCTCAGTCCGATCTTCGCCTGCAATTGTCAGAAGGCATATGCCAAACATCCGTTCTGATCCTCACAGTTGGGGAAGGGGGCTGAGGGGTGGGGGGGTCGAGGCCTGCTCTGTGGCTCATCAAACTGATCCCTCCAGAGGGGAAAGTGCCTGCCTGACACCTGGGTGACGACCCGCAATGAGGTGGTGAGCATCAAGAGGCTAATGGGAAGCTAGAGGGGATTACCAGTTTAGCCGCTGGGATTACTGGAACACTACACGCACCCACACACACATATATACACGTACACAAAAATACACACACGCAAGTGTATTTACCAGACTGCGAAAGCCATTCGAGGCATATTGGCTCAGTGACTCTCAGTGGCCAGCAATTCAAAAACAATTGCGCTAAAATGGTCAAAAGCCGTAAGGATCTGAGCCAGCCGGGTTCCTTTAACTCATTCACTGCCAGAATATGTGCAAAAATGTGTCTAATCCAGTGCCAGGGTTTTTGTCAGTTTCATACGAATTCCAGGACCCACAGAATATTGAGTTTTAGGACTGCATCAACACTGCCAACAGCACTGCCCCCCACCCCCCCAAAAAAACACTTCTTAAAAGCCGCCATACACGATTCAGTTGCGAGGAACAGTCTGTGCTGTTCTTAGAGAAAGATCAATCCGAATGTCAGCCTTCGCATTTGATTTTTTTTTTTACTATCAAAACGCTTCACTGTAGTACACAATCAGAAAAATACAAGAATCACAAAAAATGACCTTATTTTATGTTGTTTAAGGCACAACCAAAAGCATTGATTTTCTTTAAATGATGACCCGGCGCCTTATACACTGGTTTGCCTTATATGTGAAGTTATATTGAGCCACAACAGGTCTCGGAACGACTGTCAGCAGCCACCGACTCCATTTCCCTCCATAGGAGTTGTGCGTAACTCCAACCTCTATTCTAGCGCCTTATAATGTGGGGTGCCTTATATTTAGAACATTTTATGTATTGATATATTATACAGGGGCGGCCCGGTAGTCGAGTGGGTAGCACACCGGCTTCACAGTGCAGAGGTCGCCGGTTCGCGTCCCGGTCCGGCCTCCCTGTGTGGAGTTTGCATGTTCTCCCCGGACCCGCGTGGGTTTTCTCCGGGTCCTCCGGTTTCCTCCCACACTCCAAAAACATGCATGGCAGGCAGATTGACCACTCCAAATTGTCCCTAGGTGTGAGTGTGAGAGTGACTGTTGTATGTCTTTGTGTGCCCTGCGATTGGCTGGCAACCAATTTGCAAACTCCCCCCCTCTGGTACCATCACACGGTCGATTGCTGTGCAAGAGTGAGATGCTGGCTGGCTAACCAAAATTGTCGGACATGTTGCCTGCCTGCTAGCGCGTTGCGGTGCCAGGTGTAGAATTAAAATTTTAAAAATAGGGTCTGGAGATTGTGGTCGTAAGTACGGGTGGTTTTAAGTTGAGATGGTTGTAAGTCGGATGTCACCTGTATTTGGAAAACTTGTGTCATTCATTAAAGGTGCGCCTCATACTCCAGTGCGCCTTATATATGGACAAAGTTTGACAAAACACCATAAACAAACACCGGGAAATATGGTATTTGGAAGTCTTTCATATATTTATATTTTATATTTGGAAAACAATATGGGTTGACAGAGTCCATTACCGGTTCCGAAAAGAAGCTGTCTGTGCTCAACATGAGAAAAGATAACGGTCGCCTACGATTTATAACGCACAATTGAAAAACGGTTTCATTTATTTTTACTTCATTTTTTTACAGCCAAGAAACATGGCACGCTGAAAGACAACATTTGGTGTCAAAAGTAATTTCCTAAATGGCTGCGAGCAGCTTCCAAACTTCCCGTTGAAAGCTTTTAGCTTTTTTTCTTCCTTCCGCCCCTCTTCCTTCCGCGGCACTTACTACATATCAACGGAAATGCTGATAGAGACAGTCAAATGTCCTTAGTTCACCTTTGAGGGCAGTATTTTTTTATGTGAAGTGTTATCAATGAAGTGTGATATAAAGTGTAAATAAAGCCTCAGTACATCTCTATGCTATTGTATATACTGTATTTTCCGATACATAAGGCGCACCCAGAAGCCTTGATTTTATTCAAAACTACTGCTTGGGATCAGCAGCGAAGCGTAACCCTGTCGTACTGAGCGAATGCAGTGCGAAAAGGGGTCGAGAGTTGAAATAACAGGATAGTAAATGGCCGACCTGAGCCGGAGTCAACGTTCTCGCCGCGACACCCGAAAATAAGAAAATGACAAAAAGCCCCCATGTTTCAGGCAATAATAAAGACAAAGTGAGCCGTAGGAATGTGAGTAAAGGTCTGCACTCGTAATGGATCTCATTAGACTGCGGCAAAGGAAGCGCCAAACAATAGCGACGGTTGAAATCAAAACAAACCGCAAACATTATCATCCCATTAGGAGCCCAACGACTGAAAAGGAGGCTCATAAATCACATGAGACGAGCAGCCGAAACCATGCTCACCTTCTTCACCCCAAAATGTGCGATACAGACGTCCCCCAACTTACAAACAGGAGACGTGCCAAGCGGTCATTCGTAAATTGTTCGTCAGTTGATTCAGTGCTTTTTTTGTATGGAATGTATGTTTAAAGGACAACCGACGTCTCCGGACAAGTTGTGTCCATAATTTGTAAAACGGCTTCAAATGACTTTACAAAGATTCCACCGCATATAGCTATATTTTACGTTTTAAGACTCGCACGGAATATTCTGGAAGTCTTGTTTTTGAGTTGGTGACGAGACCTCACCCTACGTCACTGAAGGAACGCCCCTCAGCGAGAAAGGACATACCTTGCATCACCTCAATGCATTTTGCAATACTCTGTCTGGTCTGAAAACTTCGTGTTGATCCGTGTTGATGGCGAAATTAGAAGGAAAACACATAAATAACGCGATGGTGAATCCTTGTGTGTGGCACCGAGCATCTATTTGATATTCACTGACAAAAATTGTAAGGAATTAATCAACCCGTTTGCACTGAGCTTTCCACGGAGCTTTGTCGCCCTCTTCTGCCTCTTTTCGGTGCTACATTTCCCCACCCCCAGATGACACATATTCGGTGCTACATTTCCCCCCTCAAAATGACATGGAATTAATGATTTAATCGATTGCAAACATGTGTGCTTTCCTCTTCAGAACTACTTGAATCGTATTCATACCTGGATGAGTAACAAGAAAGCATATTCTCCGAATCTGAAGCCATTGTTTTGATTCTCGAGCAAGGCAAGACGTCTTGGCGTGACACCACGAACATGGGGGCAGGACCTTCTGAAACTGGCCACTTCCAGTTTCAAATTGAAGTACTTTTTAGACACTTTAATTCATTTTTATTGGTGTTTAGCATTGCACTAAAAATAGCGGTACAGCCGGCACAATTGAAGACACGCATAGCGACATTTTAACTTCGCCGGCGAATGCAGACATCTTGCCCTGCCCCCTTTCGAAAACAATCTCATCTTCACCCCAAAGAAACCTCATTTACCTCGATGACCCATTCAAAGATGGATGCCCAACATTCTGGCATATACAGCCTGGCATTGATTGGTTTTTCGAAAGGGCTCATAAGTTCCTCCAGTTTTTTTTATTCTTTCCTCACCTGACCCCAATTGTACTCCTCATTGCTCGGCGGATAGCAGACCACCGTCATATTGAGTTGACAGAGTGGGCTCACAGTGGCGATGGCAAAGCGACGACAAACAGAAGTGCACTTTTCAGAAGCGAGTGACACGGTGAAATCAAGCGCAAAACGCTACCCATGGTAAATTCTCCGGGTGAATTATTTAAAGGTAGTCATTTGCCGCGGCGCTTACGGAAGTCAAGCAATTTTATTTATTTATTTATTCATTTGCAGAGAGACGGGCTTTTCACGTGTAATCAGCAAAGAACTTCAAGACAGGGGAAAGACTCGAAACTTGGGGTGTACATATTTTGAATGTGGCAGCCACATCTATATTTTTCATCACTGCACATAAATAATAAATACATAAGTAAAATATAAAACTAATACAGTGGTACCTCGGTTCTCGACCATAATTCGTTCCAGGACCCTGTACGAAAAGCGATTTTTTTCGAACACCGAAACCACCTCTTTGCTCCTGTCACTTGCGAGTTGACAGCGGGGGGGGCTGCCTCTCCCGGCCGTTCTCCACCCGCTGTCATTCTCTAATCACGGACACTGGGCATTTATACGGTTCGCGATGACCTCGCCAATGCCGGATGATTGACTCAACTCGCCACCGTACCTGGACTCTTCCTTCGATGCGCGAGTGTATCCGGTCCGAGGTATTTTCCCCGTGTCCCGTAAATTTATGTCATCTTCCGGGATTGTGTAATTTTGCACCCTCGTGTGCCATTTGCTTTTTGGCGTAGTAAGCGGGTCAGATCACCCCCTGCCTTCTTACTCGCTGTGTTTTCTTTTATTTGTGAATAAACACCCTGCTTGGTTAGTACATGTCTGCTTTGGGATCCCAAACATTCCACTACGTTCCGACGAGTCAGCTGCCGTCACTCTCGCTCGGAACGTGACAGCTTCGGATGACTCGGCTACAGGATGTTCTTTTCTCTTCAAATATCTATCCAATGACACTTGCTCTCACTCCCACAGCCACATCACTAGATTTCACAGCCTCCTTATTCTTTAATATCGTACTGATCGTAGATTTCGCCATGCTGTATTCCCTCGCCAGATCAGACACTCGCACACCTCCTTCATATTTTGCGATTATTTCTTTCTTAAATGCAATAGTTGTACGCACTACTTTTCTTTTGGCACTTTAAGCAACACTTACTTTCTTTGGAGGCATGATTAGGGGCTAAAAGTCTTCGTAAACCTATATTAAATGCTAGAGCAAAACGCAGCACGTCCGCAAGCGACAACAGTTGGTCACGGAGAGAGCGATACACCCGTGCGCCGCTCAGCTCCCCACCCTCGCGTACGCACTCACGCGTCATATTGGCGTTCGAACACCGATTGATGTTCGAACGCCGAAGCAAGAATATCTCGAATATTTTGTTCGAACACCGATTTGTTCGAACTGTGAGGCGTTCGAGAAACGTTAGATTGAAACACGTCAGATTGAAACGTTAGATAACAAGTTAGATTGAAAACAATTTGTTTTTAAAATGTATTTATTTATTCGGGAATTGACGCCGTGCCTGAATGTGTTCTTTTTATTTTTTATTTTTTTTGGGGGGGGTGCCGATAAAGTGCTGGTCAGACCTCTGGCAATGTTTTACTCTTCCACAAGGGGACAGTATTCATTTTTTCCCCCATATGAGTGCTTTGTTCCAGCTTTGGCTGGAACAAAGCGCGATATAAACCAATATGTATTGTGTTAAGCAGATTCCTTACTTACAGACAGTGTATTGTAGGTGTTCAAATACCTGACATGTACAATATGTATTGTATTGTATTGTATTGTATTATATTGTATTTGGGCAGCCCCCATTTCAATCTCAGGTAACTCAATACCCATATAATTTAGGAATTAACACTTTTTTTTTTTTAACGCTGCATTGAATGTTTATGTAGTCCTCAAACTGGATATTCTGTGAGTCCTGTAATTTGAGTGAAAATGACCAAAACCCCGGCACTGGAATAAACACATTTTTGCACATTATCTCTTACCCCAATGATCGTTTTCTTACGGACCTTAGCATAGTGATTTATTTTGCAATTAAATAACAGGTCATTAGTCAAATCCAATCACAACCAACAAGGCAATTCGTAGCACGATACAAGTCAAGGTAGAAAGTGAAGGTACAAAAAAAAAAAATGTGGGAAACCCTATGCAAATGTATCACATTGAATTAGCATGAGAAGAAGCCTCATCCCGTCTGTGAATCCCCAGAGGGCCAAGTACCATACGAAGAACTTTTCCTGCCATCGGTATGAATACATGCAAGGCTAACTTGCGGTAACTTTTCAAACTTGTACAAAAAAATACAATATCAGCACACAAACAAAAATAACGAGGCTGATTTTTGTCTTGCCCTTGAATCGGCGTTGCCGTGCCGTGGGCCAAGCAGACTTTTTTGTAACAAAACCAGCGGCTGTCAGCGGGCCAACTGACAATAGAGCTGACTTTGACCTTGACTTTTTTTTTACTTTTGAACTGCTCGACAGAACAGGGGGCACAAGCGAAATGCCCTCTAATTCGTGATGAAAACTTGTAATTACAGCAAATTGTTCGGATTGAAGTACTGGACTCCGAAATAGACGATGGGCCGATAAAGAAGCTGGAGTGTGTTACATGAAACATTAAAAATTGGCCTGCTGAGAGACGATAGTACCGTGTGCAAAGTATCGGGGGCGATACACATTGATACTTGCCTAACATGAGACAAAGCAATACAAGCATGCCTGTATTAGGGTCATAGGTCAGCCTGTGCGTTTCCTGCCAGAGCCAATCGTGAGACCGACACTGCCAGACAATGTGCCAGGGTTTTTGTCATTGTCACTCAAATTCCAGGACGTATTTAATATTGAGTTTTAGGACGGCATAAACATTCAATTAAGCGTATGTAACCTTAGACTTTTTTTCTTTCAACAGGAAAAAAAAGTTAATTCCTAAATTATATGGGTCTGGAGATATCTGAGCTTGAAATGGGGGCGGCTGTAGAAAATACAATACAATACATATGTATTGATTTGTATCGAACTTTAAAGGACAACCGACGTCACTTTTTTGTTTCCTAACTGACATCAGAAAAACGTTTTATGGCATCTAAAATACCCAAAACACGCAATATGATATTTTTATTCAAATGCAAAACACCAATAAAAATGACTTAAAGTGTCCAAAATCTGCAAAAAATTGAGCTGCGAATTCGGCATTTTTAGAAAGTCCCGCCCTCAGTTCGTGACATCACGCCAAGATTTGCACGAGAATCAAAACAATGGCTTCAGATTCGGAGAATACGCTTTCTTGTTACACATCCAGTTATGAATATGATTCAAATAGTTCTGAAGAAAAAAGCATACATGTTTGTAATCGATTAAAGAATGTATTCCGTGTCATTTTGAGGTATCAGGGGAATTAGTCAGCCCGTTTCCACAGGCAGATAAATTCCTTCCATGGAGCTTGGTTGCCCTCTTCTGGCAGTTTTTTTGGTGCAACACGAGGTTTTCAGACCAAACAAGTACAGCAAAATACATTGACGTGATGGAAGGACTGCTACAATGTGTCTTTTTTTCGGTCAGGGGCGTTCCTTCCGTGACGTCACGTACGGACTCATTACCAACTCAAAAAACAAGACTTTCTGAATATTCAGAGCGAGTCTTAAAACGTAAAATATAGCTATATGCCATGGAATCTTTGTAAAATACGCTCAGTAGAAGTCATTTGAAGCCATTTTACAAATTATGGACACAACTTGTCCGGAGATGTCGGTTGTCCTTTGCCAGGCAATGTGCAAAAATGTGTTCACTCCAGCGGCAGGGTTTTTGTCAGTTTCACTCAAATTCCCTGACCCATATCGTAGAATATTGACTTGAAGGGCTACATAAACATCCAACGCAACGTAAAAAATCTTAGATTCTCTTCTTTCACCAGAAAAAAAGAGTTAATTCCTAAATGATATGGGTCTGGAGTTATTTGAGCTTGAAATGGGTACAGCTGTCCAAAATACAATACATACATACTGTATTGATTTGTATAGTGATTTAACAACATCTGGAGCTTTATAAAAGCGCTAACATGGACAAAAGGCAAATCCTGCCCCCTCGTGGAAGGAAAAAAAATTGCCAGAGGTCTGTCCAGCGCTTTATTGGCAACCCCTGCAAAAAATATATATATATATAGAAATAATAATAATAATAATACATTTCATTTTCAAGCGCCTTTCAAAACTCTCAAGGTCACTTTACAGTTACAGAATACTTTTTTCTTTGGGTGAGCAGCGGCAGCCACACACGCTAGCGTTCACTCAACCTGGAAGTAACTCAAATAGAATACAGTAAAGTCTCGTTATATCGATATTCAAGGGAGTCCGAAAAAATATCGATATAACCGGGACTATCGATATATCCGACCCTGTTTGCATGTAATTTTCTCCGTGTGTGCATAGAAATAGTATCGATATAACCGGGACTATCGATATATCCGATATCGATATAACGAGACTTTACTGTAGTAAGAAATGGCAGTGAATTAGTTAAATACGATTATACCACATATGAGTGCATATAAGGTACAGTGAGAATTATATAAGAATGGCAGGGAGCCCCCCCCCACACAAACACACGAGTGCTTTTGCACTTTTCGTCATTATACTTTTTCATTTGAAACGTGATAGATTCCGATGTCGGAATTATCCATCTTTTGATGGATTTTCTTGATGCGACAAGCAATATTTTTTTTTTTTTTTTTCGCCCCCTTTCAAAGTGACACATGAAACACTCCATTAAATGATCAACAAGGCCCACAATGAATCATTTGTACAGTAAAAGACGCGCATACGGAGTTTCCACTGGCGTCGCCTGCTCCGTTAAGCCTGGAAATGTGAGTCAACCCAGGACGTCTTTGTTACTTTGGAAATATTTACGTTTTTATTTTTTGCTTTCCTTTCAAGCGCTTTATCTCCTCCTGGGGCATCGCCAAAAAAAACAAAACTGAATCCCACATTTGCCGTTTGTTTTTGGCGGTTTCTTCACACACTATTTGAACAATGAAAGCATTTTGGGTTTGGAGAATGCCGATTGCGTCAGGCATCTAACGGATGTAAGCCAAAGTGTCCCCATGGTGAGAGGACTGCTTTCCAGCAACTTCTCAGGAGGGCTCATTTGCATTTTCGGATGACCTAAATCGCAACACGCCCCCAGTGGATCTTAGAACCGCATCTTGCCTAATCTCATTAAACAAGTCGAACCTTTGCCTGAACCCAGTCGACTTCAGATTTTGAAGACTCATGTTTGACAACAAAGGTGTTTGCAGAACTTGGGCTAACCATTTTTTTTATAAAAAAAAAAAAAAATAGATTACTGCTGGACGATGTGCAAAAATGTGTCCACTCCAGTGTCTGGGTTTTTGTCATTGTCACTCATATTCCAGGATAGTGAGTTTTAGGACATAAACATTCAATGCAACATTCATAAGAAACCTTAGACTCTATTCTTTCATCAGAAAAGAAGAGTTACCATATTTTCTGGAATAAATTCAACAAATTATGTACAGTAAAGTCTCGTTATATCGATATCGGATATATCGATAGTCCCGGTTATATCGATACTATTTCTATGCACGCACGGAGAAAATTACATGCAAACAGGGTCGGATATATCGATAGTCCCGGTTTTATCGATATTTTTTCGGACTCCCTTGAATATCGATATAACGAGACTTTACTGTATATATAAAACCCTTTTCCATACATAAGGCGCATCGAATTATGAGGCGCATGGTCAGCTATTGAAAAAAATATTTTCTTTTAAGTGCGCTGTATAGTGCAGAAAATTCCTAAATTATATGGATATGGCGTTATCTGAGCTTGAAATGGGGGGAGATGTACAAAATACAATACATATTGATTTACATTATATCGCGCTTTAACAACAGATGAAGCTGTAACAAAGCGCTAACATGGACAAAAGGCAAAAGCCGCCCACTTGTGGGAGGGAAACACATTACCAGAGGTCTGACCAGTGCTTGATCCGCAGCAAAGAAAAACCAAAACCCGAATAATTTCGGGAAGGGCATTGAATGTGTTAACATTTCCTAAAGATTTGTAGTTTTGGGTGTTGTCATAACCAGCCAATGAATTCTTTTGCTGGGTGGAGCTGCCCCATTTACGAAGCCTCCGGCTTCTTGGCCATGTTGGCGTTCCCGTGCATCAGTTGTTTTCATTTATTTATTTTTTAATTGATGAGGCAATGTTTCGAGAGATTTGTGGATAATGTATCACATTTCATCTGTGCAAGCTCTCAGTTGTACAGGAGTGGTCCATCAATCATGAGGTACATATGCATCTAAAAGCTAGCAACCACTCATTTGATGACAATGAGGTTAAAATCTTAGCGAAAGAACATATATGGTTTGAAAGGGGAGTAAAAGAAGCTATTTTCATAAAACAACTAAATCCTCCTTTAACCCGATATGGTGGGGTGAGGTTCAATTTGGATTGTTCTTACAAGAGACTTCTTAGGCAACATAGGCTTAGTTATGCTGATGAGGTGATACCAGAGCAAATGGGGCAATCAGGCCAGTGTAGCCTCAGGGAGTAGTCCTCCCCAGGGAGTAGTCCTCCCCCCAACCTGAGAACAGGGACCAATCATAGCAGAGTCTGGCACCTCCACGTCTGTACAGTAGGGATTTATATATATATATATATAAGACCAAAACTACCAGCAAATGTTACTTCGCTGACGAAGCCTCTTGGATAAGAAGCGAAACGTCCGACACCTTCAAAGAAGTACGGGTGACGGCTGAAGAAAGCTTCTCGTCAATGTCACATTCACATTGCAGCACGTATACTCTCGTAATCTCTACGCGGAGACCAGAAATTTCAAACAGGAATGATGAGGTGGGCCTACCTGGTCCTGAAGTTGGCCGGGTGCGGGTGTCCATCGTATAAGGACAAAAAATCATATTCCTCTTCGATGGCGAAGGACAAGAAGATGAGCTGGATCCGACTGCCTTCCTCGCCAACGATGACCCAGGTGCAGTTGGCTCCGTTGGGGTAGCCGTAGGGGAACCCCGGCGACTCGATGCTGCCGTTTCGGCCCTTCAGCGTACCGCCGCAAGTGTAGATAAAACCTGCCAAGGAGAGAAAAAAAAAAACTCTTTTAGTCACCGACGCTCAGAAAGGAAACAAAAACACCATTCAGTCATATGAAGGAAAACAAACATGGATTCTGAGAGGCTCTTTCCATCACCTCGTTTTTTGGCACTAATAACATTGAAAAGTGGAAAGTATCTGATACCCCCGCCCCCTTTTTTTTCTCTACTTGCTGTGTTCAACACAACGCCTGAGGAGATTCGCTAACAAATGGAAGGAAGAAAAGAGAGAGAGGGGAAAAAAGAGAGAGAGAAAAGAAGAGGCAGAGAAAAGAGAGAGTGATAAAGAGAAAGAGCAAGAGGGAGCCCCTGCACAGGTGCTGGTCGTCCCAATCAGTGGCGGACTGCCACGTTCGGATTGGCGACGGTAGCGACGTCAGCCCTGCCTGCAGCCGCGCAGGTGCTGGTCGTTTTAATCAGTGACACTTAAAGAGACTCCCGGCACGACCATCCGGTGTCTGTTCATTGTTTGTTGCATGCATTGTATGCTGTGAATGTGTTTGTGTAACCTTGGCGGACTTTTACACTTGGTTTTCTTTTGATACTTTTTTCTGTTCAGATCATTTTAATGTTGTACATTTTGTTCCTGCTGACCTTTATTTTAATACAATTTGTCAAACAACGTCCTGCTCCCTCCTGCCTGCTTTTTGGGATCCGCACCAGCCATCACCACCTCGCAAAACGTGACAGAGAAGTAGGAGAGAAAGCGAAAGAGAGAGAAAGAGAAAGAGAGAGGAAACAAGGTAGAGAAAGAGAGAGAAAAGAGATACACAAAAAACGAGAGAAAAGAGAGATACACAACCAAGAGAGAATAAAGAGAGAGAAAAGAAAGAGAGATAGAGAGAGGGAGAGAGCGAAAAGAGAGAGAGCGAGAGAGAAAGAAAAAAGGAGAGATGGAGAGAAGAATAGAGAGAGAGGAAAAGAGAGAGAGAGAGAATAATGAGAGAGAGAGAGAGAGAGAGAGAGAGAGAGAGAGAGAGAGAGAGAGAGAGAGAGAGAGAGAGAGAGAGAGAGAGAGAGAGAGAGAGAGAATGAAGAGTCCAAATGGGGTAAAAGAGATTTCTAATTATGCTGACTGCCAGACCGCAACTGACAGCTCGACTCGACAGACACACGCGGGCGCACACACACACACACACACACACACACACACACACACACACACACACACACACACACACACACACACACACACACACACACACACACACACACACACACACACACACACACACACACACACACACACACCAACAGGACAACCCAAATAAATAAATAACTAAAAAAAATAAAAGACGCAGAAGCACAGCCCCAAATAACAACAGTGAGAGTCTAATCATTCCGGGGCGTCCTCGACCATTTGAACCCATCACTCATGGCGTCGTTTCTTCATTCCGCCATGGCTAACCTCAATCGACCTCGTTTTCTCACCCTCAAATGAAATACAAACATTGGCCGCCCCCCCAGGCAATGGAATACATATACACACACACCTTTGCGGGTGCACACAAACACACACACTGACCACACAAAGGAAAATATAGAAACACGGCAACATGAATATATTCAAGCAGATTACAGGTTATGGATTGTAGTATAAATAGTTTAAATAATATGTGTTGATGTAGTAGAAAGTGGATTTAGGCATCGTATTTTCAGGTGTATAAGGCGCATCCAACCCCATTGATTTTCTTTAAAAGATAACCCTGCGCCTTATACGCGGGTGAGCCTTGTTGAGCCACATGTTGAGCCACAAAAGGGGAAAACACATTTTTGGTGAAAACATGGAAATTTGGAGGCACCCGGTTGCCAAAAGTAAAGGAATTGGAGAATCATCAGGAAGTGAGCTAACACCCCAATGCTTAAAGGACAACCGACGTCACTTTTTTTGTTTAACTGACATCAGAAAAACGTTTTATAGCATCTAAAATACCCAAAACACGCAGTATGATATTTTTATTCAAATGCAAAACACCAATAAAAATGACTTAAAGTGTCCAAAATCTGCAAAAAAATTGAGCTGCGAATTGGGCATTTTCAGAAAGTCCCGCCCCCAGTTTGTGACGTCACGCCAAGACGTCTTGCCTTGCTTGAGAATCAAAACAATGGCTTCAGATTCGGAGTATATGCTTTCTTGTTACACATCCAGTTGTAGAATATGATTCAAATAGTTCTGAAGAGGAAAGCATACATGTTTGCAATTGATTAAATAATTTATTCCCTGCCATTTTGAAGAACATTGGGGGGGGAATGGATCACCAAAAAAGAGGCAGAAAATGGCGACCGAGCTCATGTGAGGAATGAATCAGCCCGTTTCCACAGGCTGATAAATTCCTTATATGGAGCTTGGTCGCCCTCTCCTGGCTCTTTTTGGTGCAACATGACGTTTTTAGACCCAACAAGCACAGCAAAATGCATTGACGTGATGGAAGGACTGCTACAATGTGTCCTTTTTTTTCGGTCAGAGGCGTTCCTTCAGTGACGTCGCGTACGGACTCATCACTAACTCAAAAACAAGACTTCCGGAATAATCTGCGCAAGTCTTAAAACGTAAAATATAGTTATATGCGGTGGAATCTTATTAAAATACGCTCAGTAGAAGTCATTTGAAGCCATTTTACAAATTATGGACACAACTTGTCCGAAGACATCCGTTGTCCTTTAAAGGCACCTTATAAAGCGGTGTGCCTTATATTTGGAAAATGTTTAGATATGTATATATTTTATTTGGAAAACCTTTTTTCATTCATTGAAGGTGCGCCTTATCTATGGAAAAACAGTTTGAAAATACACAATTCATTGGAGGTGTGTCATATGCAATGGAAAATACAATAATTTTTGCTTTTTTTTCAGCGAGCACAAAGCTACTGATTGGCCGGGCAGTGCTTATAATGCGCTGTGCCTTATATTTAGAATACCTTTAGATATTTATATATTTTAGTTGAAAAACGTTTTTCCAGTCATTGAAGATGCGCCTTATACATGGAAAACATTGTAAAATACACCATTCATTGGGGGTGCGCCTCTTGTGCGCCTTATACAGCGAAAAATACAATATTTTGTGCTTTTTCTTCAGGGACGACAAAGCTACTGATTGGCCTGGCTGCGATTATAATGCGGTGTGCCTTGTATTTGGAAAAGTTTAAGATGTGTATATATTATACAGTAAAGTCTCGTTATATCGATATCGGTTATATCGATAGTACCGCTTATTACGATACTATTTTCATTTCCCTTGCACATTTCTAGTCTTTTTATGTATAATTAGTACTCTTTAGTACGATACCCGGTTATTACGATAATCCGGTTATTACGGTGCTCCTTTTCATCCCCCGCCGGCCATTTTGTTGTTGATATCGATACATCGGTCGCGCCATTGGTCGACTTGGTCACGTGTCTTCGTTACGTGACACGCCATCGGTCGCGCCTTTGGTCGACTTGGTCACGTGAGTTTGTTACGTGACCAGCACCCGTGTAGCAGAGCCATTTTCATTTTCAGACGCTAGCTCGTGTGTAGCAGAAGAAGATTGATGACTTTTTTAAATTGTATACATAATACAGTAAGATGTAAGTGTTGCAGTTTCCCTGTTGTGTTATGTACATGCCCACTGTACTGTATATAAATGCAATCGTTTTTTGCAACAATGTTTCTTGTTTTGTCTGCTGAAGCGCGATGATTTTGAAAATTATTAACATTCCATACTGTGTATTAAAGGACAGCCGATGTCACTTTTTATTCAAATGCAAATAAAAATGACTTCACGCCAAGACGTCTTGCATTGCTTGTGAATCCAAACAATGGCTTCAGATTCGGATAATATGCTTTTTTGTTACACATCCAGTTATGAATATGATTCAAATACACTGTAGTTCTGAAGATGAAAGCATACATGTTTGCAATCATTAAAGAATTATATGTGCCATTTTGAGGCAACATTGGGGGAACATCTCTCACGCCCCCAAAAAAAAAGAGGCACAAAATGGGAGCTCATGGCCAGCTCCGTTTCTTATATGGCGCTTGGCTGCCCTCTTCTGGCGGCTTTTGTTCATGCAGTTCGGCGCAGGATCGGATATATCGATAGTCCGGTTATATCGATATTTTTTCCGACTCCCGAGAATATCGATATAACGAGACTTTACTGTATTTGGAAAACCTTTTTTCATTCATTGAAGGTGCGCCTTATTGTCCAGTGCACCTAATATATGGGAAAAAATGAAAATACACCATTCATTGGGGGTGTGCCTTATACTCCGGTCCGCCTTATACACAAGAAAATACGGTATTTTCTGCTGTCGAAGAACTGCAAGTGGTTGATTATGTTTTGCCGTTAAGCCCGGGGGTGTTAGCTCACTTCCAGATGATTCTCCAATTCCTTCACTTTTGGTAACCAGGTGCCTAAAAAATTCGATGTTTTCACCAAACAAGCTAAAAAAACATGTACCCCCACCACCCGTCAAGTTAAACTAGTTTTGCCTGGAGGATTTACACCAAGACACTAATTGGCAAACTCTCAGAAGCTCGTGGAAGAAAATTGGGTAGGCAGGTGCAAATAGATGCTAACAGAGCTAATGAGTGATGCTAAGGCTTTGCCTGGAAAAGTAGGAAAGAAAAAAAGGGATAAAAAGCAACTTGAAGAGTAAAATCTGGGTCTTGCTGCTGAATTGAGGGAATGTCAGGATTTATCAACAGGACCAAAGTCATCTAGAAAAAGCTCAGATACCGACAAGTATGCAAAGTTGAAAAGCCCTGACTTGGAGAGAAACACAATTTGGATGTGAAACTATTGCAAAGGGAATAAAACAAGCGCCAACGTGGAACTGAACCTGTTTCAAATGCCCCCCCCCCCATGGGACTTGTCACGGAGCGCCCATCAAACCAAGAATTAGATGGCTCCCGTCAAACTCGGGGGGTCTAGACTCTAGACTATACCCTGGAGTTGTGGAGGCTAAATAAGGGAAATCAGAGACAGAGGGAACACACCAGGCTGAAAATCAATTTCTAGGCCTGTCAGTCACCGGCGCACGAGATGTGGATGTGAATAAAAATGAGGGGCAAGGTAAAGAATAAAAAAAAAGTAGGAGAGGTGCCTAAAACAAAAGAACAGCACACGAAATGATTTGTTGGCAAAAATAAGATTGAGGCAGGGGAGTTGAAATTGAGAATCGGGACTGCAGTCGTGTTGGAGAAAGAAAGAAATGTCACCGGCAAATACACGGCGGACATGTCATAAAATAGAAATGTTAGCATGGAACATTGAAAAGTATATGAAATGAGAAATTTTGGAGGCCAAATGCGTAAGCACAGGAACACACAGGGTGAGGCAATAACATACGCAATAGCAGGGACCAAAAGAGTGTATATCAACGCCTTGTTTTTCATAGTTAATGGGGACCAGGAACACCCGTGATAGTCAAAAATCTGCGACATAGTACAGTAAAGTCTCGTTATATCGATATTCTCGGGAGTCCGAAAAATATCGATATAACCGGGACTATCGATATATCCGACCCTGCGCGCATGTAATTTTCTCCTTGCGTGCGTAGAAATAGTATCGATATAACCGGGACTATCGATATATCCGATATCGATATAACGAGACTTTACTGTATTTAGCACAGCTCCCTCTTTCTCTCTCTCTCTTTCTCGAGTCAGAGCACTTGCATTTTCAATTTTCAAGTTTTCATCACTTACGGCAGGGGTGTCAAAGTCATTTTTTGCCGTGGGCCACATTGTAGTTCTGGTTTCCTCTCGAGGGCCGTTATGAATTTGGGGAACCCATTAGAATGTTAAAATCCCTTCAAATATTACATATAGAGCACACAGCAAATTAATGAATAACTCGTTTTCAAATCTGAAGTCAAGAATAATGACTTTTACTGTGGTTGACATCCAAAAATATGAAAATTTGGCTCAGATTTTAGCAATCATCATGGAATTTAACAAGTTTGATTTGCTTTCGCGGGCCGAAAAAAAATGATGTGGCGGGCCGGATTTGGCCCGCGGGCCTTGACTTTGACACCTGTGACTTACGGGGACCACACTTTCCAAATGACTTACATTTCTAAAAAAAAAAATCAAGGATGCGCTTCGGTGGCGTTGTCAGCTTAAACACACCTTGAAATATAAGACTTTATGAAGTCTGTTTGGACCATGTCTCTTGGGGACTTAAAAAAAACGATTTTACTTGTGTAATGGGGACTCAATTTCAATATATTTAAATGTATTTAAATAATACACACAAGAGCGATGCGCGGCGCATAGAAGATGCACAGCCAATCCACATGGCTGTAAATAATAATCATAACAATAATACATTTCATTTTTCAAAACTCTCAAGGACACTTTAAAGTCACAGGATATTTTTTTCTGCGGGTGAGCAGTGGGAGCCACATGCGCCAGCGTTCACTCATCCCAGAAGTAACATAAAGTAAAAAATAATAATAATAATAATTATTATTATTATTATTATTATATTATGGGATATCGGTGATGTCAGCGCTGGGCGGCAATTTTTTATTTATTTTTTTGGATCATTACTGTACCTACTTGACGTTTTTTCTTTGGCTTTGTGATTTGTATTCTAAAGGGATTAGCGAGATGGTGTGTTATGTTATCCAGAGTTTAACTAAGAGAGAAAAAAAAACAAACACAAAGCAGGCATTCTGTGTGACCAGTGATATGACAATTATCTATTGACAGAAGTACAATAGAAACCATTGCTCTATGCTTTGAACGGCGACAAGGAAGTATCCTCTGATGGACAAAGATGAAGCCATATTGGTCCAAACAAATTCTGCACAATCATAGAAAGGCGTCATTAGCATATTATATGGCAGAGTCTGACTAATTTTGTATTGTTGTATTGAAAAGTTATCCTAATAGAGTGAAATTAGCATTTATGGCTAATGGGCACCGGGCGCAGAAACCTCACGCAGTCACGATTTGAATAATAATAAGCCATAATGTGCGCTTTTATCAGCACGCTGGCCTTGTCGGTAATGGCGGTTGGCGAAATGCTTAACTTTGGCACCCAGTTTTTTTTGAATGAGCCTTTCTTTTTAATTCCTTCCAGGGCAGAAATTGTGCAACTCTTGAGCGTTTGATAAATTTCATCCGTCAAATATCTGTAAAGAGACCATCAAGAAAAGGGCGCCGAAAATCCTACTGGACCCTCCGCACCATGCCCACCACCTTTTCCAGCTACTCCTGTTTCGAGCTTGAGATGGAAAAACATAAAGTTTTTTTTTTATGTCAAATGTGTCACTTCTTACAGAGCTCTTCCATTTTAAGCTAATTTAACTCATTCACTGTCATTTAAGTTGGGAATTGAAAAGAGTGATGTAGAATATGTTCTGGTTTTGTTTTTTCTTGCAGAGTGTGCCAATAAAGCGCTGGTTAAAACTCTGTCAGCATTTGACTTTTGTACATCCGCCCCCATTTCAAGCTCAGATAACCCCAAACCCATATAATTTAGGAATTAACTAACTTTTTTCCTGATGAAAAAAATTGAGTCTTAGCGCTGTATTGAATGTTTATGTAGTTTTTTTTTTTGCGTCTGGCAGTGAATAATAAGGAGGATGATAATTGAACTTTTTTTAAGGAACAAATGTGTCGCTTTTTTACAGGCCGTTTCCAATTTACGCTAATTTAATAAGGAAGATGACAATTGAACTTTTTTGAACAAATTATACTCTGGCCAATTTGACCCATTTTTTTTTTATTAATAATAGACAAAAAGTCTTGAAGACGAAATTCAAAGTGGACTAGCCAAGCAAGCGGATGCCAAGTCGGGACGCCGTTCGACTCCATCAAAGCGCACACTTCCTATTTTTGACTGTTCTACTTAATATGGAATCTCCTAACATCCTTTTTTTCAAGCCGGGGGTGAGGACGAATAAGCGGGCGTTCCTTTATCGGCATCTGTGGGAGCTGCAAGCGGAGGCTGACGTACGGTGCATCCAAGTGGTTATTTACCTCCTCCCAAGAAAAAAAAGCAACTTTCAAAGAAGCAAATAAAAATAATAAATAAAAAACTGAAATCTTCCCTTCACATCCATCTTAATATTTTAATGGCAAGCAAAGCGGAGGTAGGGGCTTGGTTAAAAATAAAAAATAAAAACAAAAACAGGCCCCATTAGGCGCTGAATTAGATGTCGAACGGTCCCGGTGCTCTAAATATGCTGGAATCATGAGAGCGTTTTTCTTTCTTCTTTTTTTCCTCCACTCTTCCTATTTTGCACCGGGAAGGATTTAAGAATTGCACGGCTCCAATTAATATTTACGCATGTGTGTGTATGTGTGTGTAGGTGTGCGTGTGTGTGCGCGTGCGCGCGCGCATGTGTGTATGTGTGTACGTGTGTATGTGTGCATGTATGCATGCGTATGTGTATGTGTGTGTATGGATGTGTGTATGCGTGTACGTGTGTGTGTGTGTGTGTGTATGTATGTATGTATTTATTTATTTATTTATTTATTTATTTATTCTTTTTTAGAAGCCCATCAGCTGAACGGAGACGTCATTAAATTGTCATTTGCGTGTTGACCTGTATAGGCAGCATTTCATTAAATGACACTAAACCCACCTATTTAAGATTGCATTTTCTGTGTAGCTCTCTTATTGTATCCTATTTGTGATTGTATTTTATTTATTATAGTGCCTCTGCTTGTCGGCGACTGTAAATTGTCCTTGAGAGTTTTGAAAGGCGGTTAAAATGAAATGTATTATTATTATTATTATTATTATTATTATTATTATGAAAACGGGTCTAATGAAGATATCAGAGAGAGGCACATTTCAAAAGCACTCTCGGAAAATGGACGTTTCACTCGGTTTTGTTATTTCACATTTAATTACCGTATTTTTCGGTGTATAAGGCGCACTGGAGTATAAGGCGCACCCCCCCCCCCCCCTATGAATGGTGTATTTTAAAACTTTCTCCATATACTGTATGAGGCGCAATAAATGAAAAAAAAATGGTTTCCAAATACAGTAAAGTCTCGTTATATCGATATTCAAGGGAGTCCAAAAAAATATCGATATAGCCGGGACTATCGATATATCCGACCCTGTTTGCATGTAATTTTCTCCGTGCGTGCATAGAAATAGCATCGATATAACCGGGACTATCGATATATCCGATATCGATATAATGAGACTTTACTGTATTTAAAATGAAAATAGTTTATTTTCTATAGCTGCCCCCATTTCAAGCTCAGATAACTCCAGACCCATATAACTTAGGAATTCATGTTTTCTTTTTCGAAGGACAAGAGACTAAGGTTTCTTATGCTGAATTGAATGTTTCAGTCATCCTAAAACTCAATAATCTGTGGGACCTGCAATTTGAGTGAAACTGACAAAAACCCTGGCACTGGCGTGGACACATTTTTTTGCACATCGTCTGGCAGTGAATGAGTTAAAGAAACTAAACGAAAATGTTGACAACAACAAAATTGATTTGACAGTAGATGTATTTGTTTGGGGTGCAGGGCGGGGCATGTGGGTGTCCAGGAGATAATATGAACACCCAATACACCCAATTTCATTTTTGGCGATAAACATATCTTGAGAGCAAGGCTGCCAAGACAAATTATTGGATTCCCATCCTGTTTTTTTTTGCCTTTTGAATAAAAAAGTAGGGAAAACCTGGCTGTGGAATTCATCAGGCCCCACTCAGCATGCATTATGCGCTGCGGGAAGGAAGCAAACTTCATAACGTGAAGCACTTTGCGGGCCAATATTAGATTTAAGCCCCCCCCCCCTCAAAGAAGCTCCCATCGAATGCTCAGATGACTATTTGTTAGAGTGTTGAATGCTGCGATTCCATTTCCACATTTAGGCAATACGAATTCCAAGAGGAGAAATATGGCTTCAAGAGTTAAAGGAGAACCGACACAATTTTTTTTGTTTCCTAACTGACATCAGAAAAAACGTTTTATAGCATCTAAAATACCCAAAACACGTAGGCCGATATTTTTAGTCAAATGCCACAAATAAAGATGAATAAAAATGTCCAAAAACTGCCACAAAATGAGCTCGGAACTGGGGTTATTGAGTAAGTCCCGCCCCCTTGTTCGTGACGTCATGCCAGGATACTCCATCACAAACCGCCTTGCTCCAGAATCAAAACAATGGCTTCAGAGAGTTCGAATTAGGACAGTATGCTTTCTTGTTACTCATCCAGTTATGAATATGATTCAAATAGTTCTGAAGAGGAAAGCAAAAATGTTTGCAATCGATAAAAGAAGTCCTTCCCTATCAATTCGAGCCGTCTGGACTCCAATGTAGCGCCCAGAAAATGCACAAGATGGCGTACAAGCTCCGTTGGAAATGAGCTGATTTGTCCGCTGGGAATTTGTGTCAACTTACACCTTCTTTATGCGTGATAGCGCAATTGGCTGCGACACACAACGATTCACCATCACATTAGTTTTCCTTCTAAATTCGTGATCAACACTGTGTTTTCAGCTGAAAAAAAGTACCTAAAATGCATTGTGTCGCTTTCTCGGTCAGGGGCGTTCCCTCCGTGACGTCACTTAGAGCATCGTCATCAACTCGAAAACAAGACTTCATGAATATTCAGCGTGAGTCTTAAAACGTAAAATATTGCTATATGCGTTGGAATCTTTGTAAAATGCGCTCAGTAAAAGTAATTTGAAGTGATTTGAGAAATTATGGACGCAACTTGTCTGATGGTGTCGGTTGTCCTTTAAAATTTGCTTTTCTGTCACCAACACTTTAACATACTCCTGAATGGACTCAGAGTGTCAAAAGTATAAAACAAAAATGATAATTCCTTTTCCATCTGAGATCGATCAAATAATTCACTCGTCTGTGTAATGAGCTTCCGACGACCAGAGGTAACTCAATCGGATCCCGTCTGGTGAATTGTTCATTTTCATTATCCACCCCCCTCTCACATCCCTCCCGGACATATCAAGCGTGTCCGCGTCATAACTAATTGTCAGGACACGCTTGTCTTCAGGGGGGCTGAGATTCTTATGGATTAATCATCACCTTGAAAGAATCCATTGCTGGCCTCAACTCTGTCATCAGTCACTTTAGCGGCGCACTCTTGTGCGCACATGCGTGCGCTGATAAATCAACGGCTTTGCCGTTGGAGTAAAAATGACACGCCAATTAATTACGTGGTCGTTCCAGACCCAAGAAACACTTTGATTGCTCTTTAATCATGGTTAGATTTTTATGATTTTTTTTTTTAAATCGCTGTCCAAGATTTATCATTGACTCCAGATAAGCCTTGCGAGACTTTGACCATTTGACACAAGAAATTAACTACAGTAAAGTCTCGTTATATCGATATCGGATATATCGATAGTCCCGGTTATATCGATATTTTTTCGGACTCCCTTGAATATCGATATAACGAGACTTTACTGTAATTCGCTGCCATTCCTGAAATTACAGTGATACCTCGGTTCTCGACTATAATTCGTTCCAGGACCCTGTTCGAAAAGCGATTTTTTTCGAACACCGAAACCATCTCTTTGCTCCTGTCACTTGCGAGTTGACAGCGGGGGGGGGGGGGGGGCTGCCTCTCCCGGCCGTTCTCCACCTACTGTCAATTCTCTAATAATGGACACGGGGCATTTATACGGTTCGCGATCACCTCGCCAATGCCGGATGATTGACTTACCTCGCCACCGTACCTGGACTCTTCCTTCGATCCGCGAGTGTATCCGGTCCGAGGTATTTTCCCCGTGTCCCGTAAATTTATGTCATCTTCCGGGATTGCGTAATTTTGCACCCTCGTGTGCCATTTGCTTTTTGGCATAGTAAGCGGGTCGGATCACCCCCTGCCTTCTTACTCGCTGTGTTTTCTTTTATTTGTGAATAAACATCCTGCTTGGGTAGTATACGTTTCTGCCGCCTGCTTTGGCATCCCAAACATTCCACTACGTTCCGATGAGTCAGCTGCCGTCACTCTCGCTCGGAACGTGACAGCTACGGATGACGCGGCTACAGGATGTTCTTTTCTCTTCAAATATCTATCCAATGACACTTGCTCTCACTCCCACAGCCACATCACTAGATTTGACAGCCTCCTTATTCTTTAATATCGTACTGATCGTAGATTTCGCCATGCTGTTTTCCCTCGCCAGATCAGACACTCGCACACCTTCATATTTTGCGATTATTTCTTTCTTAAATGCAGTCGTTGTACGCACTACTTTTCTTTTGTCACTTTTAGCAGCACATACTTTCTTTGGAGGCATGATTACCAAGAGTTTTAGCCCCTATATATAGGTGATATTAAATGCTAGAGCAAAACGCATCACGTCCGCAAGCGACAACAGTTGATCACAGAGAGAGCGATACACCAGTACGCCACTCAGCACTCCACCCTCGCGTACGCACTCACGCGCCGTATTGGCATTCGAACACCAATTGGTGTTCGAACTACGAAGCAAGAATATCTCGAATATTTTGTTCGAACTCCGATTTGTTCGAACTGTGAGGCGTTCGAGAACCGAGGTACCACTGTATTTGGAATTGAAAAGTGTGACATTTTCAAATTTGTTCGGGTTTTGTTTTTTTCTTGCGGGGGGTGCAGATAAAGTGCTGGTCAGATCACTTGAAATTTTCCCTTCCATGAGGGGGCAGCATTTGCTTTTTGTCCATATTAGTGCTTTGTTACATCTTCAGTTGTTGTTAAAGTGCTATATAAGCCAATAATAACAATAATAATAATAATAATAATAATACAAACACTAATACTAATACTAATACTAATACTAATACTAATACTAACACTAACACTAACAATAGAATAGAATAAATCAATATATCAAAAATAATAAGAATAAGAATAAGAATAAGAATAAGAATAAGAATAAGAATAAGAATAAGAATAAGAATAAGAATATATTTCATTTCTAAGCGCCTTTCAAAACTCTCAAGGACACTTTACAGTCACTGGATTTTTTTTGTTGTGCGGGTGAGCAGCGGCAGCCATTCGTGCCAGAGTTCACTCTACCCGGAAGTAACACAGCAGCAAAGTTATCAATATACAGTAAAGTCTCGTTATATCGATATCGGATATATCGATAGTCCCGGTTATATCGATACTATTTCGATGCACGCACGGAGAAAATTACATGCAAACAGGGTCGGATATATCGATAGTCCCGGTTATATCGATATTTTTTCGGACTCCCTTGAACATCGATATAACGAGACTTTACTGTAATAATAATAATAATAATAATAATAATAATAATAATAATAATAATAATAATAATAATAATAATAATAATACATCTTATTTTAAGCGCCTTTCAAAGCTCTTAAGGACACTTTACAGTTACAGACAAGCATAGGTACTATAATAAATAAAATACAAATAGAATACAATAGAGAAAATACAATTATAAATAGACACAAGAGAGTGTATGCATTGTATTTTGTACAGCCGCCCACATGTCAAGCTCAGATAACCCCAGACCCATCTAACTTGGGAATTAGCTCTTTTGTTCTGATGAAAGATGCGTCTAAGGTTTCTAACACTGTATTGAATGTTTATGTAATCGTAAACCTCAATCATCATCATACTTATATTACTACTACTACTACTACTAATAATATTAATAATACTACATTTTATTCTGTGGGTCCTGCAATTTGAGTGAAAATGACAAAAACCCTGTCACGGGAGTAGACACATTTTTGCACGTTTGGCAGTGAATAAATTCAAATTGAAATTAAAAAAAAGTACATGGATATGATTATTTTAGTTCCCGGGTAATATTTTTCGAACTATGTTGCTAACAAAAACAGGAACAATCAACCAAAAATGTAAACTAATACAAGAGTCTTTCCCGTCTTTTCTTCCATCTACTTTACAGCCCGTTGCCAGCTTTTCACGCGAATCATGCAAAGTGCACTTTCAACCTAATTATGCTTTTCGCATCCCAACACAACATTGACGATGATGGAAGTATATAAATGGAAATAAATTGCAAGAAAATTGGCTACGTGATGAGAGGTTTTCTAGCAGACACTTTCATTTGCATGTCAATGAATGCGTCTTTGAAACCGTGGCAATATAGTATATGAAGTGCAAACAGGCTTAACAAAGACAACTGTGTTTGTTTTTGTTTTTTTTTTTTGCTCAGCAAGTCATAAACTGAACTATAAGGTCACAGTGTTTTGCTTTTACAAGTGTTGAGGCATGTTACCTTGATAAATGTCAAGTAGCTTGACTTATTGTCGGGACAAATATCACACTCAGCATGCAAACATCCTGCACTGGGACAAAAACACACAGTTGCAAATCAGGCCATGCTGGGACATGAGGGATTTGGCTCACTCCTAACCTTTGTCACAAGTCGCCAAGTGGCCAACTGTGTGTGCGGGGGTGGGGGGAGTGGGGGGTGGTTCTTATTTAAGTCATTTGGAGGAGGCGTATTGGCTTTCAAAGTACCTCCGAGAGCCACCTTTTGCAAAGCAACTCAAGTTGACATTCACGAATACAGTAAAGTCTCGTTATATCGATATTCAAAGGAGTCCGAAAAAATATCGATATAACCGGGACTATCGATATATCCGATATCGATATAACGAGACTTTACTGTATATTTGGGAATTGAAAATACAACGTAAAAGCTCCATTCCCAAATGTGTTCGGGTTTTGTTTTTTTCCTGCTTGGGTGCCGATAAAGTACTGGCAAGACCTCTAGCACTGTTGTTTTCCCTTCCACATGGGGGCAGCATTTCCCTTTTTTCCATGTTAGAGCTCTGTAAAGCGCTATATAAACCAATATGTATGTATTGTGCTGCATTTTGTACATCCACCTCCATTTCAAACTCAAATAACTCCAGACTCAGACTTTAGGAATTAACTCTTTTCTAATGAAAGAAGACTCTTAAGTTTCAACATGAAATTGCCATTCGCAAATGTATTCAGAAATTGAAAATATTACGTTGAACGCCATTCCTGAATTTGTTCGGGTTTTGTTTTTTTTTCTTGCTTGGTTGCCGATAAAGCGCTGGCCATACCTCTGTAATTGATATTTCCCTTTCACAAAAGGGCAGCATTACCCTTTTTTATATATGTTAGCGCTTTCTTCCAATTTCATCTGTTGTTAAAGCGCGATATATAAATCATTATGTATATGTATTGTGTTATATTTTGGACATCTGCCCTCACTTCAAGCTCATATAACTCCAGACCCATATAACTTAGGAATTAATTATTTTTTTGATGAAAGAAGAGAGTCTAAGGTTTGTTACGCTGCATTGAATGTTTATGTAGTCCTAAAACTCAATATTCTGTGGAATTCGAGTGACAATGACAAAAACCCTGGCACTGGAGTGGATACATTTTTGCCCATGTCTGTCAGTGAATGAGTTAATATTCATGCGGAAAGCATGTGTTCTAATGATAATTTTGTTTTAATAAATGTGGTTTCAGATTTCAGGGGTTCAATCAAGACCTTTTCAACGTGTGGAGTGAAATTTCAGGACCTTGGACATCGACTCCAATTGCATTGGAAAAAGCCAGGGTGCAATTTCAGCACGTTGGAAAGCAACTCGATGTATTCACTAGACTAGAGTCTGACATTCTTCTGACACAAGCACAAGTCAATTCAAGGTGTGATTCGAGGAATATTAAACTATTGCAAATCACAAAACAAGAACAATAAAAAAGGGCCTTGACAATCCCAAGCCGTCACTTAGTGAAGACTGACTGATGCAAATTTCAAAACGCGAGGACACGTTTGCTCGGCTGGTGGCCCAAATGGAGCAAAATTCTGTCGCTTTGTGAGATTTCCCCCCCACATCTGAAACTCCCAACTAGTAAAACATTGATGCCCTTCATCGTTCATGAAATAATCAACGACTGCAAGGATGGCAAATGCAGGCGGTAGAAGCTTAGCCTGGAAGCGTCAATGCCATTTTTTTTGCCACAACACGTGCAGATGAGCGTGAGATGACATGTCCTCACACAACCAAAGCCATGCCCAAGCCATGCCCAATCACGACATTTGGTTTCGATTTGAATGTTTGCGGCTCTTGGTGTTTTGCTCGCAATTGAACTTTGAGCAGCCACATCATCAACGATTTAAACCACTCTCCTTTTCAAACACAGTGGAGAAAACAAGAGCCC